>NC_092803.1:149699936-150299936 GCF_040954645.1 Diabrotica undecimpunctata
GCAATTGTCAATGGTAACATATGTTGGCTGACTTTAGAAACATTGTAAGTGGGTGGAATTATTGTATCTAAGCTTTGTAATATTGCTTTCACTCGATGATAAAACGGAGGATCCAATCTTTTTCCTCAATTAAACATCGATGAAAATCTATCTGTAAATGTGTTTTTATACACAGGTACCTGTGGGTTAGGCATATACGAGGCTAAGCTATTCCCTCGTCAGTTAAAGGGGTAGTTTGTCTTATTCATCATACATACTAAGACAACAGTCTTATAGGTATGATTATGCCAGGGGGGACTTTAATCTTCTGTATCAATTAATAAGGGACACTGACTGGTCAGATATGTATAATTGTATAACTGCTACAGATTGTATTAATCAATTTTACGATAAATTGTATGACTGCATTGATCAAGCCATCCCAAAAAAAATTATTAAAAATAGACAAAAACAGAAATATCCAGCTTATTTTAGTATAGACCTTATTAAAAAAATCAGACAAAAAAACAAATTAAGCAAACATATAAAAATAAGGAAAGCTAGTGCTATTGATAACAATAAATTCAAGAGTCTTAGAAATACTATTAAAAAGCAAATCAAAAATGAATTTATGCAGCATCAAAATAATATTGAAGATAACATTTTGCATGACCCAAATAGTTTTTGGACATTCATAAGAAGTAGGAGACAAACCAGCGGTTTTCCTCACGAGATGTCTTTAAATGATCATATATATACAGGCCCTCAGGATATTGCCATGGCTTTCTCTCATCATTTTAGCTCAATTTATCAGGTATCATCCACACATCAGGGTAGTTCACAGGGATCTTTCAACTTTTCAGTTATTAGTGAAGAAGATGTGAAGGTTAGTATAACAAAATTAAAGCCAAAAAAGGCCACAGGTAGTGATAATATCCCTGCCTATATCTTTAAAGGATGTTCTGATATATTTCAAAAGCCATTATCACATCTATTTAATCTATCTCTTAAAACTAACACCTTTCCAGACAAACTCAAAGAGGCTACCATTACTCCAGTTTTTAAATCAGGTAATAGAAACAATATAGAAGACTATCGTCCTATAAGTATCCTTAATTCTCTGGCTAAAATATTTGAATCTATTCTCTATATGAATATACTGAAAAATTTTGAAAATGAATTTGCTCCAGAACAACATGGTTTCTTGCCTGGGTTATCCACAACTAGTAATCTGTGCATTCTGTCTAATTTTGCTAGTGAGGCAATAAATAATAAACTCCAATTAGATTTAATAATGACTGACTGCTCAAAGGCCTTTGATATGGTTGACCATGGCATTCTTTTATCGAGATTGAATGAGTTTGGTTTTTCGCATGATGCTTGTACATTTATAAAATCGTATGTGGATTCAAGGTTTCAACGAGTCAAAATTGGTAGGTGTTTATCAGATAAATTTCAGGCTACATCTGGTGTCCCCCAAGGGAGCAACTTAGGGCCTTTGTTTTTCTTAATTTTTGTCAACTCACTACCACAATCTCTTAAATTTTCTTCTAGTTTGATCTATGCTGATGATTTTAAGCTTTTTAAGACTATACATACTTCAAATGATTGTCAGTTACTACAGCAGGACCTGACCTCAGTTGTGGAATGGTTTAGGGACAACAATATGATCTTGAATATTAAGAAGTGTGGAGTCATATCTTTTACTCGCAAAATCGACTACATTCAAAATAATTATAGAATTGACAATTGTGTAGTATCTAGGAAAACCAAATGTAAAGATCTGGGAATATACTTACAGGCTAACATGAAATTTAATGAACACTATATAAATATTGTTAATAAGGCGTACAAAATATTGGGATTTGTAATAAGAAATTCCAAACACTTTAGTATAAACACAACCATTAGACTATATAACGCTTTAGTCAGACCAAACTTGGAATATGCATCAGTGGTATGGACTCCTGAAGCCAAAGTTCATATTAATCATATAGAAAAGGTACAAAAAAGATTTCTAAGATATTTATACCTTAAGAAATACAATGTGTATACTCACCTTACGCCATCAAAAGAGTTGCTTCACATAATTGGCTTGCAGTCATTAGAGCAAAGAAGAAACATGCATTGTGTTGTGTTTATTCATAATATCATTAACAATGTTAAATATAAGACATGTGGTTTGATCAACTTTATTAGGTTTCATGTGCCAAAGGTCAACCTAAGGGTAAACAGTAATGACCTATTTTCTTGTAGTCCATATAATTCTTGTGCAATAATAAACTATATGCAATATCAGTGTAATGAGTTAATAAAGATCTGTGATATAGACCTCTTTACCTGTAGTGTAAGGGATATTAAAAAATGTTATGAATAGATAAGTAATGGACTGAATTTTAAAATTTTATTAACTTGTGTCTCTTTTTTTAATGTGTTTTACTTTCTGTGTTTTTATTTTGTACTTGTGTGTATATTGTAGTATATTGTATTTTTTGTGTGTATATTTTTATACCAAGTAATGAGCACTCTTACATGTAATTACTACCTAGGTGGTGTTTGTAAGTTTTAATAAATAAATAAATAAATAAAATAAAAATACTTTGTACTGAGCTTGTGTAGTGTGCTTCCAGTGCAATTATAATTTCTGAATTATCTACTGGATCTAGCATTTTCAACAGTGAATCTTTGGCTGAGTTGTAGGTAACAGCACCATAATCTAATTTTAAACGAATTAAGTTTTTATAAACAGCCATAAGTGTTTGGAAGTCTGCATCCCATTGTTTATGAGACATAATTTCCATTAAGTTAAGGCCGTTTTGAGCTGACAGTCGGAGTGAGCAGATGTGATATTGTAAAGATAGTCGATTATCTAGTTTTACCACCAAGAAGTTAATCGATTCTGAATAATTTATTGGTAGATTCTTTAGGTAGAGTTTCAGTGGTATAATGTGTATGACCAAATTGACAGAATTCTTATGATATCCAATCTCCAAATTGTATCATATGGACGTGTTATATCAAAAAAGATAGCCAAACATTCTCGACCACATCCAAATGACTCATGAATTACAGATTCAATATCCAGGAGGTTGTCTAATGTAGATCTGGACTTTCTAAATGTTGTTGTAAAGTGGAAATGTATTCTTTGGACTAACTGGTCCAAAAATGTCGGCGTAGTTGCTGAATTCGTTCATTCCATTCCATTCCATTCCATTCACAGACGAGAAAGTCTGTTTTCCTTAATGTCGCAGTAGTTGAAGGGTGTCTCCAATAAGGAAATGTGCAGGTGTCAAGGCAGTAGGATCGCTAGGATCAGAGGAAAGAGGACAAATGGGCCTTGAATTTAAACATGCGTCAACCTAATACAGAAACGTTGTAAAATCTTCGTAAGTAAGAGAGGCGTCCTCGACCATCCGTTTAAGGTTGTGTTTTACGGACTTTATTCTCATTTCCCATAATCCACCTTGGTGTGGAGCTCTAGAAATGATAAACTTCCATTGTATATCATCACAGGCTAAATCAGTTTAGATATCAAGGCTTTACAAGTTAAAAGTTTTTATCTCGTTATTTGCACCAACAAATGTGCTTCCATTATCGGAATTTAATTTTGCACACCTACCTCGTCTAGACATAAAATGACGCAAGGCTGCTAAGCAACAATCAGTAGTTAGGTCGCTTACAACTTCCAAATGGATTGCCTTAGATACAAGGCAAACGAAGAATGAAATGCTTTGGTAATTTGGAAATTTATTCCGTCCTATGACGAAGAAAGAACGGTCCAGCATAGTCAACGCTTTAAGTAGAGAAAGGCTTATAAGGAGTTAAGCGTGAAAGCAGAAGATTTCGTGCAAAAGTCTGACATGATCGTATTGTTCGATTAGTTCAGCATTTTATTTGTGATACTTAGTTGGCTACAAAAAGTTAAATTTTAATAAATGACTAGAAGTGTTGTAAAAAGAAAGTACAATTGTAGAGTCGCACCAGTAGTACGTGTTCTCTAAACTGTATCTAATTGAAGTTTTAATTTTGTCATTAAGTTCATTTAGTAAAAGAGCACCGGATAGTTCAAGTCTGGGTAGGGAGACGCTCTTAATTTGGTAGTGGTAAAGGAATATTTTATAAGACCGTGATGTGGTAAAAAAAATTCGTAATTGTCTTGGTTGGGGCAATTGACATGTGTCCAAGTTTTATGTATTCGTTTATGAAGTCATGATATTGCCGTTTCAGATCGGGATTTCTCTCTAGTTTTCATTCCAAGTTTAGACATTGTTTGAAAGCATTAGTTTTTGAGTCACCCAAACAGCAAAAATCTGTGTTTGAGAGGAATATATACAGTAAATCTACCGTCAGTATTTTGAAAAGTTGTCTCGTTAAAATAAGCTTCACAGAATTTGTTCTCATCTGAGAAATAGGTAGTTTTAGGACATTCTTTCAACTCCCAGAATTTAGAAAGGGTTTTGTCAATGTCAGTTTCAGTCGAAACATAGCAATTATGTATTCGATTAGAGAATTTAGTAGTAGAAATAGGACCTGAAATAATCCAACCTAGTTTTGTTTTGTGTATTTTGTGTAATATGGAACCAAAGTTGGTTCCCAATTTAATTTGACCAATGCACAATACGTCCTAAAATTTGTCCGCACCAATAAGTAGGTCAATATTGACAGGTTCATAGAAATTCTTGTCTGCAAGCGTAATGTATTTTGGTATATTTAGAGTAGCAGGGTCAAATGTAAATTGTGGTCTGCATCCTGTAATGTTAGGCAGTATTAAATAAGTAAGTTTTTTGTTCAAGTTACTAAATTTATTTACAGACTTGTTTGGTTTCAGTCAGTATTGTATATTTCAAAAATTCAGTTAAGTGAGACAGGGTGCGAATTTCGTTTGCATTAATTTTGTTTTCACAGGAACGTATAGTAGTGTTATCAAATTTGTTGGTCAATAAGTGTATAAGAATGTCATCCTAGTGTTTGGGAGGACGTTCCAAAACTTTCAAAGCATTTAAGTGTTTTTTAATCCATTTAAAAGTTACCTTTTTTTTTCGTCTTTATAGAGGGGGGGTCTGGAATCTTCAAAAGACATCTCAGTCCAGGACGCCGCCTGACTAACTTTAGTGCAGGATTCGTTCTTCGTACTCCCGGCGATAGTTCCCGAGTTACTTTAAAATGCCCTCTCGTCGCCGAGTCTACGCCGAACGCCTACCTGCTAAACCAGACTCTCCTCTGTCATCCAGCGATCCGGAAGCGGAATAGCCGTAGAAGACACTCATCGCTCCTAGTTCGGCATCATTTCCAGATGGGCATTTCCTCCTTCCCCACAGTCTGACTCACGCATTCTAACTCATACAGTGTGACCCACTTTTCTAGCTTCACCTTTCAGCATCATTCACTCTTACCTTTAGCGTTGGTCCAGCAGTCTTTCTTCCTCTTCCTTTTTCTTGATCACTGCACGGATATAGCTGTGTATGTTAGTCCAAACTAATTTATTTTCAATCATTCTCTCAATCATTTCTCTCACTGTAACAAAATTCACACCTGTCTCTCTATCCATTCTGTTCCTTTCCACTATCCATCTGCTGCAATCTAACATCGTATGTGTCACAGTGTCCGAGTATCCACAGTATAGGCATTCATCTGTATCAGTCTTTCCGATCCTATAGAGATAGGCCCTAACACACCCGTGTCCTGTGAGCACCTGCGTCAGGAAATATTCCAGTCGCTTGTGGCCACAGTCCACCCAATCTCTTAGAGTAGTCTCTTAATCGTCTCTCGTAGAGGACGATCGACTGTACAACACCGTGTAAGACCCTCCTCCTTTCGGATTTGGGTCCTCCAATGTTCGGCATCACCCTCCCCAACGCAGCCGCACTATTCGCAGCCTTCCGGACCACCTCCCGCACGTGCTCTCCCCATTTTCCATTCTGGTGCAATGTCACTCCTAGATACTTTACTTGTTTCTTGGGTGTTAGACATGCTCCCGCACATTTTAATTCAATATTTTGCCTGTTCCTTGTCCCCTTCAGAATGATGGCTTCGGTTTTCTCTGTCGCAAGTTTCAGTCCGTGCTGCGTCATCCATTTCTTTACGACGCCGCCTGCGTTTTGAACCCGGTATTTGAGATCTGGCTCATCCCGGGCCACTACCAGTACAGCAAGGTCATCCGCGAATGCGATGGGGGTTGTAACCTCTCCGTATTCACAGTGCATAACCCCGTCATATGCCAGATTCCATAGCGTCGGGCCCAAGACAGATCCCTGGGGTACCCCCGCCGTCACGTCCACAATCGCGCCCTTTTCCACCATAATCCTTCTCTCGGACAGATACTCTGCCACCACATTCATCAGGTAACCAGTACATTCTCTCTCCTCCATTGGCTTCATTACCTCGTTCCACTGCAACGTATTGAATGCATTCTTAACATCAAACAACAGCAGGGCCGCCCAGCGATGTTCACCCCCTCTGTTGCGCAATGATTCGAGTACACTCATGATTGCATCACTCGTGCTTTTCCCTTTACAAAAACCAAATTGCCTCCTTGATAAACCACCTGACCTCTCAATCATGTCGTCTATGCGTACTCGCAGTATCATTTCATACAGCTTACTGATGCATGGAAGCAGACAGATGGGGCGATACTTTTCCCTAGCTTTGGGAAGCAGTATTAACCTCGATGTCCTCCAAGGCTTGGGAAAGGTTTGTGCTTCCAGCAGTGCAAACATGTGTTCCAGAAGCCACGCAGGTTCCACCCGTCCTAGACCCTTCACCGCCTCAGGTGGTATCTGATCTAGTCCTGGGGACCTACGAGTCTTCAATGAACCCAATGCCTCGATAAGTTCATCCATGGTAAAGGGTACAGCTCGCTCAGCTCCTTCATCTCTCCATACACCATAACATCTGCCGTCTGGAAAGAGCCCTCTTGTTACCTCAAGCTTCTTGTCCATAGGCATTTCGTAAGGAGAATAAGCATGTCACTTCTTCATGACGATCTTGTATCCCTGGCCCCAGCTGTTCAAACAACTTTTTTCAGTGCCTTCTTTTTTCTGTACTGATTTTCCTGTACAGTTCCCTCTTCCTTGCGCGGTACTCTTCCTCGATCTCCTCGATGATCTCAGGATTGATTCCTGCTCTACCTCTTGCTCTTGTTAACCTTCTTCTCATTGCTATACATACATTTCTTAGTGCCTCGATGTCCGCATTCCACCAATATGGCATCCTGTTGACATATTGGCGACCAATCTTGCTTCACTCCATCGCTTCTTTAATGACTCTCTTCAGGCTTTCCACTGTAGGTGATTGACCCTGCATTATGCTCACTTTCCATTTAATTAGCCCCTCGTATACTTTCCAGTCATTCCCATCGCCGCATCTGCCCACCGACGTCCCGGATGTACGGACCGTGTTAGTGGTCCCCTTTCCAGTTATCGAGAACTCAATGTACTGATGTTCAGTTCCAGTGTATTCTGGCAAAACCTTCCAGCCTATTGCTTTCGCCGCTATTTCTTGTGTCGCCATGGTCACGTCGATGTACGTACCTGTACCTCTTCTAACAAACGTAGGTTCCAGACCTGTGTTTAGAACCACTAGGTCTAGAGCACCCACCCAGTCAGTTAGTATCCTGCCGCGAGTATCGGTGATGGGAGATCCCCACTCCGCTGCTTTAAAAGTTACCTAAGTCCCGTATATGATTCGCGTTGTAATACCGGAAGGTTAAACAAAGATTTTATGTGAAAATTTATTAAAAGTTGATTGTTTTCAAACCGTTTTTTAAATAGTGGCCATGCTACTTCGTGATTTCCATCGGATATTTGTTAGGAACTGATTG
Source organism: Diabrotica undecimpunctata (assembly GCF_040954645.1). Classification (NCBI taxonomy): domain Eukaryota; kingdom Metazoa; phylum Arthropoda; class Insecta; order Coleoptera; family Chrysomelidae; genus Diabrotica; species Diabrotica undecimpunctata. The sequence continues at coordinate 149,707,735 of NC_092803.1, forward strand.
TTTTTGCAGCATTACCTTTCAAGGAAAGTTGCAGGTAAATAAAATTTTTGCACATTTGCCAGCGCATTGTTTTCATGTATAATTAAAGTGAATGTATAACAACCAATATTATAAATCTCCGTTATAAGTAGGTAAATTTAGTATACAGTATAGGTAATTTTACAGAGTTTAGAGGATTGTTCATATGATAGCTAGCAACGCTAGCAATACTGTCTTGAACTAGCTTCTTCAAAAGCATCAAGCAATTTTTCAACTCTTAAAAATATGTCATTTAATTCCGTCAAATTTGGTATATCCTGTGTTTTAATAGAATCAAAGTAAGTGCTAAACCGCGTAAGATTACTTTTTATAGTTTTACGTTTGTTCTTCTCTGCTTATACAGACATATTGGACCTAATGTAATTTAATGTAAAATTGTTAGTAAATATTCAAAAGCAGAAAAGTGTAAAATTAAAAATCAATTGTTAAATGTCGTATTGATTCTATATTAATGAATGTGTAAAGTAAATTTAAAATAACCTTTATTGTAAAGAAATGCTTGTAATACTTCAAAACTAATTGGCAAGCAATTAAGCCTGTCAGAAATGAAAATGCAACCTTATAAAGTAGTGTAATTTATTGCCTGTAAAATGAGCAGGAAATCTAACCCATATCTAACCTGAAAATTGTATCGAAGTTAAAAAGTGTTTTTTTTACCAAATTTCAAGTATCAAGTTTCACACTGTTAAATTAAGCTAAGGGTTGTTTAAGTAAAATGAACTAACCTTATAATTTATTAATGTCACCCTTTCTTTGTAGATTTCAACGAAGTGGCTGTCTGTCAGAAGTTAATATCCGGCTCGAAGGACCATTATTGTTTGTATGTTGTGTAACACTAGATGTGTTAGAACAGATGAGAGGTTTGTGTAATTACTACAAATACTCGTAAATATTTTTGAACGTTTTTTTATTGACTATAAATTAAATTAAAATTAACAGCGGTTGACAGAAAAGAATGGATTTATGAAAGTCAGATCTAACTATACGATATTGCATGATAAAATTCTATATAAACAGTATCCTAGATGACATGGAATCGTGAACGTGTGGATATTATTAAAAAACGGAAAACATCTTATCTTGGGCATATATTCAGACACGAGACATATAACTTTCTTCAACTAATAATTGAAGGAAAAATGGAACGAAAGCGTGGTTCTGGCAGACGACAAATGACATGGCTGCGTAGCATCAAGGAATGGACAGGTCTGGATCTCCAAACCTTAATAATAAAAATTCAAAATATAGATGAATTTGCTTAAGTCACCACCAATCTCCATTAGATACGACATATAAAGAAGATCAACAATTTTCATTTAAAGGCAAGATAACGCAAAGATGTAGGAGTGAAGAAACAAACGCTTATTTATAACATTTATTGATCTTGAGAAAGCATATGACAGATTTCTCGAGAGGATCTGTGGCCGGTGCTCAATAAGAAATTGAAGAGTGGCCGAGCTAAGTGATCTAAGTACCAAAATTAACAATTGCCAGAAATCAAAAAAAACTTTATTAACCAAAAAAATAAAACAAATATATAATTGTTTATGGAAATTCCGCTTCATTAACAAGTACCTAAATAACGTATAACAAATTTTCGGTGTTAATATACTAAACAAACTTAGTAATACTCAATAAATGAAGAAAAAATGGAAATGATCTAAGTCCACAGGAATAATATTTGACTAAATATCTAAAATAGAGGTGAAAAATGCTCTATTTTCGTGATTAATGAATTCTAGCATGGCGCGAAGGTCTTTTTTCTTACTTTCGTTTATTTTCTGAACAACAGAAAAACCCAAGAGCTCTGTCGACTTTAACTTTTGGACAGTCAAACCTTTTTTCAATACAGGACACTTCTCCCATCCAATTAAGTCACTAAAATGTTTCTTGTACCACACTGTTCCCGGCTCTTCTTTCGTCACACGCAACCACGATGCTTGAGTAATACCAAGTTTAGATGTATCTATACATTCTGATGATATTTTATCGAAATCAAAGAAAGTACATTCTCCCATATCAAAAAGTCTGTAAGGTCTGGAAGGTCTAGCAGCAGCAATTACAGTGTTTAAATCGTTTACTGTTTGAAGCTTGGAACATTTTGCTCGTTTCTCTATAAGAGCAAAATCTCTATCTGAAGATGAAAAGCTATGACCGGAAACTAAAAATTTATGATCAATGGTATCAAAATGTCCATTAGCTACTAAGAAAATGTATAAGAAGATAAACATTCGGTTTTTCAGTTGACCTGCACAGTTGTCGCTCCATATACATAGTTTTCGCTTATAAGTTGAAAGCTCTCCTGTATTCAAGGCTTGTAAAAGACATGATGCCATTTGGTTACCACCACGACCCGATTGTCCTTCATGCCAGATGCACATTATCCCATCTGCAGTATCTTGCATGTGTATTCCAAAATTGTAGCATGACAATTGGCGGCTGTAATACATACTACTATGCGTCAATTTGGGAAGCGAAAATACTTTTTGTAGATCCATGGTAATGGTACAGGTATCTCTACCTGGAAGAGTACTGCTCGTACTATCTTCTTGAAAAACATTAAGAGCTTTATCTGTTTTTCTATGATGTAATTCCAACTCATTTTTAGCTTTTCTGGATATACTAAGGTCTTTGTCCTTGCCTCTTAAAAAAAGTAAATCACAAGTCTTACAGGTGTCAACTCTAGGTTTTCTAAAAGAAAGATTCGGAAAATCCCTCATAAAAACTTTCCTATAGAATTTGTATGTTGTGGTGCTGTCAGGATGTTTTATTTTAAAAGAGTTGTATAGCTTATTAACATTGAGGTCTGGACTGAGATATTCCTTTTCACTTTTTGAACGACTCTAGTGGCTCTCGTCCCTCGGGAAGCTATTGATGTGATTATTTACCATCTGTCTGTCATGAAGAGTATACTTAAATTTTCTAACACCTCCTCGTTTATCCTTAAAGGTTGTATGTCCCTCCTTTTTACGCCTAACAAGCGTAGTAATCTTTTGCGGACTTATAGCAAATATTTCCAAAAACGTTTTTTTACAAACTCTTTTCACATTACCTTCCCGATCTGGAACAAAAAAAGCTACGGTACACTGTCGTCTACTTTCTGATGAATCACCAGAACTACCATTGCGGCGACGTTGGATTGGTAAAAGTTGCAATAATCCCATGAGATAGCTGCCTTGCTCGTTGAGTTCAAGGCCATGATACAAGTCGAAAAGCTTAATTTTCATATTAACCACGTCTCTACAGCTGAATTTACATTTGCACGTGATCTAAAATAGAAAAATCCCATGATAATATATCATATCAACAAAGCCAAAGTAGCAATAGAAAAAGTTTTAGGTAGCTATTCACAAATTTCAAGCGAAATATCTGTTAAAAATCTCGTACTAACCTCATTTTTTGGAATGGCCTTTCCAAGTTTTTGCAGCTTACATTTTTGTGTAATGTAGGGTTTTCCACTCAATCTAGCTTCACTCTGTTTTTTTCTTGACGATATTGTTTTCTTTTTATCATCAAACGCACTAGAATCCATTGTATTTACTTTAAAACACAAATTCATCAATCGATTCTAACGACAATACGTCAACCTGCAAATGGCACTTAGATCAATTAGCACAGCACATGATCTCGGACTTACAGGCGGCTCCATCTTTGGGCTTCGTTTGCAATCACTAGAGTGAAGTTAGCACGTAGATCTCATAGGGGGACATTGGCATAGGAACATAGATCATATTGATTGAATAAAAACAAAATTTTATGTTTTGGCACTTAGATCACTTAGCTTGGACACTCTTCAATTAGTTCCGGTAAGTGTTTAAACATTGTGAGAGATATGTAAGATGGCATGACAACCAGCATTAGTAAGATGTAGGAAATATTGATAATCTGCTTGTTCTTCTTCCTATGACGGCGAGGCTTGAGTTATAAAGATGTTGTCTACGTCCCTGTTACTAATTGCTTCTTCTTTTCTTTTATTATTCTGTCCAATTAGCGAACGTTAGCGATCATATTGGCAATAATAACTTTGTTTACGGCAACTCGAAACAGATTAGCAGATATCTCTTGAAACCACTCTCGGAGATTTCGGCGAGAGTGGTGGAGTGGAGTGGAGAATATGTAGCAGCGTATTAATCTGATTTTAAGGTTTAACGTAATATCTCTATTAATTAGAATTTTCTTTAATTTATAGAAGGCGGCTCTGGCTTTTTCAATGCGTATTCTTATTTCTTTATTTATATCCCAGTTATAGTTAACGTTTGCGCCCAAATAGGTAATATTGTGGACTAATATTGTGGAATATTTTTAATATTTTTATTATTTCTGTGCTGTTTTTCAATCGGTGTAAAATTATTTCATTTGTTATTCGATCAACCCAACTTATCCGCAATATTCGTCGGTAAATTCACATCTCAAAGGCCTCAAGTTTTTCATTAGTCTTGCTGTAAGAGTCCAGCTCTCCATGTCGTACAGCAATGTGGATAATATGTAGCAGCGTATTAATCTGATTGTAAAGTTTAATGTAATATCTCTATTAATCAGAATTTTCTTTAGTTTATAGAAGGCAGCTCTGGCTTTTTAAATGTTCTAATTTTTTCACTAATTCTTTATAATTATTTATTAATTTCCTAACATCTGACCATATTTGTTTAAATGGTGTATTTTTATTTATTGAAATAAACAATTTCATCCAATATACTTTTTGCTTTTGGCACTTTTTTAATAATTTTTTACATGTAAAGTAAAAAAGAATATTCTATTCCTATTCCCGTTATAAAGTAAAAATAATTTCAATAAAAACATAAAAACGTAAATCCCATCCTGTTTGAACCCACGTAAAAGAATTTCTGCTCATGTAAATAAATGGTGCAATTTCAACTTGGCCACCTTTAGATTGGAGTTGCAGTATTTATTTTATTATCAGCTATGAATCTACTTTCTCACTGTACATACACTTCTACTGTTTTCGGCACATTGTTAAAAACTTGTGTGAGTGTAGTATTACTGATAAATATATAAAAGGAACGTTCGAAATTACTAGGTAGTGTGTCCTGCGTTGTTAATAAATATGGGTGTTTGTTTCTTTACTTGCAAACTGGACTCGAGAATTAAGATTTACTTTGTGGGTTAAAAATTATTTAGATCAAACTGTGACACCGACGCAAGGTATTTGCTGTCGTTATCATAAATCTACATTAATCAAGTAAATATTTAACGTATTTAAACATATTGTTATAAGTCATCATCATCATCATGCAACCTCTTCTGTCCACTGCTGGACATAGGTCTCTCCCATTTTTCGCCACTCTTCACGGTTCTGTGCTTCTTGTTGCCATTTCTTGGATATTCGTCTAATGTCGTCCATCCAGCGTGTTGGTGGTCGTCCTCTGCTGTGATTGTCTTCTCGTGGGCGCCAGTCAATTAGTTTTCTGGTCCATCTTGTGTCTTTCAGTCTCGCTGAATTGTTATAAGTCACAACGCTCTAATTGCTGCCCTGACGTAAAAATAATTTTAGAAGTCGAATTAACCACTTTGTCAGCAAAGTTCTCGCGACCCAAGCTCCCAACATGAAGCAACTGTTTACATTTCAGCAATGTTATTGACTGGTCCAGAGATGAAGCTTCCCATGTCAGTATGTCAGCGGCCTAAAGGATCGACTGGTTAAGGTCCACCATTTTTGCCAGGAATAAGCTACACGTCACTAGTGACCGCATAAAAGTTGGGTTTGATCAGAAATCCACTCCTGTTAGTTTCAAAGAAGGTGATGCAGATTGGCTCTACCAACCAACCAGAAGAAAAGGTCTAAGTCCCAAGTTCCAGCGGCTTTGGGAAGTCCAAAATCTCCAAACTCAGGAAAGAAACCAACGGTTTTTAAGATATCTAACATACTGTCTGAAAACATTTTAAATGTGTAACAAAAAGCTTCAATTCCTACCATAATAACAAAAAAAAAAAATTTACAATTAATAAAAACTCATCACGGCAAGTATTTAAAACTTTTGAAGTATCCGGAAGTTCAGAAAAATGATAATTACAAAATACGTCTCCAGGAATTTCAAACCGGGAACACTCATCTGTTTAATATTAGCGCTTACAAATGCGAAATTTTTAAACAATGTTCTTGCGATAAGGAAAAAAAGGTGCCCAAAAATAAACGGGGGTTTTTACTAGATCAAAGGGGACCTAGAAAAAATGATTATTGGAAATATCGATGTAAACGATTCCTTAAAGCTGACAAATAAGACCAGTAAATGGAAAGATATGCAAAGAAAAGAACTACAACAATCCGTTCAACATGAAAGCAACATTAACTTATCAAGAAAGCGGAAACTAGAAACTAGAAAATCTATAGAAATATATTATGAATTGCCTTTTATTTTGCACGACAGTATCAATCGAGAAATGCATTGTACACAAAATTATTTCAAACTTTATACCTTGGCCAAAGTCTGTGACCTTGGAATTGTTATCAACGCTAACATAAAAACGTAATAGACAGAAGTAAACTGAGAAGTGCAAGGGAGCAATCAAGAAAAGGTTTTATGCAAAACTGTCCAGAAATTTTGAACGCCATATACTTTGACGTAGAGAAAGAAAAAACCTTCGCTATCCAAAATATTGAAGGCAACCCCCACACAACACCCGTGCTCGAAGAGTATATTTTACTAGTTCAAGAACCAGGTTCTATATTTTTAGATCATACAGTACCCCTTTCTGGATCGGTTCTAAGCGTTTTTCAAAGTATTTTCAACTTTTTAGAAAGTTATTAATATACTCTAGAAGCACTAGTGGTACTAGGCTGTGACGGAACCGTGGTAAATACGGAAAGAAAAAATGGTACAATTTCTCAACTTGAATTAAAATTAGGACGCCCTTTACAAAGATTTGTCTGCCAGCTTCACGCTAATGAATTGCCTTTCAGGTATTTTTTTCCAAAAGCTTAACTGTAAAACTCTACTTCCAAGAGCTTTTGCAGGAACTATAGAAACTATAACATTATTGACTGTAAGTTACCAGAAGTAGATTTCCTTAACTTAAGTGCCGATCAGAAATATTCGTTTCAAATTTGTGTCGAAGTTTCTATAGAGGAATATTCTGTGGATTTATTAAATCAAAGTAATGGAAAGTTGAGTCAATCTCGATGGCAAATCGCATTCTACGTCTTGATGTTAGTACTGAAAATCCAACCTTAGATTTAAAGGAACTGACCAAAGTTTTTGTCATGGTTTATGTTCCTCCTTTGTGGTTTCAGATTAAATGCAACTCATCATGTGTAAATGGTGAGAAGAAATTTTTTGCAAACTATAAAACGAAGCCGGTACCTAAAACAAGTAAGCGATTTTGTTCATCCGGAAAGTCTTCTGATAGGTATGCTACGTGACACTCGCCCTCATATAAGAGAGCTTGCACTTCGTCGCATTCTAAATGCAAAAATCGCATTATTCCGCAAATTAATTTTGATGCAGATGACTATATTGATCTGATTGAGTGACAAAACAATAAAATAACTTGCCCTCCATTGCTTCAAAGTTTGAAAGTAGATGATTTAAAACATCTTATTTCCGGTTCTCCTGAAAAAATCATCGACATCGCTACATTTTCCTGTCACACCCAATCAGTAGAGAGATTCGTGAAGCTCGTAGAGATAGTGCAAGCACTCCTGACCACGGCGCAGTAGACGAAATTTGGTTTAGTCCCCACTTCCATGCGAAACGTATTCTACTATGCACTGTATAATTCCACTTACAATAGAACCTTTCTGCCTTTACGTGAATTTGACTCCGCCTTCGCCCAGCTCCATGGTCAGGAGTGTTTGAACTATCTCTAACTGAAGCATCTTCATCTGTTGTTGGGTCACAAAATAGAGATAGTTTTATCTAGACAAAAATTGATTCGCGCAAACTTATGTTGTGCCAAAATTTAGGTCAGAAAACATTACAAACAATAAATAATCAAACTTAAGAGGGATGGTAGGGAGTGGGTAGAGGAATAAAAATGAGATATTATTTCAAAGATATTACAATTGGATATCATTTTTATATCGTAAAATCATAAGTTCGTATTTTTTTTAACGCTCGATAGAGGTCAGAAGATGAACATTTTTTTTAAAAATGCAAGTAAAAATTAGATTGTAATACCAATTGGCAACTTTTACGCACTATTTAAAAAGAATTTTCGAAACTTTGATTTTTCGTTCCACTCTAAATGTATACACTCAACTAGAATATTTTATGGTTCGTTTATGACGAACCGGTATTCTATACAATCGAATGATTTTTGACATCAAGAGTTACTATAAATAGTAGTATATGTTTTAAAATCGAATAAAACCGATATAAAAATGACAAGCAAAACTTGTATCCCAGCTTAGACACAATTATCTAATATTATAAAAATAACCAGAACCTCACAACTGGAGGGAGTGTAAAAGGGGACAGAACAAGGCTTAGAGTGATAAACAAAATGACGCAAGATGCTGAGAAGATCGGTGCTCTCAACTGAAAAATTTAAGCATAGATCAGTATAGCATAGAAAGGACATTTAAGAAGGTGGAGGGAGGCCCTCTTAGAGCTATCATGATGATGAAGATGATGAAGATATTCGTTAACCTATAGTAGTGATTCTCAAACTTATCTTACTTTATTCATTCCCGATTTAATAACATTGCCAAATCAAGCGGAACATCTAGTACGTCGTCTAAGATTTGGTACATTTATTTAATAGACAAAAATGTTTTTACTTGCGCCATCTATGGCGGTGGGATCAGGGCCGGACTCAATAATATTAAAACTACTATAAATTATGACTTAGTTATTCAGAAGATTTAAACATAATCTAAAAAAGTGCAATACATTTTTAATAAACTATGATTTATTCAATCAAAATTAAAGGGGTTGCCATTGGGTAGCTATTAAAAAATCATGTGATGTACACTAAATTCACTAACTGCGCGAGTATAAAAAATGTAGGAATCAAATCAAATCAAATGATTAAAACGTAGGAAAACAAGATGCACATTGATCAAAAATGTACCGTAATAAATGCCACTGTTAGGCTGTGGAGAAGTGTGCTTAATGGAAGATGGAAAATGCTCTGATCATTAGCAACACGGTTACACAAATAAGGGTACTACGGTATAGGCTTCAGTCTGGTAGAGGTGTCTTGGTCGGGGTTCGACAGAGCTAGACTACAAGAGATTCGCGAGTGAGGTAAATACTTAAGAATTAAATACGTAAGAGAAGAAACTTTTGGGCACCACTCTATTTTTGAAGGAATAGGGAAACCTAGTAATTACGAGAATGGAAAGAAAATTAGATAAGAGCGATAACGTGAAACATATAAAGTGACGAGAACGGAAAGAAAATAAGACAAAATAATACGAAAAAGATACATATATGTACAGATAGTTACTAGAACAAAAAGAGTAGGAAAGAGTAATTATATTGCGCTGTAAACACTAAAAATACGACTTATACACCTAATATGTAAAGAATAATTATTACAATCAAATAACAAGTTGTACCTAAAAGAGATAATAATATAAATAATATTTTAAAGGGTAAACTAAATATACGGCATATTGACTGGCCAGCTGCTTGTTGAAACCAGTGCTAATAAAACACACACAAACACACACACACACACACACACACACACACACACACATACACACACACACACACACACACATACACACACACACATACACAAATATACGGTATAAAATAAAAAAAATAGTTCGTTTTACAACTTATGTATTTGACAACTTCAAATTAACTGAACGCTGTGCACAGTTCGTTACATACTTGACCAAAAATTGACCAATGACCAAAAAACAAAAATGAATATCTGCCGAATATCACGATCGAAATACTGTGTAGAAATAAAAAAAATTACGTTTATTTAAGATTGAAGTTTTAAGATATTTGAGTACTCTTAAGAATAGCACCAAAAATATATCTCGGAATTTGATTCTATTAAGGTTTAATTATATATAATTACTAATAAATAAGACAAAACTACATTATATACTTATACAGTAAATATTATTAACAATTATTCTTCGGCTTTTTATCACCGTACTTATATTATCATTTGCCCATCGTCAAAGGGAAACATTTACTAAACTGGAGTCGGAAGTATCTCTGATTATAAAACTTTCGGCTAATGGTTGATTTGAGATGAAACCTAAAAATATAATTATATGCATCACTAAGCATTAATAAGAAATTTATATTTTAAATAAAAAGCTTAGAAATTATTTATTAGTATCTTTATAATCTGTGTATTCATTATTTCCATTTTATTAGAAGTGGATGTTTTAATTGCTATTTTGCAAACTTTTCAAAATATTCAATAATGACTGAAAAGTTAATCGAAAAACTGATTATAGAAAGAAACGTTATATAGAAACGTTACTTACAAGATTTTTTATGAATAGTATTAATTTATTCTCACTGACTGTATACAAAACACTAATAAGACCAGTGCTAACATATGGTTCAGAAACTTGGACACTAACACAGAATGACCAAGAATTGCTCAAACGTTTTGAGCGAAAAATACTAAGACGAATATATGGAGGCATAAAAGAACAAGGTTTGTGGCGCAGGTGTTACAATTTTGAGTTGTATAGAAGATTTGGAGAACCTGACGTTGTAAAATTCATTAAGGTAGCACGCCTCAGATGGATAGGTCATGTAATTAGACGAGAGGAAGATGCCATAGTCAGAAAAGTTTTTGACCGAAGAGGGCCGATCGGACAACGAAGAAGAGGAAGACCGAGACTTAGGTACCAAGACAACCTAGAAAATTATTTGAAGTCTATCGGAATTAGAGCATGGAGAAGAGTTGCCAGAGACAGGGGCGAATGGAGGATTGTTCTGAAGAAGGCTTTGGCTCATAAAGAGCTGTAACGCCACTGATGATGATGATTAATTTATTCTCTGAAATACGGACCATTACTTTGTTTTCATATTTGTGTACTAACCTATAAAACATTATTCCTGAAGATTTTTTATCAACATTGCTAGTGCTTGTAAAACACGATTGTAAAACAATAGATTGGAACGAAAAGGGCATCAATGTAGATGGAAAATTTTTAAATAACCTTAAATTTGCAGATGATATCATTCTTTGATTGAACACAATTTATGACAAATTTAGTCCACAACAAAAACATCTCAGTAGAAGTCAAAGATATTGAGCCAGTTGACTCCTATAAATACTTGGGCCATGAGATCAGTCTCGATCATAGTCGAGACAACTAAACAATCGAGCTGAAAAGAAGAATAAACCTCGCTTGGGCTGCATTTGGAAAGATGAAGGATATGTTTAGGTCTAAGATTCCAATGTGTCTGAAAAGAAAAGTATTTAATCAGTGTATTTTGCCAGTGATGACCTACGGCGCAGAAACCCTAACACTCACAAGAACAACAGTGAGTAAACTACAAGTTGCGGAAAGGGCAATGGAGAGAATAATGTTAGGGATTTCTCTACGTGATAGAATACCCAATGCTACTATACGCAAAAGATCAGGAGTAGCAGACGTTATTGAAAGGATAACAACACTAAAGTGGAACTGGGCAGGTCATGTAGCAAGATCAGTTGATGACCGGTGGACAAAAAGAATTTTGGAATGGAGACCCCGAATACAAGCTAACAGAAATAGAGGTCGACCCCCAACGAGATGGACAGATGACATAAAAAGAGTGACTACAAATTGGATTCAGATGGCGCAAAATCGGACTAAGTGGAAAAGCATGCGAGAGGCCTATGTTCAGCAGTGGACGTTAGAGGCTAGTTGATGATGATGATAATTGCTAGTGCTACTGCAACTACGTTGAAAAAAAGAAACTATTATTATGCACTATCACAATATAATATTATAGTTACTATAAAAGTATTAAAACTAAAAAATATTCTAAAAACAACAAAAGTAAGCAATCATGCAAGATCTGACACAACGATCATAACAATATGGCCGAAGTGATGTCGTTTTTAGTCACGTCATGCTCTCTCCATAGATTCTAACTCGATGGAATTTAACCAAGGGAAGACGCTACAGTAGTGCCTTATTTTTTCTGGAATTGTAAACTCGACTTAACGTAAGCCGGAAATCGTGATTAAACAACAAACCTATTTTTACTTTTTTATTAGACTTTATACCGCCATAATATCTTTAGTTGACATGCTTTTATATAAGCTATGAAATAAACATACTTTGTAAAAGGATTCTTTTTTTTTGAAATTACTTCTCGACCCCCTCAGAACTTTAACGCGATCCCCAGTGGGTCGCGACTCACACTTTGGGAACACTGGCTTATAGTATAGAAGCTAAAAATCCACGCCTTGATGACTCGGTTATTTGAGAACGAGATATTGTTACTGATATTAATGCAGATATAAATAGAATATTTGAAAATATTTCATCTTTAATTTAAAGATAAATTGAATAATCTGATTTTAAATTTGAATAAATAAGCATATTTTTAACATTAAACTATCTCTAGATAAATTATTTAATGAATGAGATTAGATTTTTTATGAAGAAATACATACTTCGTAATACGTTTTGAAAGAAAAAAGAGAAAAGAAGTTTATTTGCTCTAAAAAAAGTTCCAGTGAAACATTAAAAAAATATATTTTTTGAAATTTATCGATTCATTTAACATTGTTTTTTAGATTTATTTTGTTAAAAAAAATTAATAATTAGACTTTAAAAGATCTCATTTCGATGGAAAACTTAATTCTCTACAAAAACCGAAAATTTTTCAAATTTACACCGATCTCAAAAACGCAAGGTTCTATTTGGTAGCACTCATCGATTTTATAATTTTTAAAGGTCACTTGACTATATGAAACGACAAAATCCTTGAACTCCTTTTACCCATGTTTCTTTTGACATATATTTGTCAATAGTCTCACAGTTCCTTTTAATTTTTTTATTGAATGATACGATACAATTTACATTTTTATTTTATCGTGTTTTTATTAATAATCTATTTGATTACATAATATTCGCAATAAATAAAATTTGTAATCAATAAAGGTAAAGTTTATGTATCAAGTATATTAATATATTTTCGCAGATTAGATGTAAAATGCTTGACATGTTAATTCTTAAAAATAAAAATAAATATAACAATAAACATAGAATTTACTTTTTTGTAAATTTAGTGAAAAAAAAAACAATATGTGAAGCGTGATGGAAGATCATAGTAAATCATTTTCTAAATCTGAAATTGATATAAAGACTTTAATTTGCGCAACTTTTGGTTATTATACGACCTTTTTATTCGTCTGCCTGACAGACCTTAGTGCAGAATTCGTTCTTCGTAATCTCGGCGATAGTTCCCGAGGTACTTTAAAATGCCCTCTCGTCGCCGAGTCTACGCCGAACGCCTACCTGCTAAACCAGGCCCTCCTCTGTCATCCAGCGATCAGAAAGCGGAATGGGCGCTGTAGGGCCGGCATCACTTCCGAAGCACTACCTTCATTCCTCCACAGACTTTCTCATTCCAGCTAGCGCGTGGAAGACCCTCATCGTTCCTAATATGGCATCACTCCCCGACGGGCATTTCCTCCTTCCTCATAATCTGACTTACACAGTCTAACTCACACAGTCTAACTCATACAGTCTGACCTACTTTTCTAGCTTCAACTTCGAGCAGCTTTCCCTCTTACCTTTGCCGTTGGTCCAGCTGTCTTTCTTCCTCTTCTTTTTTCTTGATCACTGCATGGATATAGTTGTGTACACTAGTCCAACCTGCTTTATTTTCAATCATTCTTTCAATAATTTCTCTCACTGTAACAAAATTCACACCTGTGTCTCTTTCCATCCTGTTCCTTTCTACTATCCATCTGTTGCAATCTAACATCGTATGTGTCACAGTATCCGAGTGTGCACAGTATAGGCATTCATCTGTGTTAGCCTTTCCGAACCTAGAGAGGTAAGCCCTAAAACACCCGTGTCCTGTGAGCACCTGCGTTAGGAATTAATCCAGTCGCCTGTGGCCACAGTCCACCCGATCTCTTATGTTCGGGATCAGCATCTTTGTGCACTATGCCACATCCTTCGCGTTGTTCCATTTTTCTTGCCATCTTTCAATTGACTTTTCCCTTTCCTGTCTTCCCTCAGCTATAGTAAGGTTTGGGTCTCTTTTCTCATAGAGCTCTTTTCTTTCCACCGTCAAAACATGCAAGGGAACACATCTAGTGATGGTCCATAAGGCTGCCGCAGACACAGTCCTGTAGGTGCATGCCACCACTCACAACAGACTTGTTCTGTCCACTCGTGTCATGAGCCTCCTATAGGCCGTTATCTCTACCGCCTCACTCCAGACTGGTGCCGCGTAGAGGACGATCGACTGCACAACACCGCGTAAGGCCATCCTCCTTTTGGATTTGGGTCCCCCAATGTTGGGCATCACCCACCCCAACGCAGCCGTACTATTCGCAGCCTTCCGGGCCACATCCCGGACGTGCTCGCTATATTTTCCATTCTGGAGTAACGTCACTCCTAGGTACTTTACGTGTTTCTTGGGTGTTAGACATACAACCGCACATTGTAGTTCCATACTTTGCCTGTTCCTTTTCCCCTTTAGAATGATGAATTCGCTTTTCTCTGCCGCAAGTTTCAGTCCGTGCTGCGTCAACCATTTTTTTACTCAATGCGAAGGAGCTTGTACCCTCACCGTATTCACAGTTCATAACCCCGTCATACGTCAGGTTCCATAGCGTCGGGACCAAGACAGATCCCTAGGGAACCCTGGCCGTCATGTCGACGATCGTGCCCTTCTCCACCATAATCCTTCTCTCGGGCAGATACTCCGCCACCACATTCATCAGGTAACCAGGACATTTTCTCTTCTTCATTGCTTTCATTACCTTGTTCCACTGCATCGTATTGAATGTATTCCTAACATCGATCAACAGCAGAGCCGCCCAGCGATGTTCATCCCCTCTGTTGCTCAGTGCTTCGAGTACACTTACGTTTGCATGAATCCTGCTTTTGCCTTTACAAAAACCAAATTGCCTCCGAGATAAACCACCTGACCTCTCAATCATGTCGTCTATGCGTACTCGCAGCATCCTTTCATACAGCTTATCGATGCATGGAAGGAGACAGATGGGGCCATACTTTTCCCCAGCCTTAGGGAACAGTACTAACCTCGATGTCCTCCCAGGTTCAGGAAAGGTCTGTACTTCCAGCAGTGCATTCATTTATTCCAGAAGCCACGCAGGCTCTGCCCTAGACCCCTCACCTCCTCAGGTGGTATCTGATCCAGTCCGAGGGACCTGCGCGTCTTGAGTGAACCAAATGCCTCGACAAGTTGATTCATGGTAAAGGATACGGCCCACTCAGCTTCCTCGTGCCTCCATACTCTATGCCATCTGCCATAGTGTACGCCACCAGTATCCTCGCCTAGAGCATAGCACTGACAGTGAACGCTCGCATTTAAAATAATGCATTTATTTTACGTGACGATGATAATGTAATACCATGCTATGGTCCGATCGAGGGTCGGCGCCTCGTTATGAACGCATACTTAGACCACTCCTTAGAAAAATTAGCACTACACTGACCGTACCAGACCCTAGTCGTGTGGGAAGGGAAGGAGGGGTAGGCACGTGCTATGCATCAGCTTTCAACCTTCCTTTGAACCGTGTTGATTTACTGACCAACGGCGGGACAGTACGCGCCCACCATAAATTGATAGTTTTGCCCTATTCCAGGGATCATAAACCACACATATTTGGTTCTTGGTTTTTGTTTTTCTATTATATATTTTCCATTTCTCTTCGTTGATAAAGAACGTCTCTCCACGTTCTGTCAGACCCCGGCTTAAAGAAGCTACACTAGACAAAGTTACTAGTAGGTAGTTTGTCAGTTTCGTTGAATGGACGATCTTGGTAATATTTTTTACTCGTTTTGTTTGCCGTGAAAAGCGAATTCATATTCGAATATTCAATTCAATTCAGTTTTGATTTCTACGTCTAATGTGACCAAACCATTGCAGTATTTGTTCCTGAATCTTTTTTGAGACTTTAGTCACCGGCTCTTTCCCTAATCAAGTCGTTCCTGATCCTGTCCCTTCTAGTCTTACGCAACATCCAACATTTACCGCTGTACCGTTTATCTTTATGGCTCGTATCTTTGCTCTGGTTTTTATCTATGCGGCATCGTATTCATTCATATTTTTGTATATAAACTTCTTTTTTTTTATTAGTAGTAGTACCTGATCTGTCATTCATGAAGTGGAAGTTTGTCTTATGTTTATTCAAATATTCTTTAATTATATAACAGAGAAACATACAACAAAGAGAAATTCCATTGTTAGTAATTAATGCTAATGATGTGCTGTTATTGCGAAATATTGAAAGCATGAAATATGATAAGGTGAGTTTTCGTATGGTATACCTCGATCATAGGAGTAATGATAACATTTTTCTCTTAATAATAACAAGAATAGTAATCTATTAAAATAACAATACAAACAATGTTGATTTATTAGCCACGACCTTTTGTATTCAATTATAGTTTACAGATTTTGTTTTGACTGAATATTTCTGATTGGATTTTCTTAAACTATTACGTTTTCTTTGATATTAATTAGAATGCAAATTTTAAATAATGAATGCGTAAACAACTAGTACATGAAAAATGTATAACAATAACACCAACTAACATACGTAAGTACTATGCATGGCAAACAAAGAGGCTGAATAATAAATCATATTGTCGAGGCTGACATTTTATCAAACAAGTAGGAGAGTTGAAGAATATGTATGTTAAAAATCTTGAATACCGGTTTATCTACATTCCAAATTTAATACAATTGTACAAAAATCCGGTAGTAATAAGAAAACTAATCAATCTAACATTAGTCAACTTGATTAAAGATTGAAGAAAGTTTGCCTCTTTGACTAATAATTTGCTTCATGTGTAAAATTTATTGCGAAAAATGGTTTATATCTGTTGGAAAATTTGTTTTTTAGTGTAATTCTAAAGCTATTTTCGAATGGCATTTTACATTTTAATTATTCTATTTTGGGAAGCATGATTGTATACTTGGAAATGCTTTATTTAATGTTTCCATTTACAACTTCCGGGGTGCAAGTCGAAACATCAAATAACATATCTGTACCTGTATCTGTAGAGTAGAGAGGGCGAGTTAAGTTCCATAGCATTTAGGCCAAAATTGACACATTGTGCATCCTCCCAGGGAGCTATCGCCCTTAGTTTATTGTTCATCCTGACATTTCCAGGAAGGTGGACAAGTCACCAGGAGACATCTCCCTTATGTGGGCAGGCGTGAGCCAGGACTCGCCGAACGCGTACTCTCGTATTAACGATAACTCCGGGCATTCACATAGGACATGCTCTACAGTTTCGTCTTCTCGTTCACATTTCCTACATAGAGGTGTGTCTGCTAGCCCCAGTGTATGGAGGTGTTTGCTTAGTTGACAATGACCAATTAAAAAATTAACCGATGCTGACTCTTCAAGGTTACTTAGTGTTACCCTGGCAAGTCTAAATCCTTGCCCTTCTTCTCATATTTTTACGGTTTGCGTATGGGAGTGACATTTGACAATTTCCGCGATTATTGTAGTTGACCAACCAAAAAGATCCCCAGATCCTAAGAGTCTCAAATCCTATCCTATCAAATAACATATTTCCAATCTTGGATTTGTGATCAATTCTCAAAAATATTTTAATTTAAAAGTAAAATATACTCGGCTCGTTAGGCAGTGTACTCCAGTCGTTAGAGATGAAAATGCCACTCGATCTCTAAAAACCATACGAACAAGCTGAATTTTGTCAAGAATATGAATTTTGAATCCCAAAAAAAGATGCAAAAAAGTTTACCACTTTTACCCCCGGGCGTTCCCCTAAAACCCCCCTCGTAGGGGGTAAAAATGCAAAAAAATCAAATTTATCAAGAACCTGTTTGTTGTAGAAAAACATATTGCAAATAAAAAATGTAGCTGAGAAAATTTTACATAAAAATAATTATTAGCACCTTTTGTGTAGAATGAGGCCTTCTCTCAGAAACAAAGCTTAAAGCTACCCTCGATTTTAAATGTGTCACGTGCGCGAAATCAATGTTAAATTAAATTTATATCAACTCGACGGTAAAATTTCGATATCTTTTGATCCAAGTATCTTATCGACAAAAATGAATATGCGTTTTAAAGGTAACGGTAAATATAATATATTAAAGCCGTGAAAAACATAATTTACAAATTTCTATTTATAATTTTTTTAAAATTAAAAGTCAATTATTTTTCTTACAAATACTGTTTTTTAAATACAGTTTCTCATATACCTACTTTTTTATTAATAATCAGTACTTACAAAAATACTTTATCAGGACCATTGTATTGTGATCATTATGTGCTAAGGTTTTTCGTTATATATTATATTCCTTTTAAATTGAATTATCTGAAATCTTGGGATGCCAAAAATAATAGCATGTTATAATTCATACTTACAAATATTTACTGAAATGTAAGTTTTAATTAAAGAATAAAAAACAGCATACACAATAATAAAAGTAAATATAGTTGGTTTTCTACTTTTTTGCCATTATATCTAAAATATTGTCGGAAGTGACGTAAATATTCCAGTGACACGACATTAGGACAAGTCCAGTAAGCGTTTCATTACCGGTTCTATTCCTCAAATAGGTTTTTACCCGCTTCATAGTTGAAAATGAGCGCTCAATACTGATCGTAGTGACAGGAATAGTAATAATTAAAATTCTAAGAAATCTATTGATGTTTGAAAAAACAGTTTATCATAAGACTCCAGAACTTCTGTACCAGTATTTAAAGTTCTTATTCTTTTACACCGTATTAAGTACTCTCCTGTCAGTTCGGTCAGAGAACATTATCTTCAATTAGCTTTGTTAGCTGGTTAACTTTACCAGCAGATGCAAAACCCTATGGTTTAGAGAGAAAGTGAAGACAAAATGTAAAGAAAAGAATAAAGCCTTTTTATAATACAGAACACAATAAACACAACATTCATACAACTACTATCAACGAATCAGAAATAAAACGAATACTTTAGTTAGACAAATTAAAGGGGGATACTGGTAGAGCTTCTCAAAACAGATGAAACACGAGTTCTACGGAACACAAAAAGAAATATGGAGAATCATCAGAGGACAAAGAAAAGAGATACACTAACTAATAGCAACGAAACACAGTTAGAAGAAAACTCTATTTGCTAAAGGTGACAATAATGAACCACCATCAGCACAGGTGACGACAAACACAGAAATAAATAATGAGAAGGAAGAGGTAAAGAAGCATTAAGGAAAGTAAAAAATAAAAATTTATTAGGAAAGCACAGCATACCGAAAGAACTCCTAAAGTACAGAGGACCAGATCTGAATAAACAACTATTAAAACCAATCCAAACGATAATAGATCAAAACAGAATTCCTCAAGAATGGAGATCAAGCATCCTAACACCTCTCTTAAAAATATGAGACAAATCGGACCCGGAAAATTACAGAGGAATTAATTTATTAAACACAACACTAGAATTAACAACCAAAGTGATAACAAATAAACTAAATGAAATTTTAATACTAGCAGAAAAAAAACAAGGTTTTAGGTCAAGTTTTAGGTATGTGCTAGAGTTGAGCGCCAGCTATTTTTAGAATAAAAATAGTAAAATAAAACAGAAAGTTAACAAATTAATAAAATCAACAGAAATTGTAATAAAATAATTCATCATCATCATCATCAATCAGCCAATCGCGTCCACTGCAGGACATAGGCCTCCCTCAGTTCTTTCCAGTGTTCTCTACACTGGGCCGCTTGTAGCCAGTTTCCCGCTATACGTTTTATATCATCGGTCCATCTAGTCGGTGGTTGTCCTCGGCTTCTTTTATAGTTTCTGGGCCTCCATTCCATAATACGTCTTGTCCACCGTCCATCTTGTGTTCTGGCTAAGTGCCCTGCCCAGTTCCACTTAAGCGTCGTGGTTCGTTCGATGACGTCTTAAACTCCTGATCTTTGCCTGATTTGTTGGTTTGTTATGTGGTCTTGAAGGCTCACGTTCAACATTACACGTTCCATGCCTCGTTGTGTAACTCTGAGTTTATTCGCAGATTTTTGCGTGAGTGTTAAAGTCTCTGCTCCATAAGTTTGTACAGGCAAAACACATTGGTTATAAACCTTTCGATTGAGACACATGGGAATTGATCTTTTTAGAATATGCCTTAATTTGCCAAATGCTGCCCATGTCAGGCCTATTCGCCTCTATATTTTATGTGTTTGATTGTCTCTGCTTATTTTGATCTCGTGTCCCAAAAATTTGTAAGTGTCTGTTTGTTGTATGGTATTATTGTCTATAGTTATATTTTCACTCATTACGAGATTTGTCATAAGTTTAGTTTTCTCAAAGTTTATCTTTAATCCTGCTCTTTCAGACAGACTTTTAAGCGAATGTATCATAGAAACCGTATCCTGTAAGTTATCTGCGATTAATACAACATCATCTGCAAACCTTAGATGATTTAATCTTTCTCCATCTATATTGATGCCCATATCTTGCCATTGAGTGTTCTTAAATATTGACTCTAGAGCTGCCGTGAACAATTTTAGTGAAATACTGTCTCCTTGTCTAACTCATCGACCTAAGCTGAATTTTTCTGTGTCTTCGTGTAGTCGTATAGTTGATGTAGCGTTCTTGTAGATGTTTTTGATTAGTGTCGTGTACCTGTAATCTATTCGGCTTTGATTTAGGGCTTTCAGTACTGTTTCAAACTCTACAGAATCAAAATCCTTCTCGCAATCGACAAATGCAAGAACCAGTGGTATGTTGTACTCGATGTACTTTTCTATTAAGATCTTTATAGTATGTAAATGGTCATTTGTGCCTTCCTGCCCTGAAGCCTGACTGTTCCTTGGGCTGATAGAAATCAAGTTTAGGTGTTAGTCTCTTTGTTAAGATTTTCATAAAGAGTTTGTACATATGTGTCAAGAGGCTGATGGGTCTATAATTTTCTAATTTAGTGATATCTCCTTTTCTGTGTAACAAGACTATCATTGCATTGTTCCAGTCTTTTGGAATCGTACCCACATGTAAGCATTTATTAAACAGTTCGCTTACTGATTTTAATAGAATTTCTCCTCCTGCTCTTATTGCCTCAATAACGAGTCCATCATCACCAGGCGATCGATGGTTCTTCATTTCCTTTAAAGCTGCTCTTACTTCTAAAACAGTAATGTGTAAAAGTATTTTCGATCCCTGATTTATGAGAGTCTTTACTCGTGTCGGGAAATTGTCTTGTGGCCTTTGGCTGGTATAGAGGTCTTTATAAAACTCTCTGGTTATTTTCAGAATGTTTTGTTTATCTTTTGTTGCCTTTCCGTCTTTATCTCTCAGCTTGTATATTTCTTTTTTACTTTGTGTGAGTTTTATTTTCATTATCTTTAAACTTTTGTTATCTTCTACTGTTTGAGTAATTACATTAGTATTATATCTTCTTACATCTTTTCTAATTTCCGCTGAAATTCTTTGATTTAGTTTTCTATATTCTTCTTTGTTTCCCTTTACGTTCTCGCTTAGGTTTCGTCGTATTTCCATGAGAGCTTTTGTATCTTTGCTAATCTTTTCACTTTTGGTGTCATTTTTCTTGAAGAATAATAAACATGTGACGTTTATTACGTTATAAGATAAAGTGTAATTAACACGTAAGATAATAGACAGACTCTTTCTTTATTAATACACTGTACAATTAACAAATTTCAATTAATTTATAATATACTAAAAGAAATTAATAATTAATCAAACAATTAGTAGATTTTAATTAAAAACTAAATACTATTGGAAATTAGTTAATCATATAGCTCATATATATTACATTCAATTCATGAAACGTTTATAAAATTCGTTATCAAAAATTTATTGAGAAAAACTACATATTGAAATACTCATTTCGTTTAAATAAATCATGACCAAAATTTCGATGCACACTAGATATTATTTCACGGTATGATGATATACTGCGTATTATGTATTAATTAATCGTTAAAAACTACATACAGTCTGTCCCAAACCCTTCTTTCAGTGCGTCACTAATTTTGACATAATATAGGATTTTAAGAATGTCGAGAATTATTGCATATCATTTTAGTTAAATTTGACAGTTGCAGGATCGTAATCCCTCTTTTTCTAATTGAAAATAATTTAATAATTTTAATATTAGTCTTTGTTCTTTCTCAATATATCTCGGCATATTTAAAATATTTTTATGACAATAAATACAAAATTTAATTTTCACTGTAAAATGCCTGATAATACTAACCTGGAATGACAATTATTTTATCAGTTGACATTGTGAAAGTACTGTCAGGATCTAGGCAATCTGCGTCAAATTATATTTATACGCATCATTGATTGGATATCTATTTAGCGTATTCCAAACTCCAACCAATTATACACCCGTAAGTAGAATTAGCTTTACGATAAATAATTTTCTAAGTTCTATGTATAATAATCACAGACTCACGTTTTTTTCTGTCACTTCTAGCTTAATGTGTTAGAGAGAATTCGATCAACTATGACGCACTGAAAGAAGGGTTTGGGACGAACTATATGTATATATTGCTTTACGCTAATATTGTTTCTCTATACATACAAGTATAAAAGACGCAATAAGCAGATAAATAATTCTCCATCAAACATGTTTGTTTTTTTGTTAGATTTATCATTATCTCTTAAACAGGTCTCTAATCAACGCTGTTGTTATCTAGTTCAGGGGTTCTCAACCACTGGTAGTGGTACGTGTACCACTGGTGGTACATATCATTATAACTAGAGCTCGAGAAATATGCAAAATGCATATTAAGTAACTGCATATTTGCATATTTTGGGATAAATTGTATAAGTGCATATGCATTTATTAAAAGTGCATATTTTCAGGTATACAATTTCCTTACACTCCCGTACTCCTGTACACTCCCGTACAAATTTCCAACGTCAAACGCACGTATAGAAGTATAACTTCAAAAACAAGCATTTTCTTGTTTAATGTTTTTCAACTACTTACATTACACTTAGGACCTTCACACTTCGTCTAGAAAATCTTTTTAACATAATAAAATAGTCCTCAAAATTTCATTAAAATCGATTTGACAGATTTCGCATAATAATTTCGTAATTAATTTTTTTATCATCTTGCACAACAAAAATTAGACCATATAGAAGTTTGCCATTTTTTTTTACTTATAAAAACGTACTCTACCTATCTGACGTACTTTATGGAATTAAAATCGGATTATTTGAACGGTCTCAGGAATGTTATATTAGGAAAATTATAAACAATTTTTTGGCTTATAAACAAATAGAATACCTCTGTAACTATTAGTTTAAATTAAATTTAGAAAACGGCGTTAGAAAATAATGAGTAAGACGTTTCTTATAAAAAACGTTGAATTAGGAGTAGTGGTTCCTGGGATACAACCGGTCAAAGTTGACCTGTATTTGCGACGAAGTTATAAATAGTAGGATGATAATCTTTAAACCATTACCTTTTTAGTTCAGAGCTCTTTCTCTATAAAAATTTTCATATTTTCAAGATATTTATAACATATATAAAAAATGTGTTTTCTCGGCTTCCAATAAAGCAATTTTCTTCATTTTTTTAATCCAACGTAAATGGAATAGAGCCATCTAAAAACATATGACCTTACTTTACTATCGGGACATTTATAAAACACAATTTAATTTAAGATTTGGTGTCCCTCGAACACATACTTGTAAACAATGCGACTCTTCTTTCATAAAAATAAAGTCAACTAACGATGCAAATTTGCTTAATCAAATACAGATAAATAGCCAATTATATCATGCTAGAGCCGATAGTGCACACGCAACTCTAGCAAATGATAAAAAGACAGGTGAAGTTAACAAAGACACCATTGTACTTTTTGTTGACCTGCAACAGGTTCTGTATTGCCCAATTCTGACTCATGGAGATGTCTTCCACCAAAGGCAGCTATCGTGCTACAACCTGAGTGTCCATTACCAGGGTAACAACAAAGCAATGATGTTTCTTTGGGACGAAACTAAAGGAAAGCGAGGCTCTTTAGAAATTGCGTCAGGAATCCTTGCAAATGTCACCCATGATTTTGCCCCTTTAAAAGAGAACATATCTGAACTTAATCATATGGTCGGATCGTTGTACAGGGAAGAATAATAACTGGAAAATGCTCTTATGCAACATTTTGTTGTAAATAAATTTTTCACTACTGTGGAACAGAAATTCTTGATAAGAGGACACAGCTTTTTACGCTGTGGTAGGGACTTTTGCCTGATTAAGCATCATAAGGGTACTAATAGAAATCTATAATGGTTTATGTTCCTTCCCAGTGGGTAGAAGTAAGCTTCTTCAGAAAAGTTTTCTGTCTATTTGATGTCTACTGAAAATTTTAAAGATCTTGGCATTATTGAATACTCTGAGAACGGTATACTTTCGAATAACTTATTTCATTGTGAGTCAGAACCTCCCACAACATCTTTCAGCCATCAAATATTCACTGCCTTGCAAAGAATGCAGTAAGAGGAAGGAACGTTAATCTTCCTCCAGTAAAAGTCAATCATGCCATATGTGCCCGAGGAATTCAGGGAATTTTATGAAAATATATCTGTTTATGACCAGGACTAGACTAAGCTAAAGTACTTAAAATGAAGCTGTTTTTGTATTGATATATTCCGTTTTACTTTTCAAATTGTATTATTAAAATATATTATAATATTTAATGTAATAACTAATTTTTTATCACGAACAATGTGTTTTACACTTCCGGAAAAATTTAAACTGGCGCTTGGAACGTTACTGAAAGGAACCCATTCAGTTAATGGTCTATTGGGGCTTTTGCACGGAAATTAAATTAGATATTTCAGTAATAATAGGATTTGCAGCATCCAAGGGCATGGTCGTTGGAAGTACCTACTTCCCCCATAAGAATATCCATAAAGTAACATGGACGTCGCCTGATGGTACAACCAAAAATCAAATAGATCACATCCTAATAGAAACCAGGCACTTCTCTAATCTAATGGATGTACGTACTTATCGTGGAGCTAATATAGATTCAGACCACTTCTTAGTAGGCGCAAAAACAAGAGCAAGAATCTCAAATGCAAAAAAAGAAAAGGGCAAGAAAAGTACTCGCTACAATTTAAAACTCTTGAAAGAACCCCGTGCACTAGAAAGGTATCAAAATTACATTGAACATGAAAGCACAACAGATGAGAATTTAACAGCTAGCGAGCAATGGGATATATGTAGAAGAACAATTAAGGAAGCGGCAAACAACGTCCTAGGACCAGAAGAATCCACTCCACGCAACAGTTGGTTCGACGATGAATGTGAAGATATCACTAAAAGAAAAAATTATGCATATAAACTTATGCAACAAAGAAGAACACGGGATAAGGAGCAAATGTACAAAGACCTTAGGAAGGAGGAAAAACGCATACATCGAAGGAAAAAGCGGACCTTCGAAAACCAGATTATGCAAGAGCTTCAATCATTAAAGGGGCAAAATGAAACTAGAAAGTTCTATAATATCCTAAATAAGACAAGAAAAGAATTTAAACCACGGCTGACGATGTGTAGAGACAAAAATGGACATATAGTCAGTACCGCTGACGCAGTACAAAGCAGATGGGTTGAGCACTTCAAAGAACTACTTGGTACCGAAGTGGAGAATGATGCGTCACCCCAAAAACCAAGAAATAACACTCACGTAGAACCTCCTTCAATATTTGAAGTGAAAGACGCAATCACACGACTCAAAAATAGCAAGTCCCCAGGAGTGGATTGTATCCCCGCAGAGCTCATCAAACATGGAGGTAACAGCATTATGCACCAAATTCACAACATAATAGTCAAAGTCTGGGAAGAAGAACAAATGCCAGAGGAATGGTGCACTGGAATCATATGTCCACTGCACAAAAAGGGAGATTTGTTGGAATGTAAAAATTATAGGGGTATAACTCTTCTGAATACAATGTACAAAATATTCTCCAACACCCTGTACAGCCGCTTAAGTACGTACGTGGAAGAAATCCTTGGTGAGTATCAAAGCGGTTTTAGGCCAGGTAGGTCAACAATTGACCAGATTTTTGTGCTACGTCAAATCTTAGAAAAAACCAATGAATTTAATATTGACACGTTCCATCTCTTTGTGGACTTTAAGTCAGCGTATGATAGCGTCCTAAGAGGTAAATTATACGAAGCCATGAATGAACTTAACATTCCCCATAAATTAATAAGGCTCGTAAAAACAACTATGAGTAAAGTGATCTGCAGAGTGCAAATACAAGGCGATATGTCACAAGCGTTTGAAACATATGCAGGGTTACGGCAGGGAGACGCGCTGGCGTGCCTTCTCTTTAATATAGCGTTAGAAAAGACTATAAGAGATGCCGAGTTACACAATAGGGGAACAATCTTTAATAAATCAACGCAGATTATGGCTTACGCTGACGATCTGGATTTGATCGCACGCACTACACGAGGACTTAAAGAGATGACTTCCACCTTCTTGACAGCCGCACAAAATATGGGCCTTAAAATAAACGAGGAAAAAACCAAAATGTTAGCATCTATTCCAAATAACAGAGATAGAGCTAGAAACGCCGGAGAAAACTTCAGTATAGACCAATATAATTTTGAGGTAGTAAATAAGTTTACATATTTGGGTTCTCTCATAACAAACGATAATGACACATCTGAAGAAGTAAAACGGAGGGTACTGCTAGCAAACAAATGTTATTTTGGACTAAGCAAGCAGCTAAAAAACAGAAATTTAAGCCAGAAAACCAAACTAATAATATATAGAACACTCATCCTACCAGTGCTGACATATGGGTCAGAAACATGGACCATCTCCAAAACAGACGCAAATCTTCTGCTCGTCTTCGAAAGGAAGATACTAAGAAGAATAATGGGCGCATTCTGTGAGAATGGTATTTGGAGAAGGCGATATAATTTCGAATTGTACGAGAAGTATAAAAAAATAGTAAATGGTAGAGATGTAATATCCTTCATAAAAATAGGTAGGCTTAGATGGGCTGGACATGTGTCAAGAGCATATGAAAATTACCCACCCAGACGAACTCTATTATCGGTCCCAGTGGGAAATAGGAGTAGAGGCAGACCACGACTGAGATGGAGGGACGGTGTGGACGAGGACGCAAGGAAAATCGGCGCGGCAAATTGGCAACGGTTGGCGATGAACAGAAACGACTGGCGAAATAGACTGGGGAAGGTCAAGGCTCAACTAGAGCTGTAGCACCACTGATGATGATGATGATTTCAGTAATTTAGATTTTTATAATTGTACATATATTTATCATAAATATATTAGTTCAGCTATTTCTGTACTGTGTTAATAAAATTTGTGTATAGTTTAAATTTACTTATTTAATATAAGGGACATTAAAACACAACACTTTTTGTACACTATCTTTATTATAAATTTTCTTGGGCAATTTTTTGTTTTAGTTGTAATTCAAGTTTGAATATTTTAATTTTTAATTATTGTTCCTTAATATATCTTTCATGATTAGCCGATCATTCTCTTCATTTAAAACTTTTAGTTTTCGTTAATATTTTTTCTTGGTACCTATCTATAATTGATTTATATTTGGATACTTCCTCAATAAGTAAAAAGTTCTCTTTTTGTAAAATTTACAGAACAACTTCTTTTTCATACAGACATAATTAATTAATAATAATTAACAATTTTTCACACAAATTAACCTACTAGACAAAATAAGGTTATGCCGACAAAAACAAAACAAAGTTGATAGAAACACAATTACCAACCTACTAATTTAAACAATAAAGTTTACTTTTAATAATAGAAAGAGTTGTAGGTATTATGAAACCGGATTTAACACTAAAGTGCGCTTTAGTCCGAAGTGAACTTTATTTAAGGCTTAGAGCGGCTTTACACACACCCGGTCGCCGGTTACACGGCACCATTTACACGGTTTGGCGAGATTTCACACTTAAACGGTTTTGTGGTCCGTGCCGAAATGTTAGTCGATGTTCACCATGAATCGAAAACACATCGTTGCCATGATGATTCTTTATCGGTGTATAAAGAGAAAAAAGAGAACTAGAAATGTGTGGATTCATCCCATTAATATGAAAAGGAAAGAGTTTAGGAAAGGTTAGGATGACAATATCCACGTTTGATGAACTACATAATCGGTTAACGGATTCTCTTCAGAAGCAAAACACATTTATGAGAGAATCCATTAATCCAATGCAAATGTTGGCAGTTTCAATTAGGTAAGTAAAAACACATTCGAATTTAATATTGTTTATTATAATATGGTGTTAACAATGTGAATGATATTTAACATTAAATGAAATCAATTGAATCTAATGAAATTTGGGAATCACTAAACTGTGACTATGGTGATGCTATTGTTGAAAGAGTAGACCGCTGCGACTGGTAAGAAGTTGATGGTATTATTGGTGAGAACTGAGTGGTTTGTATTTGTAGCTCATCAGGGCGTACATTTTGCAATTTATGATATGATCGGTTTGTTGTAATATCTGACGTTGTTAATACTGACTTTGGAATGTTTAGATTTGTAGCAGTGAACAGTTGTCTAGGAAGCATCTGCTGTCGTTTAATTGTTTGTAATGTTTGCAGTACTCCTATCTGAAATCCAATATCTCCAAGGAATTATATCAGCAAAAAAGGACATGTGACGATCAGGTTTCTCCTTAAGAGCTTCAATCATTTGTAATTCAACAGGGTTTGCTTTACGTTTTCTTCCTGTTGGCGTTTTGGAAAATTTGTAAGCATGTGGAGTAGTTACATTGGCAGCGGTATTTTCTTTACAAATGTTGCTGTCGGTGAAACTAGCGTCAGATGTTGCTGCTTCTAATACTTCTGATAGTCCAGTGTTAGTTACACTATCTTCTGTTTGGCGTTGCTCAAATACCTTTTTTAAGAATTGTAACTGCTCGTTATAAATATACTTTTTATGAGTTACTGCCCCAGCTCCTGATCTTGTAGCTATCTTAATTTTTTTACAAGATTTTTGAAACGTATCGCGGATATTTCCCCATTTTTTCATCACCTGTTTACCTGCAACAACAAAAAAACCTGGTTATTACTACTACAATATTTAGTACAATATACTGTTTTTTGCAGATATCTCGCTAGTGGCTGTACTTTCACGGATCTACACTACAGCTATCGACTAAGGGTACTTTTCAATAGTTTTAATGGCTGTAGCAGATTCCAATTATCGTTTTATCTACGTAGATATTGGAAGTTACGGAAAAGATTTCGATTCGAATATATTTAAGACCTGTTCCTTAGGAAATCCATAAAAACAAGGAACTAGAAATTCCTGAAGAAACATGTCTACCAGGATCAATGAGGCCTAAAGTACCCTATGTCTTTATTGCAGACGAAGAAAAAAGTTTGTGATATGTTACATAACTTTGTTCGCAATAGAGACGGATATGAATCAGAAAATACTTTAACCATCACGGGGCTTGAAGATATCCCTAAAGCAGAAACTGTACGTGGGAGTATTAACGCAAATAACATAAGAAATATTGTAAGTGATTATTTTCTGACACTTATTGGATCTGTAAAATGGCAGATGACCAAATTGTATTGTTAGTATATAAGTAATATATGCATACACACACCTATATGTTTTTACTTTCGTATTTAATTAAACAATAATAAAGAAATATCCACACAAACTTACCTAACTTAGTCTTGCCATCAGGTTCCAACTACTCAAAGTTATTCTTCAGTTCCCTAAAATTTCTTGCCAAGCACTTCTGGTTTCATTTCTGTCTTTGTATGTTTCGCTTGTCTTGTCCCATATTACAGGTCTTCCATGCACCAAACTTATTAAATGCTCTGTATCAATTTCCACATCAGCCATTTTTCATAAGTTAATCACAACAAAAATTCCTTCTACTTTCTAAAAAGTCTAATAACCTTCTACTTTCAAGGAAGTCGTGTACTCTATTACACGGTTTTTTTGCAAATAATTCATAGATACGAACGCCCACATTTAATTTGATATCCCACTACGAGCTCAATCGCCGTGTATACGTTAACGTTTGTCCGGGCTTACTCGGGCTTATAGTGGATATGCCCGGCGACATCACGGTTCCCGGTTACCGTTTAAATAAGCACGGTATGTGTGGAAGTATCGATTAATATCCTATTAATTAACACCCTGTACACTCTTTACCCGTGTACACGGTGCCGTGTAACCGACCGCGGCGACCGGGTATGTGTGAAGCCGCGCTTACTTTGTCATTATAAAATGGGCCTTTAAGTTTTATTCTATATACCTCTCGTCGGATTTTTACAATTATTAGTTCGACTATTGTATAAAAGTGCAACAAAAAGAGTTATTAGTAAAACATTTTAAGTTGAATTTTCATATCTATACTTTGGAAGAGGTTTTTAAAGCAGCACATATTAAATATTGATTTTTACAAGATAGTAGTCATAGTAAACAGTTGGAAGAGTCCATTTACGCGACGAGGAGTATCTATTATGTGAAATTTTTCAATTTTATTAAAATACAAAAAAATAATAAATAAATAATAAAATTACTTTATTCAATTTTAAAAATATTATTTAAATTTTAAAAATACAGAAACATAGTATGAAGCTTAGCGCTAGTACCGCCTATGTACAATTTTTTTTATCATTTTTTAGATGAAAACCCAGCGTGGTTAACAAAAATGTTCTGAATACATCCCTAGACCACATTCGTCTTTTAAGCAGTTATTATGGGTAAGTTTTCTACGAAAATCTAACCCGATGGTTTTTGTACACTATTTTTAATGTTATTAGAATTTTCTAACGCCTCTACTTGGCATTGTAAACCATTAGTAGTTAGTATAATACTGGTCAACGGCCTTAGAGGATAAATACAACAAGATGAAAATGATATGCTGCGTGTTAAATAGTTCCATAATATTATTGTACTTAAGTGATAATATTATTCCAATTAACTCGAATCTAGTGATGAATGGAGACCGTATTGTTCGGTTAGATATTTATCAACTAAAATCGTAATAGACCAACAAAACAAATTGTAACTAACTGATTTGACGGAGCGAAAGTAGGGCAATGAAATTCATTACTCTTTATTAAACATTCAATAGGAGGTAGTTTTTAACAAATATATACATTGGACGTTTAAATTATGTATTATATTGAGTTTATGAATTTTGATAATGTGCTGTAAAATTTTATAAAGGCGGTAAGTATATATGAGGTGTATAAGTGGTAAACATAAAGAGATTTTACCAAAAAGGAAGAAGGGGCAGGGCGTTGATCTCTTGCAGTTTGCAGTCGCCATTATAACCACAAAGGATCTGGTTAATTGATGGAAGAGATGATGTCCCAGTCTCAAAGATCCTAATTATTTATTATTATACCCGATTGCCATTAAACCTAACAAATAATGAGGTAGGTATGTAATTATTACATCCGATATCATCGTAACTGGGGGATAAAGGGGTAGAATGCGAAAATATGGAGTTGATTCCAGTTTACTCCAATTAGCCTGTTGTACTAAAATCCGACCTTCATGCTGGTGTCCCCTACAAGCCGAGCAACCCAACTGGAGATTCGGTATCGAATCCAGGTGGAAAGTTGGGTCGAGAACTAACGAGAAATGGCCCTCCGAAAGGTAGGTTTGGCGTTGGGTTAACTACCCAACCCTGTAAAAAAACCTTTTGTTATGAGAGCTACAAAGAAAGAAACCGGACTGTCTAACCTACGACGAACTCACAAACGAAATAAGGATATTGATTTAAAAATTTGCACGGGTCTGGTCATACTAGAAATGAATAAAGCCAAAGCGGATATCATTGCTTTACAGGAAATGAGGTGGACTAGCTCAGGCATGCTGGGAAAAAATAACTGCAATATTTACTACAGTGGACATCCTACCCGACACGAATTTCTTACTGGATTTATTGTAAGCAGCAAGGTCAAACATAGTGTAATTGATTTTAAAGCTATAGATCATAGGATATGTTGAATAAGACTTAAAGGGAAGTTCGCTAATATTAGCATTATTAGCATCCATGCTCCAACAGAAGAAAAAGAGGATGATGAAAAAGACATGTTCTATGAAGTCTTCTGAGGCTTGGACATTCACACGAAATCTAAAGAGGGAGGACATAGATGCAACAAACCTACAAACCATCAATTTTAATGAATTTAAAAGTCACTAAGAAAACGAACTACAAGAGTCTACATCTGAATATCTCCAACAAACACCCAAAAGATACCAAATCCATGGACAAGAAATAAGACATGACAATGACAATTGCGACCTTGCCGAAACGTCGTCAAAATAATGGAATATATCGGAGACGACCTAACTGTCACATTCATAAAAACCATAAAAAATAAAAGAGCCTATGGATCACAAGGAATCCCTACTATCGCTGCATCTCAGTTACCAGCACTCTCAGTAGATTGTACAGAAAAGTTATGAAAACCCTAGTCGAAAACGAATATGAACCACTTGAGATGGAACAGCAAGCAGAATTTCAAGTTAAATGATCTTGCATAGACCACATCTATACTTTAACCTAACTAAATGAAAAAAGAAAGCTAGAAATAGACAAACTCTTCTATTATTTGTGGACGTGAAAGCCTATGATACAATACCCTTATGTAAACTATGGCAAGTACTGGAAAGCTCGTCTATTAATATTACACTTGTGAAAGCAATACTACGATTCTAAAACGATCTTCGATCAAAAATTAAAATTAAAAATCAGTTCTCCGAGAATTTTATGATAAATAAGGAACTAACGTGAGACGAAACAACATTATATACTCTTCATTTGGCGCACGATCAAGTAGTCTTCGCACAGGACCACGAACATCTGCGATGCATGACAAAGAGATTAATACAGGAATACAAGCGATGGGAACTAAATAATGGAGATATAAAAATAAACAGAAGTTCGTCCCTCAATCAAAAATCGAAAACACAACATTTTAATAAAAGTACCTACGATAAAAACAAAGACCAGAGCGCTGGGAGGAGCTGCTGATCCATTATCGATCTGGAATTTGTTATTTTGTGATAATATGTTACAAAGCACAAGAAAATTCAATTTTTACTCAAAATTCTCAAGTAAACCCCACAGTTTTCACATACTTTACTCTGCTTGATTTTCCTACGGTTTATAAAGTTGAGCAACAAAGCGATAACTAATAAAACTGAGACTTTTACAATATTAGCGGAAGAATAACAAGGGATTAGAGCTGGAAGATAATGTACATACACTGTATTTATTGTGCGACAAATATTAAAATATATTAGACCAGTATTAGATGCTCAATATCAGAGTGGAGTTAGCATTAGATCATTACTAGGAGAAGAAGGATTATGATTGACATGATGATCATGTCAAAAATCAGAAACAAAAGTGGTAAATGGTTTAATTTCAGGATAAACGGTCCGTAGACTTTATTGAATTATGAACAACTGTGCTACTCGATATTCATCATAAGGGTAACAGAATGATGAACTTATTTTTTGATTTAATGTTTATGTGGCTCTCTAAAAAGTTTTACTTATTTTATGCGAATAAGGTAATCGAAAGGGAACAATATTATCTAACATTTTTATCTTAATCTAAAAATTCAAGGCTATTCAAGCATATTTAAAAATTAATTATGATTAGTATCACTTATCATGATTTACGATTAAATCGTATGATGGAAATTTTTATGATCTGTTTTGGAATTTGAATGGAATAGCTGGTAGCGCGTAAACAAAAAACGTGATTGCACTCCAGATTTTTACGTTTCTACATTTTACGTGGATCAACTTGTTTTTTATTACGAAGTTTTTATGTTTTTCATTCAATCATGACGTTCGTAAATCTGAACTTGGCAATTGTTTAGTTTTTCTTACGTAACAGAAATATTTGAATGTGGGACAGTTTCTTTATTTTTATACTTCCACGGGGATTAATTGGGTTACAATAATAATTAAAATATATAATCTATTGTTTCTTATTATTTTAAATTTATTATTCATATTTGGCATCACACAAAAGTTTTTATTTTTTACAGAAAATCTCAATACTTACTCCTCTTTCTCTTTATCCAATGTGCACCACAGTGGCGGCTCATGATAATTAATTTGTAGGGCACAAAAATTAATATAAAAATCGTATTCATCAAAATTTGATGTCAACCAAATAACGAATTGCTAATTTTTTTTATAGTGTTATTTCCAATTTACATTGCGTGCCACGTGTATATTGAAAAAATACGCCACACTTCCAGTCTTTTTTTCTAATTTAAATTTTAAAAGGGGCTAAAATGATAAAGTTAGTTATTTTATAGATTTTTTATGTAGGTAGCGAGGTCAGTCAATTATGCCCGATAGACAAGGCGAAAAGATAGACAAGGCGTGACTGATTTGTTATGAAATTTGTACAAAAGACTAAAATGTCATTTTGTTTAGGTTATAGCCTTAAATAGGAGGAAGTCAGAAAAAATTTAGTTGAGTGACTGTAGATGGCAATTGATTGGATGACTGCTGCATGGTGACGGACAAAATCACTAGTTCTATATAAAAATCAGAAAAATAACAAAGATGAAGATACTAAAATAATAACCGACAAATGGACAGAGAAAGAAGTGATAGTGCAAAATATATCCGGTTAGCACATGGGTACAAAAATAAGAATAGAATGGAATAAACATAATGGTGGAACGATGTAAAACAGTTTACTAAAAACGCTCAACGAGACAAATCGCTCATAGAGTTAAGAACCAATGGAAGACCTAAAAAATGCTGGTGTAACTACTTACATCACGATCACGGAGATTAAACAGGTTTTTTTCCTGTTAAAAATAATATAGAATAAGAAGAGGATATAAAATTCGATAGTTTAAACCCTTATTTAAAAATAATTACCGAGCATGAAACGTGAAATTAAACAGTCCAGTCAAATATTTACCATAAATTTTATATTGTGTTATTCCGAGGTAAGATACTTTTATACCAAAAACATTTTTATTTGAATTAACACCAAATGACAGTAAAGTTACGTTTATTTTATATTATGAATATTGTTGTGAGTCACATACTCCTGATTGCGGCTCTGTGCGTAAATAAGTTCGAGAAGCCGAAATCACCTCGTTAGCGAGAATTCCGGACTTTCCGATGGTTCGACCGTCTCTCCGCTATAGTAGGAATCCTCAATTTAGAAGAGTGATTTCATAGTTTTAACGCCGAATATCCTCAAATTTAAATGTACAGAGCGGCCCTCGAAAACTACCCGTTTCCTCAATTGCAATTTGCGCTTCCTCATAAGAAATTACAGAATATATAAAGTAGTATATTTATTTGTGCTTCTCTATAGTAGACTTGACCAGAAGTTGTCGTACAGTGTAGCCAATTCTTGTTCACAAGTAGTAATTACAGTCATACAAAACCTGTATTCTTCCACGCAGCGATTATTACCGTAATAAAAATACAAAAAAACATGATTTTTTCAATAGTAAAAATTAAGCAAACAATTGTAATGAAATAAATTTTATTTTTATGTTTCGTTTCGTTACATATTTAAATTTATAAAATAAAAATCGATATTTTAAAACATTATTTTTCAATCGTTTGGCAACGTTGAAATTAGCGAGGAAACTCCGATTTGGAATTAATTCCGACCCAGGCATGTAAAACTAGTTTTTATTATTTTTTCGCCGAAGAAATGCCCATCAAGACATAACCGATGGTTCATTTACATTGGCGTTTCTATGGCTAGTGCATGTGTTGCATTTTGTGAGTATATTTTATGTGATAAGTTTGTAAACTTATTGTTGTCAATACTGTTTTATCAATACTGTATTGTAGTATTGATAAAACGTGTTATTGATAACAAGAGTGTTATAGGTTGTCGTTTTATAGTAAATTTTTAGTTATATTCTGTGATTATTGAAATACAATGGACGAGACGAAAACGGAACGGACGAAAAACCGAGTTGTTCCAAGAAAAGACAGTACAATTCTGATGTTGATTCCAAAAATAAAAAGCAGCAAAAGAGACGGAAAATGTTAGCATCCGAAGAGAAAGTATTGATACAAAACGTTTATGAAGGAATTGTCGGCAGAAAAATGGCATTAAATGTTAGCCAAGCGGTCGACATTTGTAGCAGTTTAACAAAAGTATCCGTTAGATATATTTATCGTGTACTTAAAAATACATCGGAAAATAAAAAGCAAGAAAAAGGCAAAACTAGAGGTAGGAAAAGCATTGTTTTGGATGACGAGAGAAGGAATATTATACCTCGAAAAATTAATTCATTTTATTTTCGGAGTGAAATTCCAACACTGAAAAAAATTTCTCAAGAGCTCGAAAACGATGACTCCTTACTTAAGATATCTCGTAGAGTCTTAATGAGGACCATGCGCGAAATGAACTTTCGATATGTAAAACGCA
The DNA here is from genome assembly GCF_040954645.1 of Diabrotica undecimpunctata. Taxonomy (NCBI): domain Eukaryota; kingdom Metazoa; phylum Arthropoda; class Insecta; order Coleoptera; family Chrysomelidae; genus Diabrotica; species Diabrotica undecimpunctata. The sequence continues at coordinate 149,744,304 of NC_092803.1, forward strand.
ACAGAAAAAGTATGCTATTAGAAAAAAATGAAATTATTCTGTGGAAAAGAAATATTTAGAAGAAATACGAAAAATTCGCAGCACTGGACGCAAAATATATTATTTGGATGAAACCTGGATTAACGAAGGTCATACAGTTGGAAAAGGAACATCATCATAAAAAAACCAAAAACAAAAAAAAACGAGAAGAACATAGTAAGTGTGTATAGTGTTTGTGTTTAAATAGAATAGTACATCAAAAATTATTTTTATTTGGTTTTTATAGAACTTTATTTTATTTTATAGGATTTTATTTTGTTTTGTTTTATACTGTTTAAGTGTTTTGTTCATTTTATTTAATGGGACAATATGGCTCTTGGCGAACACCCATTTAAAAAAAAGTAACGCGTCACAAGACATACCTTTGGGGTGGTGTGGAAACTGTCTTAAAATTTAGTTTAAAAAAATTTCATTGTGTAACTCTTAAGGACGGGTCACGTCAAAAAACGTTTTAGCGTAACTTCCGCGACAGCCGGGTGGCATCAGTAAGCTTTCTGCAAAATTACTTGTTTTTTATAGCTTTTTGTTTGTGGAATTCTGTATTTTTAGGAGACTGTAGGGAATAAGCCACACAATATTTATTTATAGGTTTAATTTACTGATGTTTCGATCTCTATTAAGAGATCGTTTTCAAATACACAAGTGATAGTAATATTTATTTTTCTATGGTTTTTTGCTTGCCGTTCTGTATATTTAGAAATAATGTTGGGAATAAGTAACAATATATTTGATTGAAATGTTTAATTTACTGACGTTTCGATCTCTATATAAAGAGATCGTTTTCAAATATACAAATTATAGTAATATTTATTTTTCTGTAGCTTTTTGCTTGTGGCATTCCGTATTTTAGGGAGAATGTTGGAAATAAGCCACAATACATCTATTTACATGTTTATTTTACTGACGTTTCGATCTCTATTCCAGAGACCGTTTTTAAAGTTAAGAAAAAAAAAAGAAAATAAATAATATAAGATTATATAAATATATAATATTAAACAAATAAAATAAATATTACTATAATTTATATCTTTGAAAACGGTCTTGGGATATAGAGATGGAAACTTCAGTTAAAACCTGCAAATAAATATATTGTGGTCTATTTTGAACAATAATATTTAAACAATATAATATAATTAACGTTGAAATAAAAGTGAGTGTACGCCACTGGATTTTCATACGTCTTTCACTACTACTCCGCCTTCAAACGATGAATTACTCTCTCAAATAGTGAAATTAGAGTTTAGCTGTTTCGAAAACATTTCGTTCTCATTATATAAGCCCGCCGAGAGCCTTTGAGTATTAGTATTGGTATATAGAAAATGGAGTTAGACAAGGGAATGCCTTATCAACAACACTTTTTAATCTAACTTTAGAAGCTGTTGTTAGAAAACTGGATATAAACGGCTGTATTAATACAAGATCTATGCAAATATGCGCATATGCGGATGATGTTGCCATAATAAGCCGCAACAAAAGGGTATTAAGCGAAAAAGTTATAGAACTGAAACGAGAAGCTGCTACGTTTGGTCTATATATAAATGAAAGCAAAACAAAATATATGGAGTGCACAAAATAGAATGAACATGAAAATCTGAAGGTTGACAACCATACCTACAAATATGCCTCCACTTTTCCCTACCTAGGCTCAATAATAAATGACAACAACAACATCAGTCAAGAAATACAAGCACGGATTCTTAGCGGTAATAAGTGCTTTTATGCATACAAAGACTTAATGAAAAGTAAGTTACTGAATCGTGAGTCTAAGCTGAGAATCTACAAAACAGTAATTAGACCAGTGGTCACATATGGATGTGAAACGTCGACCCTCTCAACCACTGATGAAAATCAACTGAGAATATTTGAGCGCAAAATACTAAGGAAGATATTTGGACCAACCCAATGCAGCGATAGTTCGTGGAGAATTAAAATGAACCACGAGCTGGATGAACTAATGCAGAGCGCAGATATTGTCAGATTTGTAAAGTCACAAAGACTAAAATGGCTTGGTCACCTAGAAAGAATGCCAGATAATCGAGCTGTAAAAGTAGTCCAGAGATGGAAGCCCCAAGGAAACAGAACAAGAGGAAGGCCCCGTAAAAGATGGATAGACGACGTAGAGAGGGATCTTAAAACCATGAACATCAGGCAGTGGCGAAGGAAAGTACCCGACAGGGCAGAATGGAAGAACATTGTTAAGCAGGCCAAGACTCTACTAATGTAATTAGTGATTGAAATATTTATAATTAAGTAAGTTTTTGAGTTAAAAATAAAGTTAGTTAAACCACGTTGTGTGTCACTTTTATTATTTTAAATTTTATTAAAAAAACTGTAGCGAAAATGATCATGTAAGACAGACGATGATGGAATTGGACGACAGCTCTAGACAACTGTTGCTACATAACATTAAAAATAAAATATTTTTATAGTTTTTCACTATATCCTATACATTTCCACTCAATCATTGTAATTAATGCCTTTTAAGGTTATGTAGTTCAACACTATAAATACCTCACGAATCCGTACTAGTCTTGAAATTACTAACATTTAATTACTATTACCTAGTGTGTATTTCCGTCCCACACGTATATACAAACAATATTATCCAGCCATTAGGGCGTAACCCATTAAACTGATTGATACATTATTACTGCATTCTGAGGTTCTTTTTCGAAAGTTAACAGGAATTAATCTTTTATGGTGTCTTACTATCTACCCTAAAAGTGGATTTGGTAATTATTAAGTTTAATCAAAATAAAATTTCTTAACTAGTGTAATTTTTTTTATTCTCAAGAAATAGAAATGGTAATCTACATTAATAATTGATTAAGGTAAGATTGTTTAATGATTAATCCATAATAGCAGAAACGTAAGTTACCTCTCCGTCTTTTCAGCGTAAAGCCTTGAGGGATAATGTATTCTTCTTCTATTTAACCAAGAGATTTTTCTTGCAGATCTATTTCTGTCTTGTATTGTTTCTTGGAATATTAGTTTTAACGTTCAAACTCTGCCTGCATTGGCTGTAGAGTGTACTGAGTAACTCTGTAGGCGCATAACTGAGTCAGGGCGCAGTTAGTCTGACTGATAGTACTTTGAAGGCTTCCTCAAAAATCTAGAAGATTCGGAATTTTCTTGTATTTGCTAGCCAGTACCGTAAAATGGGGTAAAATTGATCTCCCGGGGTGACATTGATCATTTGTCGTTGTATCACATATAATATGTAGATACAACCCGCAACAATGTAAACTTATTTCTGGGCGTGGCACTATTCATTTCTTGGATCTTGACTATGATCAGTTCACGTCGTTGTTAGTTTGCAATTGGCATTGGGAAGAAGTTATGTGGCTTTGAAATTAACCATAATTTTTGGCCTATTGTTATAGTTCGTGTACTTTTGATGGTAGAGAAAGAGCAGAGGTAAGTTCGCTATTTCTAGTGTTATAAAATTATTTTGTATGGTTCTGTAATAATAATTTTAAGTAACTAGCATTTTACCTAACGCCAGCTTTTTTAAGATGGCGTTAGGTAAAGCCCAGCAGAAGTATCTTCGGACCTGATTAAAAAATACTTTGACAATTTACAACAAACGATTGAAAATGTTCCAGTTGAAAATATTTTTAATTACGACCATCCATTGAGTCCAAAGTCTCAGATGACCCCGGAAAAAAATTGTGCATCTACCGAAGAGGTACTAAATATCCCGAAAAAATATGCAACCATTCAAAATCTGCTACATCGATAATGATTTGTGGATCCGTCTCAGATATACTTCTGCCACCTTACTTCATATACAAGGCGGAAAATTTATGGGATACTTGGACAGAAAATGGTCCCAAGGGCAGCCCATATTGCGAACAGCCATGTTGCTCACTGGGGACACGATATAATCGAACCTCCCATGGTTGAATTGATATGTCAACATTCAATGATTGGTTTGTCACTTGTTTCACATGCTAGGCGACTCGATGGAAAAAACGAGAAAAATAGGGGACAACCTAGCATCTCATTTTAATCCAGATGTTCTGAGACAATGTGAAGAAAATAATATAATATTTGCATGCTTACCAGCGAACTCTACTGATATTTGTCAGCTATTGGATGTCGCATTCTTCAGACCCTTGCTGGAGGAAAACTTTAACATCATGGAAAATGCAAAATTCCAAAACCTCTGGCATTCTGAAAAATGAATTTCCTAAGCTGTTAAAGCAAACACTTGAAATCATGAATAAAGTACCACCTAAAAATCCAGACGGAAAGAAAAGTGCTCTAAAAAAAATTTACTTTCTGGTTTTGAAGCATGTGGCATTACACCATTCAACCCCAATCGAGTTTTGGAAAAGCTACCACAAGACGCTATTGATCAAGCCGAGCTTAGCTCTTACTAGCTTTTTGAAAGACTTGAGGTTCCCTTCAAGGAAGTAGTTGCCTTACTACCAGATCCGACACTTGAGACGATTTCTGATAGGATACAAAAATATCATTTTCGCGGAGAAATTAATAATATAAAAGAATGTTAAATCAAATTTTCTTTTATTATAAATTGTTCTGAATTACATTTGTAGTTGTTAAAATATGTTTTTTTTGTATAAATAAAGAATAGTACAATAAAAATAGTGTGATCATTCTCACCCCGCATGATCAATCTCACAAAAACGTTTAAAATATAAATCAAATAAAGTTAACATTGATCAATCTCACCGTATTTCACGGTATATTATTTGTCCTGTTGATAAGAAGAATGATTTGTTTTTCTGCAATGATCGATGTAGGTTTCTTTCGTTGTAGTTAGTCGTGATCCCCATAGAGTATTTTTGACATCCCAATCGCCTGCTACCAGAAAGTGAAGGGTTTGGAAAAAACTGTCGTATTCTTTAACTAGGATGGTGGGTAAAATATGTTGTGTGAAATAGAATTTTGACAACTGTTATACCAGTTGAATGACTCGCTGAAACTAATACCATATTCTTCTTCTTCACGTGCCATCTCCGCGACGGAGGTTGGCAATCATCATGGCTATTCTGATCTAAGATGCTGCTGAATAGTTCAATTGATATGCATCCGTACCATTCTCTCAAGTTACGCAACCATGAGATTCTTCTTCTTCCTACACTTCTCTTGCCCTGGATTTTCCCTTGTATAATCAATTGAAGTAGGTTGTATCTCTCATTACGCATATCATGCCCCAGGTATTGCAGCTTTCGTGTCTTGATGGTTTCCAATACCATATATATTTTGTTAACTTTTAAAAATAACGTAATTTCTTGGACATGATTGATTAGGTCGTTGGCGTTCCAGACCGCTATTCATATTTACTTAGCCATTAATTTGTTATTTTGCTTATGACTGTTGTTAACATATTGAGGACCATGCTGTACTGATTAAGCAACTGATTAAATAACATTTTAAATTAATTTATGAACTTTATTAGGACATTTGCATAGTTATATCTTTATTATTACTGTTTTCATTTTGTCTTTGGGGATTTCCTGAAGCGACTTGGAAATAACTACCTATATATGAGATTGGATGCTGCACTGTGTTTTCTGGGTTTTTCACTGTATTGTAGTCTGGGTATTTTTATGTGTTTTATTTACATTATTTCTGTTTTTGTATTTTACTGGGTCTCTGTATACAGTGTAACCTCTGTAATTCGCTGGATGGCTACCATTACATAGAAGGCAAGTTGCAGGAGTATCTTTAGGTTTAGTACATGTTTTTGTATCATGGGGACCACCGCATTTTACGCATTTGTATTCTTTTAAGCAATATGACTTGGAATGTGCGTAAGCCTGGCATCTGGCGTTAATTTTTGAGTTTAATGGAAATTCTATTTCGTTTGCTTTTTTATTAAATGTGTTATCTTCAAGATCGACATAGAATAGTGAAAAAGGTTCTTTTGTTAGTCTATGTTTAACATTGATTATGTTTCTGATATGGTGGCGTTTTTTTGACAAGTTTGGTTCTTATATCAACTGTATCAATTGTGTCCTCTTGAAGTCCTCTTAATACAATTCTATATGCTCTATCCTCTTGAAGTTGGTAGCTGTGGAATACAATTTTATTTTTTCTTATATTATTTACTACGCTCCTGTATGTTTCTGGACTTAAGGCGTCTATTTTACTACACTATCTGGGAGTGTTTTTGTATAATAAGTATCAACGGGGGTGATCACTGTCAGTGAGTTAATCATTGCCATATAGTTGGTCACTCCGTATACATATATTGGAGGTGTAGGTATTAAATGGCATTTCAAAATGCGGAAGAGCTAAAAGGCGGAACGTTTTCGGTCCAGTCGGACTATCATCAGTGAAACATTTTAAGATGAGTTGAAACTAGCTACGAAAGTAGGTGTAAAAACCTTTGAATTACATAAAAATCATGGTTAAATGTGATAAACTAGTGACACGAGGTCAATGTTATAGGATTTCACCTAAAGAAAACACACATCTTTCCTGCTTGAAAAGAGGACGACTTTGTCCACCAGCTATATAACTTTGTCGTTTATATTTTGACATTTTTCGCTTACTTAAAATAGTATGCTGGTTAGATTCTTATTTCGAACAAAAGCATTTGGATTAGCATGATTTATTGTTATTAACACAGTTTATGCTATATTGATTTTCTGAGAAACTACTGGAAAGGCATATCGGTAAAAACTAAGAACATTTTTGTGTTGCGGATTGGTGATTCCTATTCATAACAGTAACAATGATTATGTTAGTTTAGTTAGAAGTTTAGATTATTTTAGTTCACTTCCAAAGTGAATAGTTTTTTCTCTTTTATTTCATGCGTGATTGTGGGAGATATATTTAATATTAAGTCTTTTATTCGAGGTAATTGGTCTACGGACTTGAATTTGTGTTTTTTTTACAGTGATGGAACCTATATTGTTTGATAACAACTCATAACAACTCAGTTTAAACTGAATGCGGTCCTGATCCACTCCTTTTTTTTACAACATTCTTAAAATCATTTTGTAACTAGATATCTGACATATATTGAATTAAAACGTTTTTAATCTAACGTTTAAGCTCACGTATTTTAATATTTAGTGGCTTTGAGTTTTTTCATTATTAGTCACTGTCATTTGTCTTAGATAAAATAAATTTCTAGTATTTGTTGATTCTTTCAGTTTATCTACTTCCTTTTTTCTTTCCTCGGCAAAATCCTTTTATATTGTTAAATTTATTCTAAAAATGTGGAAGTTTTGTAATGAAGTAGATTGTAAATAAAAATCAAAAAATATCTCCTAATCCTGCACTGGTTAATCTGTAGTCTAAAATAAGTCTCTATTCTATTTATTTTTGGCAAAAATATGTTGATATGATTTACATTATGGCACGAGGCGAACTCTTTGAAAAATTTCCATGGAAAAACAGATTATTTGTGCCAACTTTTTTCCGTATTTATCGTAGTTTGTTTTGATTCCTAATAAATATTATAAACATATTGAACTTATAGTAAAAAACCGTTAAAATAATTTTACAGGTTTATCAGGTTACTTCTGCACATGGGTCTCCCTTAAAAGCTTTCAATCTTATACATTTTAAGGTTATTGTGTACATTTCTTTACATATTCCATACACATTAATATTATAATTTGCTTACTCTGTCTGTTTTTCCGTAATAAAAAGCCCAGCGCCACCTATCCACAAAAACTATTACTAATTTTAATAACATATATTGTCATATGTCTCTGGTTTATTATGAAGAAATATTTATTGAATAAATATTTTTTATTTAATAAAAAAATAAAGGCCTTGGAAAATTTATAAAATAATATGTATTGTCTGTATGTATATGTATAATATCACTATTAATTCTTCTTCTTCTTCATGTGTCTTGTCCGTTCCGAACGTTGGCAATCAACATGGCTATTCTGACTTTGTTTACGGCAGATCTGAATAGTTCAGCAGATGACAATCCGAACCATTGCCGCAAGTTTTGGAGCCACGAGTGTCTTCTCCTCCCTGGACCCCTTCTGCTGTCTATTTTCCCTTGAACGATCAGTTGTAGTACTCTATATTTATTATGTCTCCTAACGTGACCCAAGTATTCCAACTTTCTTTTCTTTATACTTATTCCTACCTCTCTCTCTTTACCTATCCGGCGTAGTACCTCTTCGTTGGTCACGTGCTCAGTCCAGGATATACATAATATACGTCGGTAAGCCCACATTTCGAAGGCCTCTACTTTTTTCATCAATGTTGCGGTCATTGTCCACGCCTCCATTCCATATAACAAAACTGGGAATACATAACATTTCAGAAGTCGAATTTTGAGAGGTAGGGTGAGGCTTTTAGAGGTGAAAATTTGCTTCATGCTAGTGAACGATGCTCTTGCCTTTTCTACTCTTATACGTATTTCCTTCGCTTGATCCCAATTTGAGTTAACTGTTGTTCCCAAGTAGATGTACGAATCCACGTGTTCAATTCTTTCATTGTCTAATATCAGTTGCTGTGGTGGTTGTTGGGTTTTGCTTACATCCATTTGGTTTTTGTGATATTTAGTCTGAGTCCGTATTGTGCACTTGTTTTTTGTATCTTGCTCATTAGGCAACTCAGTTCCTCCATGCTACTTGCTAGAATCACAGTGTCATCAGCATACCTTATGTTATTAATTATTTCTCCATTTATCTTTATGCCTTCTGTGCTTTCCTCCAGCGCTGTCTTAAATACTTCTTCTGAGTATATATTAAAGACAATAGGAGACAAGATACAGCCCTGTCGTACCCCTTTCTTGATCTCAATTTTATTGGTCAATGTAGATCCTACTTTCACTTTAGCTGTTTGGCCCCAATAGAGACTCGCTATTGTTCGAATGTCTCTGTAGTCGACTCCGATCTTATGGAGAACTTCAATTATCTTTTCGTGTTTTACGTTATCGAATGCTTTTGCGTAGTCTATAAAGCATATGTACACGTCTTTGTTCATATCTCTGCAGCGCTGGATGAGTACCTGTAGACTAAAAAGTGCTTCTCTTGTCCCAAGAGAATTCCGAAACCCAAACTGCGAATCTCCAATGTTATCCTTGCATTTTTTGCTTATTCTGTTGTAAATAACCTTGGTGTATGCCTTCGAAATGTGGTTAATTAGACTTATCATCCGATGTTGATCACAAGACTTTGCTTTTGGTTTTTTCGGTATGGCAACAAAAGTTGACTCTAGCCAGTCTTCAGGAAACACCCCGCTGTTATAAATATTGTTAAAGAGTCTGACTAGTGAGTCTAGAAATTTACTGTTTGTTTCGCACAGCATTTTCAATACTTCCCCGTATACGTTATCGTTGCCTGGTCTTTTGTTATTTTTAAGACCCTTTATAGCATTCTCCACTTCTGATTTTAGAATAGAAGGGCCAGTATCATCATTGCTCAGTGTATACCCACTAGGACGGTCATCATTAAACAGTTGTTCCACATAAGTTTCCCAGATTCTAACTATTTTGTCGGGGTCTAGTTGTAGATTTCCATTATCATCGCATAGCCCTTTCGATAAAATATTGTAGCTTTTCTTTGTTGTGAGTTCCTTTATCTTCTTATGCATATTGTGATAGTCGTATACCTTTTCGCATTGTTCGATTTCTTCGCATTTCTCCGAGAACCATTTCTCTTTAGTTTTTCTTGTCTCAGCTCTAATTCGTCTATGGGTTTCGCGGTATTTGGCAGTATCTTTAGTTTTATATATCCTTCTCTCTTCCATCATGTCAAGGATTTCTGCAGTCATCCAGTCTTTCTTTTTTCTCTTATCAGGTAGTAAAAACTTAGTGCTTGAAGTCCTAATCTCTTCTTTAATTTCACTCCACTTTTCCAGCGGTTCATTGTTATTTTTAAGGATTTTTGATATTTCGGTATTTAGATTCTCCTGCATCTGTTGTTTAATATTATTGTTGGAAAGCTTCCTAATATCTAGCGTTTCGGGCCTGTTCTTTACATTTGGCTTTTTTAACTTTACTTCAAACTTACATACCACCGGATTGTGGTCTGATGCTACATTCGCACCCTGGTAAGTTTTTACGGCTTTGATGGAGTTTCTAAACCTGATTGGTGCAGCGATATAATCTATTTGATTTCTGATTATTTTACCAGGTGAGTCCGCCGGTGATTTCCAGGTATAGAGTCTACGGTGCGGGAGCTTAAAGAGAGTGTTAGTAAGTACTAGGTTGTGTTCTTGGCAAAATTGAACTAGACGATCTCCTCTTTTGTTTCTTTCACCAAGTCCGAAATTTCCCACTACTTTTCCTGTTTTGCCTCGTCCTACTTTCGCGTTGAAATCTCCCATTATAAGTGTTATTTCATTCTTTTTGGTTGCCTTAATTAAGATTTCTAGTTGTTCGTAGTAAAGTCTTCCATTATTGTTTCCTCTTTGTCAGCTGTAGGTGCGTATATCTGTATTATGTTCAAATCAAATGGGGACGCATACAGCTGTAATAGAATCATTCGGTCTGATAGTGCAATGTAGGATTTTATTGACGATTTTAAACGAGGTGCAACGATTATTCCAACTCCATGATTGTGTTTAGGGGTATCGTTACCAGAGTAGTACATTGCATGGTCTAGGATATTACATTCTCCCGAGTTGGACCAATGAGTTTCACTGATACCCATTATATCGATTTTGAGTCTCTTGACTTCTTTTACGATGTTATGTGCTTTGCCACTTTCGTACATACTTTTAACGTTCCAGGTGGCGATTTGTAAGCATCTCAATTTAGGTGTTTTACTCTTCAAAATTGTTTTGTTGTTGCAAGGATTTCGCATGATGTCGACCTGGGAGGCCTTGCATTCTTAGTTTAAGTATCCTCCCTTGCCGGATCTTGACTTCCGAAGTCCATGATCAGTAACATATTCCTTATCACTACCGAAAGCCATGATAATTTTCCTGGGGAAATCCATAGGGATCTTTAATGTAGTGGTTTCCCCTTGCCTTCTACATCCTTATGCCGTTGGCCAAATTTTGGTTCATTCGCCTTCGGAGCCGATTTCTCAACTCCAGGACAAAAGAGTGCCCTACCACTTACCAACTCATCCGCCCGAAGCCGTTGGTCAGCAAGTGGGGGATAGCTTATACCTTATATTAATTCTACATATTCTACATATTGATAACGGCATCGCTTGGTTGTTGCTTTTCCTACAGGTATCATAATAATAATCGATTAAAAAAAATGATTTACTAATTGAGGCACTTTTTTTTATTTTCGTATTTCTTTTTTTTTCAATAACTAGACTTTCTTTGGTATTTTTTATCTTAATTATATGTTCACACGCACACGCTCACATTCACAATTATATGTTCACATATATTGTTATTTATATTACTAACCTATGTAACCTAATATGATTGTTTACAAAAAAACTGTACCTACTGAAAAATGACTGACCAACGGACAAGGTTTTGCAATAAAATTGTTAGTGTTTCTATACCTATAAGCTTAAATAAATATTAAAGATTTGAAATAATGAAAAAATTTATAATCATTTGGAGATAGACTTTTAAATGTTTTTAGTATGTTCATTTTAGAAGCATAAAGTGATTCCGCACGGGAAGTTGTAACAAAATTTTTCTTGCAATGGAAAATAATCTCAATAAAAGACTCTTCCTCGAGATGGCATTTATCACTCAAATGGATAATTTAATAAATAAGAAATCAGATGTTGAACATCTGAGTGAGATTTATGCTTATTTATTACACATCGAAAAACAAACATTATAAATAGACACATATAACTATTAAATAATTAATACAACACATAATATAATTTCAAAAATTTTTTCAACTATAACACACCTTACAGTAAATATTAATCAAATAAACAACTACTACGTCAACACCATGGAACTAATCATCTTCACAAAAGTCAATTAATAACATTCGATATTTGATAGTTCTAGTACTTAACCTTAATGACATTTACCGAACTAAACGTTATGTATGTTTTATTTTTAATTTAAATTATATTGTTTCCTATATTTTAATTTGTAATCAACATCAACTACAATCAACATTATTCCAACAAAAAAAAAAAAAAAATTTTTATTTGATGGTATTAAAATAAATCGCACTGCCATTAACCTCAATTAAGTAAGTATATAAACAACAAACTATTATTAAATTGTATTTTACCATGTTTTAAATAATTGTAGCTCTCATCTGATGATGCCAATGAAAATTGGCGAAATATAATGAATTGTTAAACAGAGTACACTTGGCTTTTAATCAGCTGTATACCCAATTAACCTCAACCCCCCCTTTTTCATCTACCAGTTCAGCTGTTATTTTAGAGGATATATATATATATATATATATATATATATATATATATATATATATATATACAAATATATATATATATATATATATATATATATATATATATACATACATATATATATATATATATATATATATATATATATATATATATATATATATATATATATTTATACAGTACAGTAGACTAGAGCTTACGAAAGTAAACGACCAAGAGGAAGACCACAGATGAGATGGGTTGATGATATTAAAAGAATAGCCGGAACAAATTGGAAATATGTTGCTCAGGATAGTGACCGATGGAAGGAGTTGGGAGAGGCCTATGTCCAAACATGGACGACAGAAGGCTAAGAAGAAGAAGAAGAAGACTAAAGCAAAGCTTCATACTATGTTTTCTGATTTTTTAATTTTAAATAATATTTTTAAAATTGACTAGATTAGTTTATTATTTTTTTTATTTTACCAATTTTTTTACAATCATCAATTAACAAATTTTATTTATTTCACCCATTTTTTGTACATTCGAAAGTACATAAAACCGCTGTTTAACAGCACAATCAATATACTGAAGCAGCCTTCCTGACTGTAAGCAAAGACTTCGACAGTGTATGGCTTAAAGAATTAACATTCAAAATGAGAATATAATAGATCCAGCGGGGCCATGACACGTTCAGATAGGACATGTCCTGTCTGAACACGGAACCCCAGAAGCTAAAGTACCACACAAGGCGGTCTTATCACCCCTTTTGTATAGCATATACACGCAGACGTTCCAAGAACTTCTCAGTGTTTACGCAGATGACAATACAATAGCTGCAAAATACAGAAACCTGGATATAGCTGTAAGAAACCTACATACGACATTGGATACAATAGAAGAATGTAGTATCCAATGGAAAATACCCATAAATCCAGAGAATACACAGGCATTTATCTTAAAAAAAAATAAGAAATAGCCCAGAAAGCAGCTAACAGTGCAAGGCAGACTAATCAAATGGAAAATGAAGCTAGAAACTTAGGAGTCACAAAGAAGCAACGATTTTTTTAACGATTACGCTAATGCAACAGTCTAAAAAAATACACATTGGCTGAATCGCAATCACAGGACTCGTAGGAAGAAAAAGCAAATTAGTAATGAAAACTAAACTAAGACTCGTAAAAAGCAACATAATACTCAACATATGAATCTCTCGCATGGGGACATGCAATACAAACAAAAAGAAAATACAAGCAGCCCACAACAAATGCTTGAGAGAAGCCGCCAGAGGGCCCATAGACATAGCTGAATGCTTCCTGTTAAGAGATTTGAAGCAAGTAAGAGTATGGGAGATGATAGAAGAAAAATCTAAAGTAAAATTCGCTGAGTTAGACCACTCAAACCAGATCCTGCATGATATGTTAAAGTATGTGTCCATACATGGCAGCACAGAATACCTAAACAATAATTGTTTACTCGGAGCAAGTAATATAGTTCGATGATAAGTCAGTAGAAACGATATCGGGACTGTAGCGCCTCACGCTGTCCCGCACAATTCGGGGTAGTATATTATGCGTGAGTCGTTGTACCGGGAATTTTCACATGAAAAGCATTTTACCAATTTGACGCCTATATAGTGCATCAGCGTGCTATCGGAGTGGGGGATGGTCGGAAGCATTGCGAGGGGTGAAGTGGTCCCTGATTACGGATTAATTCCCTTACCCCAATGAATTGTATACCTGAATGTCATTTTAACGGTGTGCAAGTCTCATCAGGTCGGGTTTATTTCTATTGATTGAGAAAATGATCGTCAGAATGTTGAATGTTGTCTGTTGTTGAAAATCCTCGTGCCTCGTTTCGCTCTTTATATATTGCAGTTATGTCAAATTTGGATTGCCCAAATTAATAAGCAGAAATTAGCCATTAGAAATATCATTTCCAGTAACAAATGGTGTGAATTATTTTTAAAAGATTGTTTGAATAGCTCCCTGTAGAAGCGTCAATTTTGAAAATTTTCAGGAAGCGAACAATAATATTATTTAACATTTGTTTCTGAAATTATAAATGTAATAAATATTATGTAATTAGTTTATAACTGTTTTATCTTAAACAACAAATAAATACAGGTATATCTAGAAAAATTGTGCTTTTTTTTATATATCCTTTTATTTTTTAATAATATATGTGAGATTAATTCATCGGAAAATATTTTTCAGTCAATTTTAATTAGTTACGAAATAGCCCGCTAGAGGCACTAAGGGGTATGGGGAAAGTGGTGTCTTCTCTGTCCTTTTTTATGGTGTTGTATCGTGGACCTTGTGTGACCGAGTCACAAATGAGGAGGTCTTCAGAAGAATGAATAAGAACCGAGAGGTACTGACCAACATCAAATCTCGAAAGTTACAGTTCTTCGGACATGTTATGCGAAATGAATCCAGATATGCTCTCCTTCAAGCCATCCTGCAAGGAAAAATATTTGGAAAACGAGGTCCAGGAAGAAGAAGAACTTCTTGGTTAAAGAACCTCAGAATCTGGTTCAATACAACATCTGTGCAGCTTTTCCGCGCTGCTGCAGATAAGATAAAGATTGCCATGATGATCGCCAACATTCGTAACGGATAGACACACCAAGACGAAGAAGATAATTTTTAATCCAATGGTATACACAAAATGTTCGTTTTCTCTATAATATGTGCCACTTTATGTTTATTATAAATTTATTTTGATTTCCGTTGAAAAACATACGTGTAGTACGCGAAAAGTAGGCGGTATCTCGTAGTGTGTTTATACAGTAGAATTTTAATTCGCAGTTTAACGATGTTCTGACGTTTGAGACAATAAAAATAGAGTTTAAACTAATGGGTGTGTCGCACTGATTCATGTGTTTACGTTTAAAAGTTAAGTTCGATTTGAAATCATAATTCTTATATTAGTTAGCTATTTATAGTATTATTTGCGTTATTTATGTTTTTAAAATGACACTATAAATGCTATAGTAGAAGCATTTAATCGGAAAAACTTAATTCTTCTTCCTAGAGTTTAGTTTGAAATGAAAATTTATACGAGAGTTTATATATGAATGTTTACAAAACTTTTGGGAGAATTTATGAATACCTACTATAAAAACGTATTTGTTCACGTACAAGAACATCTTCAATACAAGTATATGCGAGAGATGCACCAGACGAAATCTCGCGAGAAGGAGACGTACAGTTGTCCCTGTCCAAAAACCGCGTTTGGAAAATAAATCCCAACTCGCAACAATATCTTGAGCTTGTTCTATTTGTTTTAAGTCTTTTAGATTGTTTTAGCGAAAAGAGAATACTACCAAATTAAAATCCGAAACAGAAATCTGACAACGACAACACTTGAATGTGAGATCCATATCTAATACAGGCCTAGGCACGACTTCCTAAATAGCCTATTCAGTCAAATTCATGGCTTGAATTACATGAGTTTCCAAAGCTATTGTTTACGTAGGTTAATAATAATAACACTATTATTATATTTAATTAGAAATAAGTTTTATTGTTTACAAGAACAAGTGTACGGTGTACAGAGACCAGTGACAAGTGACAAGTAAGTCATCAGACATCAATAAAAGTAAAATGTGTTGCCAACATACATATACTAATTATAGTACTGAATTGTACAGCAACATCCTCCCCCCCAATTCTAAAAAAAAGTACAAATGAAATAAGTAGAAACTGCAAACAAAATTACAATAAACTAATAAACTGTAAAATTAAACATTAGTTTTAGAAACATTTAAACAATTTCCCAATAATTCAAATTGAGTAACAGGCAATGCCTTGGTCATAATATTAGCTAACTGTTTGATTGCAGGAACATACTCAATAACAAAATGAGGTTTTACATCAATATGTTTTGAGCGTTTGGTCTCATAAGTTTGAGCCATTTTTATGCAACTTTGGTTGTCCTCAAAAATTTTAATAGGATATTGAAAATCAAACATTTCTTTTAAAAGTTGACATAAAAACAAACACTCAGTCATACACGCAGACAGAGCCAAATATTCGGCTTCACTGCTAGTAAGTAGAACACCAGTTTACAACTTAACATATCGAGAAACACTCCTTCTGCCATTAGCATCGCTCGCAAAATCTGAGTAAGCAAATGCATGAACAGAAACTTGATCATTTTTAGTAAATTTATTGTATATTAATCCCAACTCATTAGTATAGCTCATTAATAACGAATTACATTTTTAAGATGTTTCCAATGATTACTATTAAAATTATTTTGAAATCTTCCAAAAAATGAAACTGTAAAACACAATTCTGGCCTAGTGCCAAGCATCAAATACATCAAGCTACCAAGTACCACCTTATAAGGGACTTTAAAATCAGTTTAAGCTTCTTTTCCTAAATTCAATTTAGGTTCCATTGGAATTTTACTAATCTTGCAATTTACCATGTTAAAACGATTAACAATTGTTTTAACTAAAGTTGTCTGGTTAACAACCTAAAGTCTTATCTTTCCTTTCAATTTCTAATCCTAAAAAGACAATTTTTGTTTCATTTGATAAATCACTATTTCTAAAATTTTCTCTAAATGTGATTTTAAAAATTTGACATCATCTTCAGAAATTGAAATAACAAAAATATCATCTATTCATATCAAAACATAAGTTTTCCTTGAAATACAAGCAAGGGTCAACTTTAGATTTTTTAAATTCTAAATTACATAAATGCTTATTAATAGTAGTATTCCAACATTTAATCATTTGATGACTTTGATCACAAAGTCCAAGTAATGTTGCTTTCTAACGCCAAAAGTTCTCTATCTATGGCCTCCTTCCATCCATTCTCCATCGAAACAGCTTCAATATAGTTTTTAGGTAATTTAGACAGTAGACAGCCAGCAGATAAAGCCATCATCATACTCACTTCATAGTCATTAAGATAAGAAGGCATATGTCTATCTCGTGTACTTCTACGTATCTCGTGTTCTTGACTACTGTTGTGAATTTATTAAAAGGTTCAATATTTATAACACTTACGGATTTAATTTATTTCTTTATTTATATTAACTTATCTGACAATAATTTATTATATCCGTACGTAACAAATTCGCGAGCGCGGGTCTTGAGAATTAACTGTTGCCTTCCAAATAAAGTTCCGTTATTATATACCAGTGCCGTTATCTCGAAAACTCTAAAACCTTCGATGGCGAAACGGTAAAGGCAAACTGGATTTCCCTCGCATCGGTTCTGGAAGGTCGCTCAGGTAAATCGAAGTCTCTCGTAAATTCTAAAACATATTAGAATAAAAACATGTTTACAGGTTAAAACTATGACTCATATTTTTACGTAACATTGCCCCCCTCTCAAAAGATGGTTCCTCCTGGAACCTTGTCGGGACTAGAACTGGAACGGTATGCTGGTATCGGCAACTGGACCCTCTTTTACAACTTCCAGTTGTATAAAAATGACAAGGGACGGTTTTCTCTCCGCACCAGTAACTATGCGGATTGCAACAGACTAACACCTGGACTTCGGTGTCTTTAAAGATCTCCTCCACCATATTTCGGATAACCCTCCAATCTAATTGGCGGCACTCCAACTTTGACATGGCTAACTTTTGCACCTCGGACTCTAGTACGTGCTCTCTCAATTGAAGTAAGGCTTCCCATACATCTCGGTAGGTAGGTTGGTCACGGGTAGTGTCTTTTGTTACCAGGTAGAAAAGGTAACGTGATGCATCTTGGAGTTTCAAGGTTTTACCGGGAGCTGGCACCTGGCATTGAAGTTCTGCAACTCGACCAAACTTCCTTCGAAAGACGGATGCCAACCCTGGTGCGTCTTTGATACTGGCCGGGATGGTAAGGGCCAGCGAGTAGTCATCGGGGAGCGCGAGTAGATCTTGCTTTTCTTCAGTGGTAACACCATGTCTTGCTTTACCGGTACCTCCATAGGCACCCATGAATTCCTCAAACGTGAGGTCAGACACGTCGTGGACTTGGTTTACTTCCACTTCTTCCTCTACGTCGTGGTCACCTTCGAAAGACGCCAGCCGGTTATGGTGTACTATCATCGGCTTTCCCTTCGGAATCTTGCTTATTCGGTAGATGACATCGTTGATCTTCTCCATAATGAGGTATGGACCTTCCCAAAACTGCTGCAATTTGGGAGAACAACCTTTTCGCTTCTTGGGATTATACAGCCATACTTTGTCGTTCTTCTTAAAGCAACCCTTTTCGGCTTGTGTATCGTACCGTTTCTTCATTCGGTCGCTGGCGATCTGAAGGTGGGAACGGACTAACTCATGTACATCGTCCATTCTTCTTCGTAATTCGATCACATAATCTTCACCTGCTACATCTTCTCCAGGTCGACATCCAAACTCGAGATCACAAGGTAGTCGCATTTCGCGTCCGAATAGGACTTTGGCTGGTGTCTGGCCTGTTGATTCGTTAACAGCAGATCTGTAGGCCATTGTGAAGAACGGAAGGTATTGGTCCCAGTCTCGCTGATGATCGGACACCATCTTTGTCAAATACTTGCCAACTGTCCTATTCATTCGTTCTACCATACCATCCGATTGCGGATGATACGCGGTAGTTCTTGTTTTCTTCATGCCTAGTCTATCACATATTCCTTGGAATAGATCACTTTCGAAGTTCCTGCCTTGGTCACTATGGATCTCCAAAGGCACTCCAAATCGGCTGATATATTCTTGGATCAACTTATCTGCAACGGTGGCGGCCTTCTGGTCTGGAAGTGCGTAAATCTCGACCCACTTAGTGAAGTAATCCATTACTACCAACATGTACTTGCCCCCATTTTCACTTTCTGGAAATGGCCCTGCAATGTCCAAAGCTATTCTTTCAAACGGGCTTCCAACATTATATTGTCTCATAGGAGCTCTCCTTTTTCGGTGAGGCCCGTTACTCGTAGCACAAATAGTACATTTCTTACACCAGTCTTTTACGTCGTCGGAATTGTTCATCCAATAAAACCGTTCCCGAATTCGCTGAAGGGTTTTCCTTACACCAAAATGCCCTCCCGATGGACTGTCGTGTAACTGACGAAGTACTTCGGCTATTCTGCTCTTTGGGATCACCAACTGTCTTCTCTTCTCTGAACCGTCATCATTTTCCAGGACTCGTTTAAGCAAGCCATCTTCGATGATAAATGAGTCCCACTGGGCCCAATACGTCTTAACTACTGAGCATAGGTTTGATATTTCCTGCCAAGGTGGTCGACGGTTTTCCTCTTTCCATTTTCGGATTTTCTGTATAACTGGATCTCTCCCTTGTTCTTCCCTGATCTTGATAGGCGTCCAGTCGTTGTTTACAATCGTCGTTCTTAGCACTGCTGCTTCCTTGGATTCCGTTTTGTTGCAGTGGGAACACTCTGCAGAGCATGGCCTTCTGGAAAGAGAATCAGCGTTTCTGTGGCTAACTCCGGCCCGGTGCTCAATCTTAAAATCGTATTCTTGGAGTTGTTCGATCCACCTGGCTATCTGACCCTCTGGATTCTTGAACTGCATCAACCACTTAAGGGCGGCATGGTCGGTTCGGATTAGAAACTTTCTGCCATAGATGTATTGATAGAAGTGCTCTACTGATTTAACTACTGCTAGAAGTTCTCTTCTCGTGACGCAATAATTCCGCTCAGGTTTTGAAAGAACTTTACTAAAATATCCGAGGACTCGTTCCTGTCCTCCTTGAATCTGAGACAGCACTCCTCCAATTCCCACATTACTTGCATCCGTATCTAAGATGAACTCTCCTTCTGGCAGTGGATACCCCAAAATTGGTGCTGTTATTAAATGCTTTTTCAACGTTTCAAAGGCATTTTGGCAGTCTATATCCCAGTGGTATTCTCTTGCTTCCTCTGTAAGTCGCGTTAATGGCTTAGCGATATCTGCAAACTTCTTAATAAACCTCCGGTAGTAAGTACATAGTCCAAGAAAACTTCTCACTTGATGTTTGTCAGTTGGTTTTGGCCATTCCTTAATGGAATCGATTTTTCCCTTATCCACGGCCACTCCTTCTTTACTGACTATATGACCCAGATAATTTACTTTACCTTGAAATAGCTGGCACTTCTTGGGGTTTAGCATCAATTGGGCAGCTTTAAGTCGATTAAAAACGTTTTCTAAATTCCTCAAATGATCTTCGAATGTCTCCCCCAAGACGATTATGTCATCTAAATAAACCAGGCATGTTTTCCAAGATAACCCTCTCAACACATTTTCCATAAGCCTCTCAAATGTCGCAGGAGCATTACAAAGTCCAAATGGCATAACGTTGAATTGCCACAATCCAGATCCTGTGGTGAAGGCTGTCTTTTCTTTATCGACTGGGTCCATTTCTACCTGCCAGTATCCAGACTTCAAATCTAAAGTAGAAAATAATTTACTTCCAGCCAATGTGTCCAATGTGTCATCGATCCGAGGCAGAGGATAACTATCTTTCTTGGTAACGTTGTTCAGCAAACGGTAATCCACACAGAACCTCGTCGTTCCGTCTTTCTTCTTAACCAGGACCACCGGAGAGACCCATGGGCTCGTAGAAGGTTCTATCACCCCGTCTTTCTTCATTTCCTGAACAATCGTTTCAGCTTCCTCTCTTTTCGCCTGTGGTAATCGTCGAGCTATTTGACGAATTGGCTTAGCATTACCAGTATCAATTTTATGCTTAACAACGGTAGTTCTTCCCGTCTTTCCTCCTTTCGGTACGAAAATATCACGATACTGCCGAAGAAATTCCCTTAATTTCCTTTTCTCCATCTGATTTAGAGACTGTCCTGCAACTGCAACCATTTGGTCGAATTTGTCGTTGGAATTATCAGATGTTGTCGCCTGACGGATTATAGATGTCACAGGTACACAAGTTCCTACTTTTGTCTCTTTCTTTATGGTCACTGGGTAGTCGTTGACATTGATAAGTCTCACAGGAATTTCCTTAGCCGAAGTCACCAATTCCTTTCCAATTATGATTCCACGGCCAACCTCATCGTCGTGGTTCCAAGGCTCCATCATAACAGGTCTCCCTTCGTCCACAAATCCCTGTAGCCGCGCTACTATGATCGTTTCGCTTCTTGCAGGCACGACTGTATCTTCTGTAATGGCTGCTTGCACAGTGTTGTCATTATGTGGATGGAGAAATACCTCCTCGTTGCCAACTTTGATTACCTTATTCTTAAAATCCAATTGGAATCCATGCATATTCATTACGTCCATTCCTAATATAACATCCTCTTCGATGTCAGCAACTATAACAGTATGGACGAACTTTTCTGCTCCAATTCCCAATTGTACCTGGATTTCTCCATGAATGTTAGCATTTTCACCTGTAGCGGTCCGAAGTCGCAACCTCGTTGGTAACAGTTTCTTTCGGCTGTTTATAACTGTCGGGCGTATAATGGTTCTGGTCGCTCCGGTATCCACCAACAACGTATGCTTTTTACCATTTATGTCTCCATCTACATATACACTATCTTCACGACATTTCAAAGAAGCTATTAGTATGAGAGGGTCTTTGGAAAAGTTCTGGGTCGAAGCTGCCCCCCTAAGGCTGACCCGTTCTAGTTTTCCTGATGGTGAGTTTCTTGATTTGCGTCGTACCTAGGGTGCTTACAGGAGCTTCGCACGTGTCCTATTTCGCCACAATTCCAGCATCTGATGGTCTTCGTTTTCTTGTATGTCATGCTTTTCATCATATTAACGAGCTGGTCAAGTTTATCTTCATATCCTTCCTCTTTTACAGTTCTAACTTTACTGTACCCGCCAGAGGCCTGCGTAGCTGACTCGTATTCGAGGGCGGCGGATAAGACATCAACCAGCGTTTTGTGACGAGCTAATCGCAGTGTTCTCTGCATTTCATGATCACGAAGACCATCAATAAACGTTTGAACGGCCAATTTTTCCATCATGTCTTCGGGAGCTGTTGGATAAGCATATCGTACTAATCTGGCAATATCTACCTCATATTCTTGAAGAGCCTCATCTTTCTTCTGTCTACGATTTTTAAGCTGTGACTGATATACATGCTCCAAATGTTCGTGGCCATATCGCATATTTAACCTCTTCTTCAGTTGTTCGAAATCATCGGTCTCCTCTACGGCTATGGTCTGAAGCACATCTAAGGCATCTCCTCGAAGGGCGATAGTCAGGTTTACAGCCTTTTCTTTTTCAGACCATCCATTTGCTCTTGCGGCTGATTCGAACTGTTTCATGTAGTTGTTCCATGATGATTTTCCGTCGAAAGTTGGGACTTTAACATGAATAGAACCTCCACTTCCTTCAAATTTCGGCCGTGTCTCCAACTTAAATTTCGTCTCGTCTTCTTTTATCTCCACTGTAATCGGATTGTTACCTCTCTCTGCTGTCCCTGTTTCCTCCATCTTCTTTTCCATCTCTTTCCATATCTTTTCTTCGAAGGCTAACATATCGGCAGCAACTTGGTTTTTTAATGAAGATATTCTATCGTCCAGGGCAGACATCTCAGAAGTGACTTTAGAGATTTCCGAAGAGATGTTAGCAGAGACTTTGCTTTCCAGCGAAGAAATCTCGTTAGAAACTTTGTCTTCCAACGAAGCGATGTCGCCGGAAACTTTGGCTACATCAGAAGAAACTTTCGAAATATCGTCAGAAACTTTGTTCTCTAATGATGCGATATCACCAGAAATTTTGGCTACATCACCAGAAACTTTCGAAATCGACGAGAGGACAGCATCATGTTTGTCTTCAAATATATAAGTCTCTGGATCTAGTCCTTCTTCTAGCAAAGCGTTCTTTAGTCGTTGGACTAACTCAGCCTTTTTTCCGGTAGAAGCTAATTCTCTGTCTTCTAGATGTCTTCTTAAATTAGTCACTGTCAGCTCATAAATCGTCGTCATTTTCACAATTTATTTTATATTCACTTGTATTATTATTATAAGTCTAATTTATGTTCGATCTCACTTCTGGCACCATTTGTTGTGAATTTATTAAAAGGTTCAATATTTATAACACTTACGGATTTAATTTATTTCTTTATTTATATTAACTTATCTGACAATAATTTATTATATCCGTACGTAACAAATTCGCGAGCGCGGGTCTTGAGAATTAACTGTTGCCTTCCAAATAAAGTTCCGTTATTATATACCAGTGCCGTTATCTCGAAAACTCTAAAACCTTCGATGGCGAAACGGTAAAGGCAAACTGGATTTCCCTCGCATCGGTTCTGGAAGGTCGCTCAGGTAAATCGAAGTCTCTCGTAAATTCTAAAACATATTAGAATAAAAACATGTTTACAGGTTAAAACTATGACTCATATTTTTACGTAACACTACTATCAGGTTGTATTACTCCAGGTTCAATTTTAACAGGTTCAGTAATACTTTGCGTATCCACGCCTCTATGTCTCATCACATGAACTGGAGATTCACTTTCACAAGATTCATCAAATCTAACTAAACGAGATATATACAATTGCAATTCTATAAGATACAAATTACCAATCAATTTTCCAGTAATAATTGCAGTATCACCCCTCATGATTTTTACTTCCTTATTCTCAAAAATCATACGAAAACCTTTTTCTTTATTTGTTTTACTAACAATAAATTGTAAGAAAGATTGTCACAAACAAAAACATCATTTAAGTAACGGAAAGTTCTTCTTTAGATATAGCTAAGAAACTACCTTGAAATTTTGCTGCTACAGTTTCACCAACCTTTGCTACATTTATTTGTCTATCCACTGCTTTGGAATTAGTCAAAAATTGAATGTATTTTGACATAAACAGGTGATTTGTACAACTACTATCTACAATCAGATGTACGCTATTCATTACATTTGAATCACAGCTGACTGCAACTTCCTGTTTTGTGTGACTACTACTATATTTTTTCTATGTGCTTCTATTTCATGACAGTGATAACAACGAACTTTAAAAGTATGTTTTCCTTTACCTGTACATTTATCATGACCAACAAAGGCATGCAAAGGAACAGGTGCACTAGTAATTTCCTTTGTTTTTAAACGATCATCTTCTGCGATTAAACTATTTTTCACAAAATCTACAGTTACTTTTGATGGATCAGAACGAAATAAAATATCAATGGATCTTTACAACTGAACTAAATCTATCAGGCATTGCAGATAAATGTGTGGTGATCTTTTCACTATTATCTATTTTACCTCCTGCATCATTTAATTCTCTTAAGGTTTTATCAAAATCCACCTAAAACTCACCCAAGTTGCCGTCTTCTTTAAGTACTAAGTTGCGCAACTTTTTCTGAATTTGTACTAGACTTTGAAGTAATGTCTTTTCGTAAACAGCTTTAAGAGCTTCCATCATTCCCATCGAAGTTTCTTGGGTTTTAATCATTTCCAAAGCATTATCCCCAACTAACAGAACCATAGTATCCTTTGCAGTCGAATCGCTTTTAACAAAGTCTTTGTACTTATCGTCAGTCCCAGCAGGTCTCTTGAGAAATGACATCAAGAACACCATGTCGTTCCAAAGTTCTTTCCAATCGAAATTTTCACGAATCAAAACCGGCTCCATTAAATTGTTTTACATTAGCCATAAAACATTGATTGCTGGACTAAGCCATAACTAAATTACACAAGTGCAAAAATTGTGAACACAATTTTTCCTGCAAACTACACTTTTAGCAGAACAAATTTTACTTTGGTTAAAATACAAACTTAAAAACCCTTCTAAATTTATGCAGCTTGGCCCATAACCTGTTTACGCAGGTTAATAATAATAACACTATTATTATATTTAATTAGAAAAGAAATAAGTTTTATTGTTTTACAAGTACAAGTGTAAGGTGCACAGAGACCAGTGACAAGTAACAAGTAAGTCATCAGACATCAATAAAAATAAAATGTATTGCCAACATACATCTTATATACTAAAAGGCTAAGCCCTTTTCTTGTGCGCAATACTCCTCCTAAACGGTGATAGATATGAGAATATTTTTTTAGAATAATTAAACAGATTGTTGAGTAGATTCCCCCTAAGGTTTAAAATTTAAAAAATTCGAACCGGTTTTAAAATGGCGGCCATAAAATGAATTTTTGCTATAGTAAAGTATAGGAATTCAATATTATACACAATGCAACAACGCGTCAATTCTCGAATGCTGGAATGCACCAACAAGTGTTTCCACTTAAGGAATAACGATAATGACCACTCAAAATTCGGGATCCTCCTGTCTCCGATTTTAATTTATGGGGTCTGTTTTACACTATCTGATGAGTTGGTATTTTTTTATTTTTATGTTTAGTTAGAAAGTATTCTGTTTCCAACAAGTGCAGCGTGTGCGAGGTGTTGTGATTGATATTTAGAGATTTAGACCACGTTTTGAGTTTAATATTTGAAGAACTAAATAATGAGGTAAGCATTACTTTGTTTTTAATTTATTAGTTAGAAATATATTATTAATTTTGTTGGGAATAAGCCACAATTTTACTTTAAATTAGGTTTATTTTAAATAAATAAATAAAAAATAAACTTATTATAAAGTAAAATTGTGGCGTATTCTCAAAAAAGTGGAACAGTAGGCGGTAGTGTAGACTAGCGCGGAGCATCATACTGTTTTCTGTATTTTTTAAATTTAAATAATATTTAAATATAAATTTAGTTAGTTAGTTAGTTAGAGTTCTCAAACCGACCTCTTTTTCTTAAACGTGGCAGTTTACAATCTAAATTATGCAAAAAAAAAGTTACTTCCGGTTTTACTTCCGTTTTTAATTTAAGAGGGGCGGAGTCTAACAATCATATTGTTTCCGTTTCCTAATGTAAATCTTCCTGAAAATCCTAAAAAACTACTGTATCGATTTTCAATTTAAAAAAATTGGCGTCGATACAGTTTATTTTTAGGATTTTTGGAACATTTACACCAGGCGACGGAAACGATGGATCGTTAGACTCCGCCCCTCTTAAATATCAGCAAAACTTACATCAAAACTCGATGTCAAGTTGGTCCGCTAGTATACTAATTATAGTACTGAATTGTACAGCAACATGACAACGACAAAGCTTGAATGGGAGATCCGTATCTAATAGAGGCCTAAACACGACTTCCCAAATAGCCTATTCAGTCAAATTCATGGCTTGAATCACATGAGCTTCGAAAGTTATAACAATTAATCGAATCATATTACATATATCTCATAATAATCATTCCAATTATGAGCTAGGGGTGATGGAGTGGTATCCCAGATGAATCTGGACTGTTTAAAAACTCTATAAAGTATTTGTTCTGCACTTCTGAGTAATTTGTTGATTTTTAACAACTGTTCCCAGCATTACTTTTTTTATAAACCAATCATTTTGGTTTTTCTTTATTTTTCTTATACACTTACTCTTTGTTTTTTTTTTAAAATAACGTCATTGTTTTTATTGTTTATTCTTAATCAACACTCTTATAAAATATAATTTATTGTAATGAAGTATATGTAGTTTATAGCTGTGACATCTACTGGCTTACTATACAGATTGAACGAATTTAAAACGGAACATACGAAATCAATGTATTTCGGCTCAACTCCGCTTTAGGTGGTTGGGCAACAAAAGGTTGTCAAATAATTATATTATACAAATCCAATACTTCAGCGGGCTGCTGGATTCTGAATTCATTCAAGAACAAGTTAAAACTCCACCCTAATAGGTTGCCTAGAATCACTGTGAAAACTAGACTACACAAGCAGTTATTATGCTGTCAAACCACTTATCGCTTCCTTATAGTCCAAGAGATAGAGCCGAAATTTTGAACTGATCAGTAATATGACATTTCTCTATTGGAATATATTCATTGTAACTGGGTTAAGACTTTGCCTTACAGGCGGACGCCCCTCGTGGTACAGGGGGTGGCTGTACAGGGATGAAGTTGTAATTTTTTTCGGAAAAATTAACGATCGATAATGTGGCTGAAAATTTGCTCAGAGTAAGATCTTGGTATAACTAGACGAAATCCCAAAGGGCGGACGCGAGAGTGGATACATAAGGGGTGGCGGACAGGGGTGAAATTGCAATTTTTTGGGGAAAAATTAACGATAAGTAATATGTCCGCCATTTTCATGGCTCATTATTTAGCCCCTAAAAACTCTAAATCCAAAAGAGCGGACAGCTGGGAGCGTACAGAGAGCCATAAAACGGGGTCAAATGTACCACTTGCCTGCGCATTTTAGGTTTCGGTAACAATTTTCAAACTGATTTTATTATGATATTTTTATACCGATTAATTTGAAAATTTGTATGCTCACTTCTGTTACTATTCTGAAAAGCGTCAAGTGGAGTTTTCCTCAAAATTTTCCAAAAAAATTTCCGTAAATGAAAATTTTCGTAATTTTTTGAGGTAAAATCTAATTTGTAGAATCCTTTCGATTTTCTGTCAGTTATACGATGATTTTTTCCCAAAAATTTTCAAACGATTTTTCCGATAAGAAAAAAAAAATTAGAAAAACTTTTCTAAAACCTTTGATAAAACTCTACGTCATCGTCTGAATCTTTTATAGAATATTTTGTAGTTTTAAAATGATATTATGATAATGTTTTTTTTTTTCAAACTAAAGTCATATTTACTTTACAAATCACATTTTTTTCTTAAATAGTGATTTTACTTATTTTTTATTACAATAAAAAGGTCTTTAAATTTATATTGCATAAATAATGGTTGTTCAGATATAAGAAAAATTTGATTTATTATTACATTAATAATCAAATACAAAATATATTATTTCTATTTATCAATAGGTAAAATTCAGTTTGTAGAATTCCTTTAACATTTTACAAATAATTATTAATAAAAATCAATTTAATAGTGGAATTATCAATTTTTTAAGTTTTGAAATTTACTCTGTAGATATTTTCAATATTTTTTTTAACTTTCAAATTGATTGAATTTTTTTTTTCATTAGTTAATTATAATTTAACAAATTCTGTTTGGACATTAATTTTGCATCATTATTATTTTAAAATATTAAAATAATAATGATGCGCGTTCCATTTAGATCAGTAATTCTAGACGCATGCGCTAAATATAAAGTGTCAAGATGCTTTTATCCAACTTGGTGAAACTGACTTCGATTGTAATGAAGGTTTTGAAAACTTAGAAACTTTCATATGTCACTTATATGGAACAGGACTGATGGGAACAATTCCAAAAAGAAAAGTAAACGATGTCAGATTTTCACTATTTAACCGGCAGTATAAGTTGCATGATGTGAACGAGCCTTTTAAAAAAAAAACTAAAAAATTTCGATGCTTCAAGCTTACCACCATGTCAAGATGAATTACACCAACATCTACTGCGAGCCCATTATATTTCAAATATTTGGACAAATGCTCATAAAAAAATACCAACAGAATTGATTGTTGAAGAACATGATTGGGAGTTTGAAGATGAAACATATAAATTCAAATGGTTTAGTGGACCTCAGATGCCAGAATCAGTTCGAGAAGTAGTGATTGAAAATGAAGCAGATAATGAATGTGATATTATTGAAAGTGAGACGAAATTTTTAAAGTTTTTCTAATTTTTTTTTCTTATCGGAAAAATCGTTTAAAAATTTTTGGAAAAAAATCATGGTAAAACTGACAGAAAATCGAAAGTATTCTACAAATTAGATTTTACCTCAAAAAATTACGAAAATTTTCATTTACGGAAATTTTTTTGGAACATTTTGAGGAAAACTCTACTTGACGCTTTTTAGAATAGTAACAGAAGTGAGCATACAAATTTTTAAATCAATCGGTATAAAAATATCATAATAAAATCAGTTTGAAAATTGTTACCGAAACCTAAAATGCTCAGGCAAGTGGTACATTTGACCCCGTTTTATGGCTCTCTGTACCAACCCAGCTGTCCGCTCTTTTGGATTTAGAGTTTTTAGGGGCTAAATAATGAGCCATAAAAATGGCGGACATATTACTTATCGTTAATTTTTCCCCAAAAAATTGCAATTTCACCCCTGTCCGCCACTCCTTATTTATCCACTCTCGGGTCCGCACTTTGGGATTTCGTCTAGTTATACCAAGATCTTACTCTGGGCAAATTTTCAGCCATATTATCGATCGTTAATTTTTCCGAAAAAAATTACAACTTCATCCCTGTATAGCCACCCCCTGTACCACGAGGAGCATCCGCCTGCAAGGCAAAGTCTTAACCCAGTTACAATGAATATATTCCAATAGAGAAATGTCATATTACTGATCAGTTCAAAATTTCGGCTCTATCTCTCCGACTATTAGGCAAGCTCCTCTTTCCTTTAAAGGAGACAGATAGTTGAACGATATTTTATACAATGTCTATCACCGGATATGGATTTATTTTTGTCCAAGTTTTATATTGGTCCACTATTTCAAATGCAGTTCAAACAGACATATATTAAATTGTATGTTCCGTTTTAAATTTGTTCAATCTGTATATATAATATACGTTTAGTAAGTTATTCATGGGTTTTACGTACTTACATTCGGTAAACAATATTGTTAATTGTTTTTTTTTATTACACTGAAAAATACATGACTTCATAAGACAGTCTTCGGTTTAGAATCGAATAAGGACATCGCCGGAGATGATACACATTTATATCAATTATTTTACTCGACTTGATAAGGTAAACAAATATCAACGGATCACAACAAAACTCTAATAAATATCTATACATCTCTGTTTATAGGTGTTGTTTGTGTTACATATTATAATAATAAAATGTATGATTTTAACAGCTCGAGAAAATCGTATAAGACAAAGAACATTTAATAAGTACATATAGATGACACAGGATATCTTATACAGTGATGAGTGCCTTAAGAACCGGCAAAATAACGCAAAAGATAGAAAACATAACACGTTGTGAAATAAAAAGAGATGAAAGTAGTAGAGGTGGGAAATTATCGATAGAAACCTCTAATTTACATTACATTGCATTACATTAGGACTATCGACAGTTTCCCACCTTTAGACGTTAGCTAATGAGCTAGTTGACTTCAGTCATAATATTACAAGTATGACGTCGAACATTAACATTTTTTAAATTTCGCATAAAGTAAAAACTGATTGAAGGCAATAAAGCAAATGTAAGTAAACAGTTTAATTAGTAGTAATTTGATAATTAATTCTATGTCTCAAATCACAGTTTATTATTGATCAATACTTTAATTTTGGATAAAAACATACTCGTACTTAAACTGTTTTTACTTACATTACGTGATAAGTATTACTATGACTGAAGTCAACCAGCTCATAAGCTAACGTCTAAAGGTGGGAAGCTTTCGATAGATCTAATGTAATATAAAGTAAATTATAGGTTTATATCGATAATTTCTCACCTCTACTACTTGCATCTCTTTTTATTTCACAACGTATTATGTTTTCTATCTTCTGCTTTATTTTGCCGGTTCTTAAGTCACTCATCCCTGTAGACTACAAGCCCATAGGACATTTTTAGGGGGGCATTTGACCCAACATGAATTACATATAAATCAATACTACAATACAATGTATGTAATATGTAATACTGTATGTAATAACAACTTTAAAAACTAAAACTATAACGCCAATAATTCGTATCGGTAATAAAAGCATCGGGGTTCAAATTAATAGTTGCAACTTAGATTTCTCACCCCTGTTCAAAAAAATTAATCCATATACCAATCTGAAATATTGTGTATGAACGCCGTACTATAAATCGCCGAAAATGGGGAAAAAGTTTTCCGAAATAAAAAATGTTCCCTACTCCTGGTACCAACATTCTTGTACGGCATTATATCGCAGGTCGTTATTTTTGTATCACATACCTAAGTTATAAATGCCGTGCAAATATGTTTGCCAAAAATTCCCCGCAACGCTGAGTGGTAAGTTTATCTAACCTGTGGCTCGCATGTACCGATAAGAATTGACAGCATAGCTTCTAAAGTTGTTAATACATATTGTAGTAGGTATTGTTTTATACGTAATTCATGATGGGGCAAATGGCTCATTAAAAATCTCCCATGGGCTTGAAGTCTATTAGACCTCATAGACGTTCGAAGACAGTACAAATCCAGAAACAGAGAGAAATACAATGAAATACATAGGAAAATCAGAAAAGGAATTAAACTAGCAAAAGACCGAATTCTACAAGAGTTCTGTCTGTAAATTGAGAAACTAGAGCAACGAGACAACAGCTTCCAGCATAAAAAACTGAAACAATTTTAGAAAGAAGACTTAAGTGGTGGAATTTTTAGTGTTATTAAAGGCACTGTACCGAATGAGAAAATTATGTAAACTTTGTCAAAATTAGGAATAATTTTAAAATCCTACAATCGACAAGCACACTTAATGCGCAGCAAAAGTACCGGAAATTATCTTTGTGGGAGAAGTAAACTCGACCCTTAAACTACGTTTAAAAATCACGTGGGCGAGACCCGGCCTTCATCCATCTCTTTCTCTCCAAATAGTTTCTCTGTCTATGTCCTGCGCCGATGGGAAAACTTTCGAAAGTCATTCCTAGTCTTGATGAGTAATAACAGCATTATTTAAAATCGATCAAAGAATCTACTAAGAAAGAACTTTTAACAAATACACACTCCCACCGATTCTAGTCTCGGAAGTGCAAACTTTCATCGACCAAGCAAAACGAAAGAAAGCGCCGGTCATGATGAGATACCTACAGCATTATTACAATTATTAGATAATGAGAGTGACGCAATTATCACCTCTTTCTTTAACAAGATATACAGCAGCGACATACCAGATAACTGGTTGGAATCAGTATTTGTAACTATTCCCAAAAATGGTACCGCTAAAAAATGTAGCGATTATCGACTTATCAGTTTATTTATTTATTTAGCTTATGACTATATCACAGTTGAGTTTTGTGTATAAACAAAGAGGACAATATATTACAAACCGTAAATAACAATAATTAATTTTTACAAAGATTTAGTTGACAAATATATTCAATTGTCTCTTAGGTAGCAACTAAGAAATCGAGCGGATTAGAACTATAGGATCTGATCGGACATTTCTGCCAACTTGCCTGACCAACCTTGGTTGGTCAAAAGCTTCTGCCTTGCTCATGATTCATGGCATATCCCGGGTGGCAGGTGGTGCATTCTTCTCCCAGTCTTCTTGCCAATGGTCATGTTCAACGAAAGGGCATGTTTTCGGCGGGCGTGTGAGAGGATTATTAACCACTACGTTGGAGTGGCCTTGATTATGCCTGATTTAATACATAGAGTGTGGCTCAGTTGCGCGTCAATATGTTCGGTATGCAGGCTGTTGAGATACACTGGTGCATAGTACCTACCCTGCAATGGAATACACGCGTCCCAGTGTTGCTGATCAACGTTTAGTCGCTGAGGAACCCCATGTGGTACCGCATAACTTTTGCAGAATATTAGAGTAAGATGTTATTTAAAGCTTCGTCGATAAACAACATCTCTAGAAGAAAGGACGAAGAAACAGAATGTAAAGGCAACTGCTTCTTGCCCTACATATCGGGAGTAACGGATAGAATTGGGCGAATACTTAAGAAAGCCAACGTAAAGACCATTTTCAAGCCTACAAAGAAAATCAAGGACTGATTAAGATCGGTGAAAGACAAACGCGACCCATTAGCAACGGCCGGACTATATCAAATACCATGCACATGTGGAATGGTATATGTGGGAACCACGAAAAGACACACAAACACAAGGATAAATGAACATAAAAGTCATTGTCGTTTAGGACATATCGACAAATCTGCCGTTGTCGAACACGCTTTGGGAAGCGGAGAACATTAAATACTATTTGAAGAAACGCAAATGCTGGACAAAACTTCACAGTACTACCCACGGTTGTATCGGGAAGCGGCAAATTATTTTAATCGGATAGAAGAGGGACTGAAAATTAACAAGACATGGATACCAATATTAAAATCCACAAACACCCTTCCCGTCAAACACGAAGAAAGAGAAGCTACTAGAAACGACGACACGCCCCCTCAAGCCGAAACCAGTGGAGGGGAGGCGAGTGGGAAGTATAAATATTGCCTCAGTAGTACAACGCAGCGTCATTTTCAGGTTACAAGCGAAGCAGTAACATCTCCAGAAGATGCCAGATTGAGGGCAAGGGAGGCCCTGGAAGCAGACGTATATCGTGGCTTGCCAATCTTAGGAACTGCGCTGCATCTAACGTTAGCTGATCTACTTCTAACTGCTGTGAATAGAATAAGATAGGTCAGTGTGGTCGCCAACATAAAAAAAGATAGGCAATTTTTGGAAGAAGTGGTAGCGCTGTTGGCATGTGGTGAGTATGTCATTATTTTGCCCATTAACACTCCTAAGCATTTAGTCTGGTTGGACCATTCTATCCATGTGTTGAACATCCTCACTTCTGGACCTCTGGACTTCCGAATCTTTTTTGGTATATGACTACCCGTGACTTCTGTGTTTACTGCGATTTTTGAATTGCATTAAATGCACCAATCTTCCATCTGATTTACCGCATGTTGTAAAAATCTTCTCGCTAGCTTTGGTTCCACGCTTATCGGTGCTATTGCTGTATAATAGGAATATAGACTGATTATAGTTCGCGGGGTGGTTGCTGTGTACCCGCGTTTAAGAATGCCGTAGCAGTGATTTTGGTTTAATTCTTCTGGGACGTATTGGGACAATCGTTGTACTAGTTCGCTGGAGTGTTCAGGTCTGAAACCAAATTGTGCTTCTGGTATCGTACCTAATTTTTAATACTTTTTTTAAGCTAGCTTGTATTACCCTCTCTGCAACCTTACTTATTTATGATAGTAAGCTCATTGTTCTGTAGTTATAAGGAAATGTTCCATTTTTTTTCTGCTTTCCGAGACACTATCACTTGTGCTGCTTTCCATGTCTTAGGAAATCTTTTTAGTCTGAGACATTGTTTTACTTTTAGATATTTAATTAGTTTTTTAACTTCTTCTGGGGAGGTCCAAGTTATTCTTATTTCTCTTGGGTTTAGTGATACTCTTCTATGGCTACGTTCTACTTCTTCTATGAAATCTATATCTTTATCTGTAGTTTAGCCTCAATTGTTTTTCCAGGAAATTTTTCATCGCTTCGGTTTTTTCATCTGATGTGTACACTATCCCATTTTCGCAGTGGATCTTTGAGATCATGTTTGGACCTAATTGTTGAACTAATTCATCTCAGCATTTGCTCATAATATGTTCTTGTAGCTGTGATGAAAAGTAAGTTTAAGATAAACTTTTCTAACGTTGAGAATGACGACCATATTCATGGCAACTGACTGACTGATGTCAAATAATTGCTAATTTTGAATGAAATGTAAATTGTGGTTTGCATTTTCTATAAATACAACCTGATTAAGCTCGGTTTATGCTGTTATATTCAAAATATTTCAACTCATGAAATATTACGTGCCACATTTGTTTGGCTTTGCGTTTATATTCGTAAATAAAGGTGTATTTTTTAACAGTAGTTGTAATTTACCCAAAAAACTGTTACACGGATATTTTAAGAGCATTAATTATACAAAAAGTATCATAGTCAACACACGACAAAATAAACCTCAATGCAAAAAAGTGAAAAGCGTTAGAGTATAAAGTAATAAATAATGATCATACCTGTCAAGCGGTTCATAGAAGACATTTTTGGCTCAAAATATAGAATGTTATTACACTGTAAAGAGATGATAAGAAAATTTATAAGCTACTTACAAAATAATCCATTAAGAACAAAAATCAATACAAAATGTATATATTTTACAATTTACAGGATGTCATCGTGTGGAATCTCACTATTGTTGACGATATTGACCAGTAATAACGTATACTCAACCCCAGTCATTATTTTTTAATTTGAAACGATTTCTAAATTTAAACAGTAATATTCTCTGGAGCAGGAAGAGAGAAAATATGAATGAATGTAAATAGATTACACAAACAGAAGTGTTTTACTTAGAAACAAATGCCTTATATGACTTCTTTCCCCAATATTTAAAATTTATATAAGGTTCGCGGCCCAAATAAGGCCCGTCGTATTTTTAAATAATTCTTAAATATTCTACTCAATTGCTCAAAGCAGTGGAAAACAAATAGAAGGTTTATGCTCTTTTATTTTATGGTAAAGTTTATCAAATTTTAATACTTTTAAGGTTTTAACGGGGCTTAACAACAAGGCTTCCGAAAGAACCGCAGCACAATAGACGCAATTTTTATTATCAGACAAATAATAGAGAAGTCTATTGAATATGGAAAACCAGCATACATGTGCTTTGTAGATTTAAAAAGTGCTTTTGACAGGGTGAAGCGAAATGACATCTTAAATTTATTACAAGCTGAACAAATAGACCATCAGATAATAAGGACAATTAATGAAATTAAGAAGAACAACAAGACCAGAGTTATAATGCCAACAGGGGAAACAGAAAGCATAGAACTAAAAGGAGGAATCCGCCAAGGAGACTCGCTCAGCCCATTGTTATTCAATATGGTGATGAATCAAATAATTCACGAAGTAAGAAAACGACACGGATACCACATGGGATGGCATAAAATCACTATACTATGCTATGCCGATGATGCAGTACTAATTGCTGATAACGAAGATAACCTACAAAGGCAGCTCCACATCTTCAATATCACAGCAAACAAACTTAATATGAGAATATCAGTAGAAAAAACTAAATGTATAGTGATCAGTAAAGAGCCGCGTAGATGCAAACTAGAAATAGACGGCAAAATTGTAGAACAAGTAATGAAATTCAATTACCTAGGAGTAGAGATCACTAGTGACAGGGATATAAGAACAGAGACCATAAGGCAAGCATCAAAAGCGGCAAGAGTAAGTGGTTGCCTCCGAGAAACCATATGGAGAAACAAATATCTGACCATGGAAAGCAAAATGAAAGTATACAAGACAACAGTAAGACCAATCCTATGCAGCGGAGACAAGGACCGATACAAGAAAGACGAAACAACAAATCAACAATATCGAAATGAAAGTATTAAGATCAATAGCGGGCATATCATTAAGAGACAGACAAACCAACAGAAGTATACGGGAACAATGCAAAATTCAAAATATTAACAGGTGGATAAAAACAAGAAAAAAAAAACTGGAACGAACATGTAAACTGAACGGGACCAGATAGATTAGCGAACATCTGTAAAAACAACAAGCCGTATAGCAGAAGACCCGTTGGAAGGCCGCCAAAAAGGTGGAAAGATAATGTAGTCAACAACGACTGAGACAGAATAAGAGGCAGACAAACAGGAATAATCCTAGTCGCGCGAAGAAGAAGAGGAAGAAGAAGAAGGTTTTAACGGTTTTTTCAAAATCAGTGTTGTGTGTCTTGTTGTGGTATGTTATTGCAAGATTTATAGGGTTATTGCATAACATTTAAGAATTTTTACACAGTTTTGTAATAATCTGCAGTCTACAAATTACTCTTTGGACAAAAAAATGCAGGTGATTTGTCTTTACTTATTAGTACTACACATTCTTCGTGTACATATTTACAAAAGGCAATTGGTGCACAGTCTCATCTCTGCCATTCGGTCTTCTTTACAAAGTAACAAAACCAGCTCTCTTATTTTTTTCCTGAGTTTGAAACCTGAGACTGCAATCCACTTGGACCTGCTTCAAGAGTATGTTTTAATGAAGATTGAATTTTTCCTTTATTTTTCTTGTCATTGAGGGTTTTTTGTTTTATATGTTCCAATTTTTTTTGGATTTCTCTGTTTTCTCATGTACTGTAATAGCTGTATAATTAAGAGATTTTATTTGTGGCTTGATAATTTTCTGTCTCATTTTAGGGGTTCGAAGAATTTCCTAAAAGGAAGTCCCAAAATATATTTATCCTTACTGGATTCATCGTGAAGAAACACGATGTCGGAAACTGAAGTTTTGCTTCAGTCTGAAGAATAAATCTTTCTTTTGTCACACTTTTTCTTAGGAGGAGACTTTTTTTTTATTTTGTTGTTGTATCATTAGTGCCTGGATACTGTCATTAGGCCTTTTGCAGTAGGAAATGTAATTCCGGACCTATTTTGCAGTCATGACACATACATGGATACTGGTACTGGTTAAATAATATTTTCTTTACTTTTAAAAGTTTTAAATTGTAATGTATACCTAATTTTTCAGTTCTGCTAGGTTTAAATCTTGTTCATGTCCTTTTAATTCCTTTATTGAAGAGTCTCTAACATCACTTTCACAAAAAATTGTTTTGAATTTATTGTTAATAATTTTATTTTCCTCAGATCTTTATCCGATGTAAAGAATCGCACACAACAAAAATATTAGTTTTAAAGTGTTATTTGCCACTGAATCTTATTTCATGTTCCGGAATTTCATCACGAAATAGTTTTCGTATTTTCTGCCATTTTTTATCATTAGTATAAAATATGCAATATCTAACTTTTTCTGCTTATTTTTAATGAATCTTACTCAATGAATTATATATTAAAACTGCTGTATTTAGGTATTCGTCTTTTTGTTGAAGTCTTGTTTGAGGCATTTATTTTCTCTAAAATATTTTCAGTGAGTAACAGTACATACTCAAATGTATCAAGTGTTTTATGTGATTTGGCAGCTTATGATCTTTTTAATGGTTTTTCATCTTCATAATTTGCCTTTAAAGATTTCACAGCATCGGAAAGAGCAGAACACCTGGTGTCACAAATAGATTTAATACTCAAGTATTTGCCCGTACAAATTTTTTTAATACATTCCACCTATGTGTAGAACTTGAAAAAAAAAAGAACAATTCCTGAGCGATATTGAAAAAAGTTCAAATTTCCAGTTTCCATGAAAATTTCGGCAGTAGAATTTCCAATTAAATTTAAGAATGATTGGCGCATAGTATGAAATGG
Organism: Diabrotica undecimpunctata; assembly: GCF_040954645.1. Lineage (NCBI taxonomy): Eukaryota > Metazoa > Arthropoda > Insecta > Coleoptera > Chrysomelidae > Diabrotica > Diabrotica undecimpunctata. Next base: position 149,782,408 of record NC_092803.1, read on the forward strand.
GCAGAAAAATATAATGTTTTATTCTGGTTTGGAGTCCCTTAGATAAGCACGGAAACGCTAGTCCAACCTTGTCGACTTTATCAATCAACGATACGGTATAATTTAGACACGTTTTAGCAATAATTATGAGTATTACGTTTTTGTGTTCAATAAAAACAAAAATTAATTATAAAAATTAAAAAGTAAAAACCTAATTTTCGGGCCCCAAAAATTACGAGCCCTATGCACTTGCCTATTCTGCTAACCACCATTACCTTCGTCTTGTCTATATTAATCTTCAAGCCTAGTAGTTCTCCTTCAGTGTTTATTCTATCTATTAGTCGTTGTAGCGCTTCTTGGCTATCAGCTATTATGACTGTATCATCAGCATAGCGAAGATTACTAATAGTCTGTCCATTGATTTTGATTCCATCTTCAGTGTCACTTAAGGCTCTATCGAAAATCGTTTCAGAGTAAATATTAAAAAGGAGGGGTGACAGGACACAACCCTGTCGTACACCTTTTTCGATTGAGAAATATGATGTAGATTCCAGTCCTACTCTTACAGATGCCACTTGATTCATAAAAAGGTTCTTTATGATTTTAAGGTCATTCTTATCTATCGAACGTTCCTGAAGTAGCGTTCAGAGACAAACATGACCTTTAGATCACTTTTTTGAATAAAAACAAAAATTAAAAAAAAGACACCACTAATCATTCTTTGGCATCACTCAGAGAGTATGGGAAGCATGCATGTGGTCTGGGGACTGGACAAAATCAATATATAATTTTATGCATAAAAAGGGAGCCCTGAGAATTGGTAGTCATGAGCAATTATCGCATGGTAGCATTAATTACGCGGTTTAGCAAAATACTCACACATATTAATTTTTATCATTATGCAGCCTTTAGTGCCCACTGCTGAACATAAGCATCCTTTAGTTGTTTCCAATGCTGCCGATCTTGTTCCGTGTGAATCCACGGCCATCCAATTAGTTGTGACTCTTTTAATGCCATCGCTCCATTGTGTTAGAGGACTACCTCTACTTCTATTTGCATCAGACCTAGGAAGCCACTCTACCATACGTTTAGTACACTCACTGTCATCCAATCTCGCCACGTGTCCAGTCCAATTCCACTTCATGCATACTAGTCTTTCTACAGCATCTTTGATTCCTATTCTGTTTTAATACTTAACAACAATTAATTAGTAATAATAATTTAACTCGATAATAATTTATTACTATTTTATTTATTATTATACAATAATTTAAGTTATCAACAATTTTTAAATAAATTAAACGAATATTGTAAGATACGTATGATGCAGAAAAGAACAGGGACTAATCCACGATTAAGAAAAACTTGGTGGAATGACAATTATATATATTATAATGACAATTCAAGAACGAAAACTTGCTTTATGCAAGTGTTTAAGTTACAGTCCAATATACAAAATTATATAAATTATAATAAATATGTAGCAGAAACCAAAAATTTATTATAATATATATTAAAATATATTATATATATATATATATATATATATATATATATATATATATAATATATATATATATATATATATATATATATATATATATATATATATATATATATATATATATATATATATATGTTCGGAAAGATTTCCGCGGTTAGTACAATTAAACTTAGAGCTAAGATTAATATTATTATAAAAATTAATATTAAACTCACCAGTCTTCCGGGTTGAACCGCGTCGATATCCATTTTGCCGAGCTTTCGACATCCTCTCTGATGTCTTCTTCAGGGCTTCCGAGGTCTCAGTCTCCCGAGCCCCCAGACACTACTACACTCACTAGTCACTTCTAGTTCACTCACTAGTTCACTACTACGACTGGGACCAGGGGACGGTTCATTTATACCGTCGATGGTGACGTGGCCTAGGTGGGGGTTAGGGTGGGGATTGGCGCGAGAGTTGGCGCGAACATTTCCGACAGTGGGATTTTGATTCCATTCCCCTCCATCTTCGAATCAAAATCCCACTGTCGGAAATGTTCGCGCCAACTCTCGCGCCAATCCCCACCCTAACCCCCACCTAGGCCACGTCACCATCGACGGTATAAATGAACCGTCCCCTGGTCCCAGTCGTAGTAGTGAACTAGTGAGTGAACTAGAAGTGACTAGTGAGTGTAGTAGTGTCTGGGGGCTCGGGAGACTGAGACCTCGGAAGCCCTGAAGAAGACATCAGAGAGGATGTCGAAAGCTCGGCAAAATGGATATCGACGCGGTTCAACCCGGAAGACTGGTGAGTTTAATATTAATTTTTATAATAATATTAATCTTAGCTCTAAGTTTAATATATATATATATATATATATATATATATATATATATATATATATATATATATATATATATATATAACAAGTCTTGTATACCTGTGGTCTACTTTGTAGTACTGTATTCAGCTAGTGCAGTAAACTTTTTGTCTTGGTCTCCTGAGTCAAACGACTTCTCGTAGTCCACAAATATTAGGACTAGCATCTTGTTATATTCCACTGTTTTTTTTATAAGAGTTTTAATAACAGGTAAGTGATCGTTTGTACCATAACCTGACTTAAAACCTGCCTGCTCTTTAGGTTTATAAAGTTCAAGTTTGGAGGTAATCGTCTTGTTAGTACCTTTATGAATAATGTGTATATGTCGGAGAGAAGACATATACCTTTTAAGGTCTGTGAGGTCGCCTTTTTTTATGAATGATTTATTATCATGATGGCATTTTTAAATGATGATGAGATTTGTCCAATCCTATTAAATAGGATTTTGGGGACCTTTATTAATTTTATTCCTCCTGTTTTATTTTATTCAATTAAAATGTCATCTTCTCCTGGGCATTGTTGTTTTTCATTTCTTTTAGCACCATCTTAATTTCTGATGATGTGATTTTTGGTGTCTTTTTGGCCCCGACTGCAAACTTTTGGGATATTTGTTACATGAATAGTAGTGACGTATTTTCTATACAGTACTCTGCAGAAAACCCGACTATTTAAAATATTTTTTCTTTATCTGATGTTATTGTATCCTCTGAGCCACAAAGTTTATGAATGTCTTTTGTTCCCTCTTATAAATTTTTTCTCAATTTTTTTAAGCTTTTATTTTGCTTAAATACTTTCGATCTGATTTTCTGCTATGTTTTTTTGTTAAATAATTTATCATAGGCTTTATTTTGTTAACTGCAAGATCATTTCTATCTCTTCTGTTAAGCCTACTAATATTTGGTTTTTATTTCCTTTAGGTCTACATTTTCTAGATTTTGAAGACCATTCTCCACATATTGGATGTATCCAAAGGGTTTCTCTCTTGATATTTTTTACTAGTTTTCCTCTTACAGCTCGATTATAGCTACTTAATGAATAATTATTCAACACACTCACATCTTGGAGGATTTCTAGACACTGACATTTTTTTGTTGACACCAATAGGACTTGATAATGTCCAATTTCTATTTAGAGCTTTTTTGAAGAAGGTATTCATTGCATAAAGATTATGTTATACGAGGGTCGTCCAGAAAATAAAGAAGGATTGCGCAACACGCGCGGCGCCGATCCACCACTGCAGCGACTTCGTGCGAGCCCCGCGCAAGTTACCTTTGTCGCATCAGTGTAAGTAAGTATCGTTACTGTGTGAAAACCTGCAGATCAAATGAGAATGTGCCATAGGGACTGTAGCTGACATTAACTGCAGATTTGTTGATTAAGCATAACACACGAATACACACTTTTTTTTGGGAGGTGAGAATTTTCAAAAGACCTCTGGGAAGGTGTCCCAGGTATGTTGGATTCGGACAACTACGCCTCAACGTATGCTGACCACCTACCAACTAAACTCACCCCTCTTTCTCCAACCCACGATCCTGGGACTACTCTTAGCGGACATTACCGTCTGACTCGTCAGCTTTGCTCATAACTTATATCTGTCGCTCTCTATCTGCGTCGTTATTTCAACCATCTTGAACTTAACGAGAAAGATTAGATAACAGGTACAAGCAACTCGAGATAATCATATTTCATCCCCGGGGGTGGTCCATTCATTCCTTTATCTACACCAGCCCATTACTTAGTAATAGGCTTCTCCAAAAGAAAACACACACCGTAGATTAAATACAAGTAGAAACAAAACAACATGTATGTAAATTGCTTTTTGTAATGTAGTCAAGTTCTTTGAGAATTCATTTGAGATGTCGGCGTCAGTAGTGGGAGCTGAATAGGGGCTCACCCCACTGACACCCACAGATACGACACATTAAAATAAACAGTTCAACTTTGTTGCAGTCTCCTCTCTTTCTCTTCCTTGTGTTTTATGATTTCTCTCATTTGCCAGGATATGCCAGACACAGCACCGGCCACTACTTGTAAGGCAATTGTTGATACGGTCCTGTACGCGCTACATACCCTGATCAATGGTTTCCTTTGTGTCCTAAGAAGCATGTCTTTATATTTAGCTTTATTTCTAGGTTTTGAAGACCATTCTCTACATATTTGATGTATTCAAAGGGTTTTCTGGGGATGTCGATTTTTTTAGCTTCCTATTTGTTAGCAAGTTTCTCTCTTGATATTTATTACTACTTTTTCTCTTACACCTCGATGATCGCTACTTAATGAATACTTATTCAACACATTCACATATTGGAGTATTTCTTGACACTTACATATTTTTGTTGACACCATCTGGACTTGATTATGTCCAATTTCTATTTAGAGCTTTTTTTAAGAAGGTATTCATTGCACAAAGGTTATGTTCCGATCTTATGTAGTAGTAGTGCTCTTTTTTTTACTTGTAAATACGAGAGTCGTCCAGAAAAAAAGAAGGATTGCGCAACAAGTATTGTTACTGTGTGAACACCCGCAGATCAACTGAGAACATGTCATAGGGACTGCATCTGTTATTAACTGTAAATTTGTTGATTGAACATAACAAACGCATACACACATACAAATATGTATACAGGTTAATCAGATATCCCAAAGAAGACTCAGAAATTAATGACCCTTTGAAGTCTACAACTAAAAATATAAAGATCATCAGCAGAGGGGCGACCTCGGTTGCGGGCTCTGCCTCTGCCCCAAAGTGGTACTTAATGACCCAATCAGGATCCTACAAGCGAACTTTCAGCACAATGTAGGGCAGCTGCGGCAGAACTTACTTTCACTATCAGAGAGTACAATGTAGATATACCAGGATATATAGGAATACCAGGATCAAATAAAAGGTCTCTCTGGTGTTTGTCAAGAGCATATATTTAGCAGATCTACTGAAGTCTCAAGGCTTTGTATAGGAGTTAATGGAAGATGTATAATAAACCAATTGGCAGTATTATGATAGATGTAGAACAGAAAATTTCCAGAGAAAAAAGTTCTGAACACATGCTCCAATCGATTAGTGGAGCTTTGGGTCTTCTTGTCTAACAATTTTTTTTATTTCAATATTGGCTCATATCTTGGTTAACTGTTACAGTGGCGTTTGTGTACATATCTTTAATAGCCTGAATATATTTAAAGTCTGGTCGGTTTCTTTTTGGCGCGTTTGTTAATATCCACGATTTCATTGTATCAAACACGTTTTCAAAATCTACGAATTCCAAATAAATTTCTACGTTGTGTTCGTGTCTCCATTATTTATTTTACTGTATCTGTACTGTGTAATCTATCGTACTTTACCCTTATATAAATTATGCTTGATGCGGTATTTTCAATTCGTCTAGTCTTCAGAATATTCTATTTTATAGGACTCTTAAGAAAAGCTTAACATATGAGGTATTAAAAAAATAGATCAATAGTTCTTCGTCATGTTGTTTCCTTTTAATAAAGAAATAACTATTTATGTATTTAAAATTAGATATCCTTCACCGATTTCTATCTGAAATGACTATCTATACCAAATTTGTAAAATTTCGTTTTTATTTTGTTTGATTTTATTTCCATTATTTATGCATTGCATATTATAAAAATATTTTTTCTAGTGTAAGGGCCCACATCGACTAAAAACCTTTACAAAGCTGATACGAACCGCATTTTAAAGGATCTAACCGACTCTAACATGTCACATCCAAGCCAAGAGATTTTTCAGTGATGCGATTTAGTATCTGACTCGTACATGCAAACCAGAACATAACATATGCACAATGGAATTAATATAGAACAACGGGCTCACGGAATAATCCAAGATAACAAGAAAATTAATTACGCACGCCGGATCCCGAGTAAGACCTTATCCTCTAGGAGATGAATTATGATTAAAAGCAACTGTGCTCTGCTGTGTTGAGATGATCTCCCGTAACTTGTATGTAACTAATTAGTGGAAACGACGTAAAGTACTTCTGACATCTGTTGCCTGGGTACAAGTTGTTTGTAGTGGATTGTTTTAATATAATATTCTGTACGAACTTTCCCCGAATAATTAAGATATTTTGCTCCAAAATAAAATTACTGAGTATGAGTTGAAGAGATTGAATGTCAAGGGTTAAATACTGATTATTTATTTGTATCGAAAGTTTAGTGAAGGTTAAATATATTACTCCGGCAACACAGTTGGAGAACAATAATTCTAAGTAAACACATAAACAAACACGTCACCAACTTTGTCCAAATATCCGACAGAATAATTTTCGCCCAAGTGGATCTATTTCCAATATACATAATCTCTATCTCCTATATGTAAATAATTATTCTATTATTCACATGCACGGCACATAAATTAAACGAAGTAATAGGGGTATTTTGCTGCGACTTAAAAAATAACTTAATACATACTCCAGTCGTCTGAGTCTTCGAACCTCTAAAAATCGTACGTACAAGCTGAATGTTGCAGAGTGTCAATTTTGGAACCCCAAACAAGATGCAAAAAACGAAAAACATCGATTTACTAAGAATCTGTACACCGTAGAAAATGTTTGGAACAAGAAATATACCTGAGATAATTTTGAACAATAATGTTTAATGGCACTTTTTCTGTAGAATGAACTATTCTCTCAGAAATAAGGGTTGAAGTGACCGGCGATTTTGATTGTCAATTACGCGCGTGAAATCAATTTATGTTAACTCGACGGTAAAAATTCGATATCTTTTGATAATACTAGTCTATCGACAAAAATTAAACAGCGTTTTAAAGGTAAAAAGTGTAGCTTTTGTATGCAATTTTTGCATTTTGCAGAAATGAAGTCAGTTTCTATAAAGCTTTTAAATATATAGACGTTGCGCGAATTTTGTAATTTTTTAGGATTCATAGATCAAAGATCCATAAAATTTATCACTTCCATTGTCCCATCACTATGAAATTTTCATTATTAGAACCTAATCTTCAAAACCTATAATATTAAAATTAGATTTTAAGTTTGGGCAACAAAAAACGCTGAATTTAAACTTTCACATTACGAATGATCTAAAAGCTTTAAAACTTCTCTTTTTTTCGATTACACAAGTATGTTTTTTAAAACTGCATAATTTCAACTACAAATTCCACTGAATTCCGTCTTCGTGGAAGGATTTCCCGTGACGTCAGATGTTTGTAATATGAAAGTTTAAATTCACTTTTTTAGGAATATTTCAAATGTCTCATATTTGTTGCCAAAACTCAAAATCGAAATTTCTTGTTATAGGTTTTGAAAATTAGGCGCTAACAATGTAAGTCCTACAGCAACCCCTCAATGGAAGTAATAAATTTTGTTGATTTCACGAGAATCATAAAAAATGCCAAACAAAAATGCGCACCATTTATTTATTGAACAGCTTTATAGAAGCTAACTTTATTTGCTCCAAATCCAAAAATTGCATAGAAAAGCTGTAATCTTCGCATTTAAAATACATTTTGATTTTTGTGAATAGGACACACTTATCAAAAGATATCGAATTATTACCAACGAGTTGACAGAAATTTTATTTAAAAAATTAATTTCGCGTGAGTAACTAAATCGCTGGTCGCTTCAAGCGTTGTTTCTGAGAGAACGGTTCATTCTACATAAAAAGTGCTAATAAACATTTTTGTGCAAAATTATCTCAGCTACATTTGAGACCTCTACTTGCAAAACAACCAATCTCCACTTTTTGGACAATCTGACCTGAATACGCCACTGGATTCCTTGTAAAAAGACGCATCCAGCTATGCAAAAATTTCGTAACATAACTACCAAACTCCCATTGAACTAAAATGGAGAAAATTGGTTGTTGGTTCAAAACGACCATTGTCCAAGGTCGGGTAGGTTTCAAAACGACCAATATCCCTCTGCACCAATCAGAGCGCTAGATTGCATCACGTGGTCGGTGATTTTTAAGATGAAGGTCATACTAGTGTCAAAGCTGAGAAAAGGAACATAATTCTCTAAAGTTTTTGCAATTTGGTAATAAATGGAGACAACACCAGAAGTATTAACGCCTAAAAAGTGTAGAAAAAGAGTCACACAGCCAAAGAAATGGGCGAGAAATGGGAGAAAACGGCTGAGGTTAGTATATTTTTAGATCTATATAGAAGAAGAAATGTCATCTGTCGTGAGTGCAACATGCTTGGCAGTTTTGTTAAAATGCAGCGAATATGTATAATTTTCTAATATCTAAAATATAATGTGAATTTAATTTATTGGTATGTATGGGGAAACATAAGGACAAGAAGGAGCCTAAAATGCCAACACGCAAGCACGACGGAAGAGCCTACCAGTGCACAAAACTCAATATCGCGGATGTGATGGCACTTTATAAAGCTTTTCATAAAAATGCAGTGAAAATTAAACAAGACACCTTTATACTGCTAATTCCTAGAGTTAAACCCTGTTCGCAGACGTCGCCCAAAAACTGGAGTCAATCGTAATAAGACGACTACAAGCAAGTGTTTCATAAAAGGTCCACATGGCAAGTTACCCATTTACCAAAAGACTTTCACTAATGCCTTGAGGATCGCAAGGGGCCGACTCCGAACTATAATGAACAATTATAGAGGGGAGAGTAATCTTCCATGTGTGAAAAGGGGAGGAGACAAACGAACGAATTTATATAAAGAGAAACTGAGGAGCGTGGTCGAATTTATTAAAAGTATAAAATGCGTGGAGTCTCCTTACTGTGGGGGTCGAAGTGAGCGCAAGTATGCATCAGGTGATCTGAGTATTAATAAACTTTGGAAAATTTACAATGCTTACGCCAAACCAGAGACACAGGTAGAATCTCTGAATATATATGTATTCGTTAGTCTTTTCTATTAGGATTTTCAAAGTATACAGATCGTCACAGGTGCTGTACCCTTTTTTAAATCCGGCTTGTTCTACTGGTTGATATCCGTCAAATTTAATTGTTAACTTGTTTGTAATAATCTTTGTAAAGGTTTTGTAAAGTTGTGGAAGAAGTGAAATTGGTCGATAATTTTTCAGGTCTGTGGTGTCTCCCTTTTTGTGTATTAGTATTGTTTTAGCAGTATGCCATTGTTCGGGTATGTTGCCTTCGAATAGACATTTATTAAATAGTATTTTTAGATATGTGATGACTTCTTCTAAGCCTTCCTTCAGCATTTATGCTAGAATTCCATCACTTCCAGGAGCTTTATTCCTTTTTATTTCTTTTACTGCTCTTTCTCGCGGCTTATTTCGGGCATCACTTCTGAGTTGACATTTGTTATCTGCCTTTTCAAGTTCTGCTTTGGGGGATCGTTTCTGGAATGATACAGATCAGCGTAGAACTTTTCAATTGAGTTTCAACTCATTCATATACAACAGATAATTGAGCTTTGCTACTACAGTATTGTTATTTTTGATGCCAAAATCCTTGGAGTTCAGTAGATGCTATAGAGGATTCATGGCTAGACAGAACCACAGAAGATTCAATGAGTCCCCTTTGAATAGACATCGGTTGGTCTTGTGATATTTTCAGTTTCAATATTGTATTTACCAGGTGTTTAGAAATGAATTTTATTCTTCCAAGCTGTTATTATGTAAGTACTTTAAAAAGGGCACTATATTATCATTGACCCTAGTTGTTCTAAATATATCTATAATTCATTCGTGCTGTAGTGTGTCAAAGGCTTACTTACAATTAATAAAGGCAATAAAAAGATTTCACCAGATTTTTACTAAAGAGATTTGTTTTGGTATACCATGCGGTCCATATGTATGGAATAAATTCATTTTTAGCGTTATTATGTACTATCTGAGTACTATAGCAGACAGTTATATGAACATAACTTGACAATCGTAGTGGGACATTATAAAGCCCCATTAACGAAGGAATGTTGTTTTAGTTATGTATGGTCAGAGAATGAGTATGGCAAGGGCTCTAATCAAGTGGCTTCGGCAATGTATCACAGGATGTTTAATACTGATTTAAAAGATATCAGTGTCGTAAGATTAATGTGTGACGGATGTGGAGGCCAGAATAAGAACCAAACAATTTTATCCATGGCAAGTCGCTGGCTGATACAAGGTCCAAAAAACATAAAATATATTGAAATAGTGTCTCCCGTTCGAGAGCATTCATTTTTGCCATCGGACAGGGTGTTTATGACGATCGAGAAAAAACTTAAAAAAATGCAAGTTATTCCGACACCTGAGGACTATTTTAAAATAATATCTGAAAGTACAACTTTGCAGCGCCCTAATATGGATTTCAAGTTCTACGATTGGAAAACCGAGGCATTGTCTACAATCAAAGCACTGCAGAGTTGGCACTTTCAGATATCGAAAATAAAACAGATTTGTTTGGCAAGATCAAGAAAACACAATAACGTCGTATTGGTTAAAGTGGACGAAAGCTACAATTCAAGCATCGGTTTGTTTAGAAGTATTTAAAAAAAGGAAGATCGACCATTAATATCAATCCGTGAAATAGGAGTCGGGAACTTGGCCAACATTAGCAAAGAGAAAATTGAAGGACGTAAGAAAGCTACTGGAAAGTCATAACGGCGAAGAATGGCAAAATGATTCGAAACTGGCTTATTTCAAAAACGTTCTACATCACGAAAATGTTTCAAGCGTTCCTGAAGAAGACGAAGTTTATTGCCAACCACTCGATAAAGAAAATAAGAGATAAAGAGAATAACCGAATGGAGCCCCATAGGAAGGAGGAAAAGAGGGCGACCCCGAAAATCCTGGAGGAACGAAGTAGACGACGCCATGAGTAAGAGAGGCCCAAACGATGGAGAATGGGACAACAGAGAGAGATGGAAACGGTTGAGCGAGGGAAGGCAGTGAATACTGTAGAATCCCTGAATATATATGTATTCGTTAGTCTTTTCTATTAGGATTTTCAAAGTATACAGATCGTCACAGGTGCTGTACCCTTTTTTAAATCCGGCTTGTTCTACTGGTTGATATCCGTCAAATTTAATTGTTAACTTGTTTGTAATAATCTTTGTAAAGGTTTTGTAAAGTTGTGGAAGAAGTGAAATTGGTCGATAATTTTTCAGGTCTGTGGTGTCTCCCTTTTTGTGTATTAGTATTGTTTTAGCAGTATGCCATTGTTCGGGTATGTTGCCTTCGAATAGACATTTATTAAATAGTATTTTTAGATATGTGATGACTTCTTCTAAGCCTTCCTTCAGCATTTATGCTAGAATTCCATCACTTCCAGGAGCTTTATTCCTTTTTATTTCTTTTACTGCTCTTTCTCGCGGCTTATTTCGGGCATCACTTCTGAGTTGACATTTGTTATCTGCCTTTTCAAGTTCTGCTTTGGGGGATCGTTTCTGGAATGATACAGATCAGCGTAGAACTTTTCAATTGAGTTTCAACTCATTCATATACAACAGATAATTGAGCTTTGCTACTATAGTATTGTTATTTTTGATGCCAAAATCCTTGGAGTTCAATAGATGCTATAGAGGATTCATGGCTAGACAGAACCACAGAAGATTCAATGAGTCCCCTTTGAATAGACATCGGTTGGTCTTGTGATATTTTCAGTTTCAATATTGTATTTACCAGGTGTTTAGAAGTGAATTTTATTCTTCCAAGCTGTTATTATGTAAGTACTTTAAAAAGGGCACTATATTATCATTGACCCTAGTTGTTCTAAATATATCTATAATTCATTCGTGCTGTAGTGAGTCAAAGGCTTACTTACAATTAATAAAGGCAATAAAAAGATTTCACCAGATTTTTACTAAAGAGATTTGTTTTGGTATATACCTGTTTAGAAATAACTGAGAGGATTACCTCTTTGATTTGTTCCTCGCAGCCCATGGAACTCTTAGCGCATCTTTTGTATTGAGGTAGTATAATATTATTTAGAACATAGTGTAGACAGTTAGGCTGAGCTACACAGGATGCGACTTATTTATACAGGGTTGGAAAGCGAGTAATTGGGCAGCAGTTGATTGGATCTTAGGTGTTGTGTTGATTCTTTTGTTGTTCCTTGATTAAGGTTGTTCCTTAAGTAAGGAATGTTGTTGCTTGAGTAAAGAATGATGTTATTTCCTGCAGATTAAAAATAACGTAATAACGTGATACTTATTCGCGACTTCCTTCGTACTGGAGACTTCACTACTCTATGACTTTATAGTAAATGTGTATAAGTGAGTATGACTCTCCTGACAAGTGTTTCGTTACTACTATTCTCCCAGCATTTGTGTTAAGAGTAGCTAGCGTTGAAAGTTGATTTCCACAAAACTCATGAATTACTTTCTGATTTGGGTACGATTTACTGGAACTTTCTACACTAAAATTAAGTTTTGCATAGAACACCTTCTCTGAATTTTCAAAAGGTTATTATCTCTCATGTTCTATTAGAAAAAGGTCGTTTCACACTTCATAAATTATTTAAATATAAAGAATAACAGAGATTATCCACCAAATACATGAATTCATTACCGTTATCTGTATTGTTGATGTACATAGGTACGTGTTTGCTAAGATTTCAATAAAAACTACTTAACTAGTTATATAATTATACATATAAACTTGTATAGTTGTAGGCACATGAAAAATGTTATCGCTTTTTACTGATTTTTTACAATTTTAATAACAAAATAGTGGTTATTACGTCAAAACGTTTATCGATCTAGAAATATATAAATATTTTAAGTAAAAAACGGAAAATTTTAATATATTATACACAAGCCGATAGAAACTCTCCCCTTATTACTTTTATATTAATAAAACATTATTATTCTTCTTGTAAAATGTTAAACATTAAACTATCAACATAATTTCTAGTGTAATTTTAATGTACAAACAATTATACAATACGGCACTTAGGTTCAATATGATCCACCCTTCCACTCGACCTAACAAGTTTATTGTGGCTTATGTGTTAATACGCCACAGAGTCTCTATCAAGGTCGCTACTTTTCACCAACTCTATTTAAAATCTACTTTAATGTGGCTCGTAAGAAAAGGAGATAATGTAGTAAAATATTGTAACGAAATAGCCCATCTCCGATACGTCATAATTCTTAGAAGGATAAATCTAGAAAACGTAAGAATTGGCATTGTAATAGCGCCCGTCTTTCGATGCGGTTTCGATGAGACGAATTAGAGGTGGAAGAATATTCTCCAACATAATACTTTTGGTATATATATGTAACGATGGTAGGAGTAGAGTTTAGTTGATAAGAGAGTACCGAATTGTAGACTTATAAATAAATATATTTATATAAATTCGAACCGCTCTTTTTATTTAATCCTGCTACAGTTGGTGGCCGGTGTGAGATTTGAAAATAAATTCAGCAGGGACTTTTAAAAAAAACTTTTGAACTTTAAAAAAAAATATATTATTTGTCGGGAACATCCGCGTAGATCGGTAGTGATCTTTGTATGAAAGAACATTTAAAAAGTACGTGTGTACCTGACCAAAGATGCTGCTAGTAAAACTTTCAGTAAAAGAGTTGCGTGAGCAATTAGAAGAACGCGATAAAGACTGCAGTGGGTCCAAGAAGATACTCCAAGAACGACTGAAGACTGTGCTTAATAAGAATGGGAAAGACCCAGAGACATTCCAGTTCCAGTCAGCAGAAGAAGCAGTTTTAATAAAAATAAAAAATGTCTCGCAAATGATAAAAGAATCTTCTAAAAAATGATGATGATAAATTCGAGAATGTTTCCAAAATATTCGATGAAACGTCTCAAATGATAGAAGAATCTTCTAAAAAAAAATGATGATAAATTAGAGAACGTTTCCAAATGATTCGATGAGAAATTCGAAAATGTATCTCGAAGATTTGACGAGAAATTTGAAAATGTTTCTCAAATGATGGAAGAAACTTCTTCTAAAAAGAACAATGAAAAATTTGAAGAAGTTTCTAAAACATTCGATAAAGTAGAAGAGAAGATCAAACAGTTAGAGAGCATGGTAACTAATACAAAAGTGCTACCACCAGTTAATACAATAGCCTTAGATCCGGTAGTGAAAGAAGAATCACCTAGAGACGAAACGACACATAATATGAGATTCAAATTGCCACCATTTAATGGTAAGTCTTCTTGGTCCATATACCTTAGACAATTTGAAGCTATTGCGACAGCCAATCATTGGACAGAACAAGAAAAAGCTGTTTCCTTGACTGCTGCTTTACGAGGTGATGCTGCGGATATCCTAAGATCGATTCCTAAGGGCCAAGAAAAATGTTACCAGACCTTGTTCACTCGACTAGACAAACGTTACGGAGATGCCCATCTACAACAAGTCTACAAGGCGCAACTAAGAAGTAGAATTCAACGAGCAAGTGAAAATTTGCAAGAGTTTGTAGCAGATGTTGCTCGTATAGTTCGGTTGGCTTATCCGGAGGTACCAGACAACATTTTGGAAGAAATTGCTGTAGATACCTTCGTCAATGGGTTAAAAGAAAGTGAATTACAGAAAGCTTTACGACTAACAAGACCGAAAGTTCTAGATGAAGAGCTCGCTATTGCCTTGGAACATGAAACAGCTAGTCAAACTTCACGGAGCCATCGAGTAAGAACCATCGAAGAAGGCGACGAACCAAACGATGAACGTCTGGAAGAAATGGTACGAAAAGTAGTTCGTAACACGATGCCGAAGAGACGTGAACCCAGATGTTGGAATGGTAACGACGTAGGTCACATTTGTCGTAAATTGCATGAAAATTATACAACAGTCGGAAAACTAGAACGGGTCGACACCAAGGGGAACTGCCGACCTCGAGAAGTACAGCCCCCTTAGTAACTGTGAAAATTACGTCCTCCGGTGGAATTCATAGCTTGTACATCGAGGGTCGTATCAATAATAAATGTAAATCGTTTTTGGTAGATACAGGTGCAACAAGAACTATTGCACGGCCAGAAGTAGTACGAGGCCATCTTAAATTATCGCCTGCAACAGTAAAGCTTAGAACAGCAACTGGTGAGATGATTAATACATATGGCAAGGCTAATATGTCAGTATCCATTGGCCAGACCACAGTGAAACATAGAGTATTAATTGCAGATCTCTCCGACGAGTTCATATTGGGGATGGATTTACTAAGGAAAGTTGGGGCTGTATTGAATGTCAAAGATGGAGTTCTCGAGATCAGTGGTGAGAAGTTGCCGTTCCATGAAGACAAAGAAGATGTTATCAGCTTAATAACTACTTTTGACGTAACGATACCCGGTAATAGTGAGAAAATTTTGATGACCAGACCTGATGGTTACTTTCGAAAGGGAATTTTAGGGATGGTCGAAGATGTGAATAATGCCGAGTTCCTAACGGCAAAAACTTTGGTGAGAATTCGAGATGTCGTTTCTGTAAGAGTTATGAATTTAAAGGGAACTGCTATTAAGTTAAGTAAAAGAACTTTGATCGGACAGTGTGTTCCCGTGGCTTCGATTTGTTCCATGAATACTAATGAGAAACCGTCGAAATCTAAGTATCCAAAGGAGCTTGTTGAGACGATAATTAAAGCGTGCCAAGATCTTGATAATGAACGAACTAAAAAAGTGAAGTCTATGCTGATAGAATTTCAAGATGTTTTTGCCATGGATAAGAAGGATAATGGCAAAATAAGCATAGTAAAGCATAAAATTAATACCGGAGACGCTGAGCCAATCAGACAACAACCTAGACGACTTCCATTTGCGAAAAGAGATGAAGCCGAAGACATTATCAAAGATATGAACAAACAAGTGGTAATTCAACCATCAAACAGTCCATGGACATCACCAGTAGTGCTAGTAAAGAAGAAAGATGGTTCAACACGTTTTTGTATCGACTACCGACAGCTCAATGCGGTAACTAAAAAAGATAGTTATCCTTTGCCCAGAATAGACGATACTTTGGATACACTTTCTGGTTCTTGTTGGTTCCGCACACTCAATCTGAAAAGTGGATATTGGCAAGTAGACATGGGGCCAGCCGCTCGTGAAAAAACCGCATTCTCGATAGGATCAGGGCTTTGGTAGTTCACAGTTATGCCCTTTGGTTTATATAATGCCCCCCCCCACATTTGAAAGATTAATGAAGGCAGTTTTAAGAGAACTAACATGGAAAACATGCCTGGTTTATTTGGATGATGTAATTGTAGTTGGAAGATCCTTCGATGAACATGCCAATAATCTGACAGAAGTCTTTCAACGATTGCGGGCAGCGAATTTGAAGTTAAGTCCAAAGAAATGTCACTTGTTTCGACGAGAAGTGAAGTACTTGGGACATATTGTATCAAGTAATGGTGTAACAGCTGATCCTGAAAAACTTGCAGCAATTAAGGATTGGCAAGTACCAAGAGATAAACACGAAATTAGAAGTTTTCTTTGTTTTGTCAAAGGATTTGCCAACATCTCCAAGCCATTAACAAAGTTGACAGAAGAAGGCAAAGAATATACATGGAGCGAAGAGTGTCAAAGAACTTTCGAACACTTACAAATGGTTCTGACTAGCGCACCGATTTTAAGCTACCCTAGACAGGCAGGAAAATTTATGTTGGACACCGATGCAAGCAACAGTGCAATGGGAGCTGTTCTCTCCCAAATCCAAGATGGACAGGAGAAAGTCATCGCTTACTTTGGCAAAGTCTTGTCGAAATCAGAAAGAAACTATTGCGTTACCAGGAGAGAACTGCTAGGCGTAGTAAAGGCTTGCGAGCATTTCAATAAATACTTGTATGGCAGAAAGTTTCTTCTTCGCGCGGATCACGCTGCTCTAAAATGGCTTCTACAATTCCGTAATCCAGAGAACCAGATGGCAAGATGGTTAGAACGATTACAAGAATATGATTACGAGATCGAACACAGGGCTGGCAGAGTTCATTCAAATGCTGATGCCCTTTCCAGACGGCCATGCAGTGCAAATTGTAATCACTGTCTTAAATTAGAAGAACGACTTTGCCCCGTGAGACGAACCACCGTCATTAATGATCAATGGCAACCTCAACAGCTACAAGACGCTCAAGCAGATGATCCATGTATAAAAAGAGTATTGGATTGGATGCGTCGAAGTGAAAGACCTTCTTGGCAAGACATTAGTGCATGTAGTCCCGAAGTCAAGTGTTACTGGAGCCAATGGAATTGCCTAGTGCTAAAAGATGATCTTCTGTATAGAACCTTTGAGAACGATGATGGTACAGAATCTAAGCTTCAGTTGATTATACCTAAAAGTAAAGTGTCAGAAGTACTGCGTCAATTGCATGACGGTGCATCAGGTGGACACTTTGGTATCACGAAGACTCTGCAAAAGGTTCGAGAACGGTTCTATTGGGTGAACTGTAAAGATGATGTAAGAAAATGGTGCCGGAAATGTGAACTGTGTGCAACCAGTAATGGTCCAATTGGTAAAAAGAGGGCACCCATGAGACAGTAAATGTTGGTAGTCCTATGGAAAGAGTAGTAATCGACATTGCAGGTCCACTTCCAGAGACAAATGATGGATATAAATATATCCTGGTAGCCATGGATTATTTTACGAAATAGACTGAGGCCTATGCAATACCAAATCAAGAAGCTGCTACCGTTGCAGAGGTACTTGTTAAAGAATTCTTTAGCCGATTTGGTGTGTCCTTGGAGATCCACTCCGACCACCAAGGGCGAAACAAGGGCGAAACAAGAGCGAGTCAACCCTTTTCCAAAACGTTTGTAAATTGATTGGTGTCAATAAGACCAGAACGATACCCCTGCATCCTCAATCAGATGGAATGGTCGAGAGAATGAGAACAATTCTGATTCTGAATCAGTTGCTCTCATCAGGTCCTCGTAGACACATCGTCTCAGGACCAGCAACTTCACTTGGAGTCATACGTCGCCATGTTACCAAATCCACTGGTAACTTTAACATCATAGAATGTATTACCATATAATGTAAACCAAATTTAAAAAACAATTTTTAACGGGTTTTTACCGACATATTTAGTGGCTCAATACATGTATACCCACCTAGTGCACTGATGATGGAATATGGATTCCGAAAACGTTTTGTGATATAGCCCGATTGGGTTTTTTAAATTATATACTTTTATAAAGGATTTTTAGTAAAATTTTTTGTTATATATGGTATACAGCCAACTACGGGAACTTAGATTCCTCGTGGAAACATAATTCAATTGGTAGGATTATTGAAAATTAATTAGATATTATTAATTTCAGACATATAGAAATATGTGTAGTTGAGAGAAAGAACACTTCAATCAGTGGAACATTGACACCTTTTAACTTCTAATCAGGAAAGTAAATCGTCGTCGGAAGAATCTTCTAACGACAACAATACGTTTGAAGATGATAAAAAAGACAATCTAAGTTTTTTATCGAACGAGATGGGAAAACAAAATAGGCAAATAACTGTCCTAATAAATTGGTTAGAACACGATAAAAAAATTTAATTACTCTACTTCCTGGTTTTCGAAATAATGCAAAACATTGCAAGTTGTCCATTTCTTGCTGGGAATTATTCATGGATAATATTATTGTAGAAGATATTGTCCAATGCACTAATAAAAAAAAAGTTTAGTCGCTCAGAAATATAATCACCAATATAAGTATATCACCAATCCTACGGATGCAGAAGAAATTCGTGCAGTTTTCGGATTATTATATCTATCAGGCGTTTATAAAGCAAATAGATTAAATCTGGAGGATCTTTAGGCTACAGATGGAACAGGAATTATATTTTCAGGCCAACAATGCCCCTGCAAAGATTTATATTACTTTTAAAGTGCCTACGATTCGAAAATAGAGAAGAACGAAATAGAGTAGATAAACTGGCAGCTATACAAGCTGTTTTTGATCGTTTTGTATCCAATTGTCAACAATATTTTATTCCTGATCGATACTTGACGATCGACGAAAAATTAGAATCTTTTCGGGGACGTTGCTCCTTTCGGCAATATATCTCCAAAAAGCCGTCCAAATATGATATTCAATATTTGCCTTAGTGTATGCCAAAAATTTTACATTTTAAATTTGTAGGTATATGTTGGCTCACAGCCTGAAGGACCTTTTCAGTTCAGTAATCGATCATTCGATGTAGTAAACAGGCTTGTAAATTCAATAGGTGGTACTAACCGCAATATTTCATTCGACAACTGGTTTACCAGCATACCGCTAATGGAACATTTGCTTAGTGAACATCTGTTAGAACTATTCGTAAAAACAAGAGGGAAATACCGACAATCTTTTTGAATACCAAAAACAGAGCTGAAAACCACGCAATTTTCGGATTTAAAAAAGACATTTCTTTGGTGTTCTTTGTCCCGAAGAAAAATAAAATTGTGTTTGTAGCTTCTTCATTTCATCTTGATACAGAGTTTGACCACAAATCAAATAAACCTGAGATTATAGACTTTGATAATCACACAAAAGGTGGCGTGGATATGGCTGACGACATGTCTGCGTTATTTAATTTGTCTCGTAATAGCAAGCGATGGCCTCTAATAATTTTTTTTCACTGCCTAATAATGCAGTAATAAATTTTTATGTTATTTATCAACATAACAAGCCAACTGAAAAACTAAAACGTAGATTTTTTTAAAGAACTTGGTTTGGCACTAATTAAATCATATATTGCAAAACGAAGTAACAATTAAAGAATACCATCAGACATAGGGGCGAAACTAAAAAGAAATAACAGCGAGGACACTCTAGGACCTCTCAACAAGAAAAAACAAACAACATCCAGATATGGAGCGTGTCCTCGTGGAAAGGAAGAAAGGATAGAAAGTGTCAAAAGAAATGTGTGAAATGTGACATTTTTCTGTGTCTTGAACATTGTGTACATTTTTCTTACTAAATGTGCAATTGTAAAAAAATTGCGTGTAAAATTGTTAATTATGCTATTTAAACAAAAGTTTTTGGTTACTTTTATAAATGTTGTTATTTTTTTTATTCTTTATCTCCAACAAAAATTTTGGTAACAGAAATTTTGGTTAATAAACTATAATATTTAATATATAACTATAATAATTAACTATATATATATATATATATATATAAATATATATATATATATATATATATATATATATATATATATATATATATAATATAAACTATAATATTATAATATATAACTTATATGATTTTTATAAATCTTAGTATCTTTTTTGATATAATATATAATATATATATAATATATATAATTTGACAAAGGATATATAATAATATAACCATGATTTAAAATCTTGAGATTGCATGTAAAAATAAAATATTTTTTCAATTTTATAAATAAAAAAATGGGGTGATAATTACCATAACACACTACTACTGTCAGAAAATGTCACCACACAGTCGCCGGGTTAATGTATAGTCCATCACAAACCAAGTATGAACAATGAAGTCAGTAATATAATTTTTTTTAACATGTCAGTTAAGAGAAGTTAAATTTTAAAATTGAAACTGGAACAAAATTTAACAATTTAGCAATTTAAGTTTATGCGAAACCAGATAGGTTGAGTGCCATAAAAGCGTAATCCAGTTCAGATCTGTCATTTTACATATATAGTTGAAGCACTAACATCTATCTCAACATGGAAGGATCCCAAGATTGCTACACTTGCATCAACTTTGCTAAATTCTTTATGTATCTCTGATTTTCTAGTATCAATGATGTCACTGATTGACATACTAAAATTAACATTGCCATTAAGCCGGCTTCTACAAACAAAATTTCTTTATGCTAACCTGGCGACTAATGCTGTTTTCAATGCCACATCGACTTTGAAAGATCAAAGATCTAACTTCAAAGAAAGTTTTAATAAGATTGCATTCTTTGTCCTTGTTTTGGTTAGTATTAATTTCATTTTTTTGTCGAGGTAGTCGAAAAATAAATTTATTTACCCGCAGAAAAATGGCTCTCTCGTCCCGCAACAAAAATCGCTATCCCGTCCCGGGTCTCGTCCCTCCCCGCGGAACAAAATGCTGGAAAAAAGGGCGGGACGGGACGTTCCGCGTGCATCACTAAACGACTAATATTATTCGCCGTTTTTATGCTATTTGAATTTCATAAACTAAACTACATTTCTTTCTTTGCATTTCTTGGACTTTATGGGGTTTTAGGTTAAAATTTTCCGATTTTTCGTTGCTAGACAAATAAAAATATTTACTTTAATAACGATAAGTTTTGTGTGTGTGAAAAATGCCTAATAACACCATGTTAACCCTAATTTTTAAAAAAATTCCCCCAGACCCTCAAAAAAAGTTTATGCCTCTCACCCGGAAATCTGGGAAAGGAGATAGTTAAAGCATTGATTATAAACCACACAATGGGTGTGGTTTATAATCAATGGTTAAAGTTTACTACTCTTTAACTTAGGATGGACAAAAGCATAGGAGAAATTAAAAAGGTAATACAAGGATACAAACTGGGCAGAAAACTAATAAAAATTCTTGTTTTTGTTGACGACGTAATCCTGATCTTAGATAACGAAGATGGCTTACAATGTTGGAATTACCTATTACCTTTGAAGGTACAAATCTTAAAGTAACCACTAATTTTTATCCAACAATGTAAATGTGTAATATAGGTACGTTGCGATTTTAAATTTTGTAGAAATAACCTTCAAAAGATAAATAAGTATACCTACAATACATGATATTATTTGTCGATGTCGCATATAAACACGATAGGATTTGAAAATTATCAAAAAAAAAATTTGGCCTATAATGATCATAACATTAACAACCTACTGGACAACCATGTATCCATCCATGACCATGTAATGACAATAATAACTACATACTACGACGAAATATTAAATTTTGTCAAATTGTATACAATTAGATACAACTGTTTTCAATTAATGGAATAGATTTAACATCTAATGGGTACGTCATTTGTAATAAATGTGTTTGTAAACAAATTATATTCATAAGAATGTCGGAAACAATGTGTCAGGTGATAGCTACTTCAAAAATGGCTTTTACATCGCAATACATGTTATAATTGCATTTTAAATGTTATGCAACCTTCTCATGATCGTGCCTTTGAAAAATTTGTATAAAATGGCAATTCAATTATTGTGTTAAATGCATTGTTTTCATGATATTTTGCACCAACCTGCCTTATAGTAGAGACCGTGGATCTTAACTCGTACGTCATTAATATAACTCTCGACATAAATATACAGATTCAACATCCATCCTATTGATGGAAAATGAAAACACTATAGATTTCCCCTAGTTTGCACATTTAGCGATTTTGTTCAGAAACCAAGGATGGAGGCAATGCCGAGTGATATTTCTGTTTTTTTTTTTAATTTATAATGGCTTTGGCATAGCCAATTAGCCAGACTATTTGTGGTAGTTACTATTTTTGATTTTATTACCTAAGCCTATTTATAATCTAAATTTACAGCGAGTAATATGTTCGTATACACATTTTTGCAGTTTTTGATATATTTACAATTTTTAATTTTATTAGCTAAAACTACTTATAATTTAAATTTACAGGACGTTATATATTCGTAGGTACATTTTAATATCTGCTTATTATTCGAAAAAATAATTGTAATTGACAGGCAATGGACAATTTATCTCAATTAGTTTTTCATACATCATTTTGATACTTTGTCTGTACTGTCCACACTCCAATATAAGATGCTGTAGATCTCCCACTTTACCACAGGAGCAATATGGGTTATCAGTGATACCTATGCTGGGTTTGTATGCAGGAGTGATTGCGTAGTTTGATCTTATTCTGTCTATTGTTTTTATAAATAACCTATTTGGCTTATATTTAAACTATCTCATTAGTAATTAGTGGTTGGCAAGTTCTAAAGGCTATTCCAGTTGTACTTTGGTTATATAAACGTTGCCATCTTTGTTTGCAATTGTCTTGTACTGGTAGAAGTATGTTGTTTATATTATGTTTGGTTAAAGCTGCAGATTTAGCTAATTTGTCGACTTCTTCATTTTCTTATATTCCAGAGTGTCCTTTTACCCAACAAATAATAATCGAGCTGCCTACGGAAGTAATATCATAATTTAAACTCTTTATTTCTATTTCAATACGGTTTAGGTTTTTAGTGGTTTTGATAGAAGTGAATTTGTCCACAATGCTTCTACAATAGGTCAGAATGATATAATTATTCATACCAATAGAGGCTATATATTTTAACGCAAGTAATAAAGCTGAAAGTTCGATAGTATATATTGAAGCTTCGTTAGACAATCGACATGATTCTTTGTAATCAGAATTCCAGTGATATATTGCACAACCAGTTTTATTTTGAATTTTAGAGCCGTTAGTAAAAATACACTCGCGATCATAAAATCCGGGTCACCTTGAAAATTTCAAGTTTCTTGAATATTTTTGCCTCTGGTGCAGTAATAACATTTTTTGGGCTGATTTGTCATCAATGTTTGTTTTGAAAGAAAAAAAAACGATTTTTATTGTTTTTATTAAAAAACCAAAAAAAAAATCAAATTGTTGATAAAACAGACATACGAAAAAAAATGGAAAATACAGAACGTGGTAAAATATCAGTGAAATTTCAATGACTAATATCGTGTATTCCCTCCACTTGCTCTAATAACCTCTTGCAGACGACTGGGATACTCTCAATTTTTCTCCGGATATTACATGTTGTGATATGTTTTTCCACTCTCTCACTAACAGATCCTTAAGCTCCTGTGCGTTGTTAGGAGGAAATGTTAGGGGTTGAATACGTTTTTTTAAATCGTCCTAGAGATGTTCGATGGTATTCAGGTCCGGAGACCTAGCTGGCCAGGGTAGCCTCGCAATTCCAACCTAGTCCAAGTATTGCATACTGATCGTGGCAACGTGCGTTCGCGCGTTGTTCTGCATACAACCGACGTCTTCTCCAAACCCTGCCATGGTATGCATAACATATTCTTCCAGAACCTCCGTAATGTCCCTTCGTGCAGTTAAGGATCCATTTTCGATGAAGGGTAATTCTATGCGGAAGTCGGAAGATACACCTCCCCAAGCCATGACCGAGCCTCCACCACATGGCATTCTTGGAGAAATGCAAGCTTGTAAAAATCTTTCACCGGTTCTCCTCCAAACTCTTACACGTCCATCGGATCCAGTTAGGCAGAAACGGGATTCATCTGAGAATAACTCTTTGCTCCAATCGTTAATTCCCCAATGTGTGTATTGTCGAGCAAAAGCTAGTCGTGCAACTCGATGCGCCAGGCGAAGTGGCGGTTCTGTAGCCATTACCCGAGAAAATAGTCCAAAAGAACAAAGTCTTCTCCTGATTGTTGCAACGTTAACATTGCGATTTCGTACTTCCTGCAGAAGATTTCGATGCATAATCGCAGTTGAGGTCCAGTTTCGTAAAGCCTGAAACACAAGAAACCGGTCATCTCGTGCCGTGGTTCTTCTTCGTCCAGAGCCAGGTCGTCTGGATGGCAAACCCGTCTCCTGAAAGCGTTGAAGCACTCGTTGAACCGTAGAAAGGCTTACGCCAACAGTTCTTGCGACTTGCCGTTGAGTGTGACCGTCTTTCACAAGCACAACAATTTGTGCCGTTTCAACAACAGTCAAGGGTATTTTTGGCAAAAAATAAACAATAATAAACACTAATAATGGCACTAATAAACAGTAATGGTGGCAATAATAAACATTTGTTCGTTGCGTTTGAACAGAAAGTCGAAGCACAATTGAGACATTTAAAACAAGCGGCAGTTACAGGTACCGTTCATTTTGGGAAGTGTGCACTTTTCCGCGAAATCGGCACTATTGGAATTCTTTGTTGCAAAGGAAACCACTAAGCCGACAACAATTCTCAGAAACATGCATTAGTTTTTATTTGTTTTATTATTATTTACGATAAAGCCCGTTAAAAATGAAATATCGATGATTTTCAAGGTGACCCGGATTTTATGATCGCGAGTGTATATTGAAATGCAGGAAACTTATCTTTAATTATTTTGTTGATCATACTTCCTGGAAGGTTGAATCCATATAATATGTTTCTATTACCTTGGAGAAGAGAGTCGTAGGAGGTTGAGTATAAATTGGTGGTATTTTATTTTGATACAATTGTTCTTCAAATATTGTCATTTCCCTATAACTTTCAACGTATATGGGAGTTTTTTTGTTACGCCAATATTTGTGGCTTAAGTCTAATATATTCAAGTTACGACTATTTTTTAAATCGCTGAAGTTTTTTGAGATAGCTCTAGCTACAAACTTATCTGTACAAAACTGTCTGCGTAGTGTAAGAGGTGGCTCTTTAGCTTCAATTTCAATAATAGTAATAGGAGTAGATTTTAAGTAACCAAGAAATAGCCTCAAACATTTATTCTTTTGGCTTTCAATTTTATTAAGATGTCCTGTTGACGCAGACCCATATAAATGACAACTATAGTCGAAAATTGGTAGATTCATTGAGCGATAGAATAGCAATGCAATATTCGGGTCAACTCCCCAACTAGATTTACAAAATGCTCTAAGGATATTCATGGAGTCTTCTGATTTTTTTTATAATAGAATGAAGTTGATCCTTCCATAACAGTTTACGATACAAATATGTGCCTAGATATTTTACACAATTTTTGATTGGAAATTCTATTTTTCCTAATTTGAAGTTACCTTTCAGTCTTTGTAGTTGATATTGATAAGCCTAGAGAATGGTAATAATTTTTTATACGATCTAGTCTAAATTCAAGTTGACACCTACAAATGTCTAGGGTAGCATGGGACGTATACAACACAACATCATCTGCAAATTGTAATATATTAGAGTGTGGAGGTACTATCTGTTCTAGATCTATATTGTAAAATGAAAAGAGAAGTGGATTTAAAATACTACCCTGTGGTATACCTATATTCGTTAGCCTTAGCGCTAAAAGTTTCTCATTTATTTTTACGTAAGTCCATCTATTCTTGTACAAGGATATAATGAAATTTGAAATTTTAACTGACATTCCAAGATAAAACAATTTCTTATGTATAATATATAAATTTATGTTATCAAATGCAGACGTTACATCTATAAAAGCTGCAACTGTTGATTCTTGATTTGTGAAATTGACTTGAACAGAGCAAACTAGTGAAGTGAGAGTATCTGTGTAGACCTGGATTTCCGGAAGCCATATTCAGATTTGGGAAGGATATCTTCGGATTCAAGCCAGTATTCAAGCCGATTTTTGATTATTCTCTCTAGACTTTTTAGTATACAAGAACTTAAAGATATAGGTCTGTAAGACTCAACGTTATCTGGCTTTCCTGGCTTCTTTATAGGCAATACAATATAGTCCTTCCATGTTTTGGGAATTATATTCTCATTTTGCCATATATTGTTAAAAATTTGTAATAATAATGATTTGTATTCTGTGGGTAAAAAATATAACAGAGTATGATATACAGTCCATCCCTGGAGACGAATTATTATTTTGTTTGAGTCCATGATTTAATTCCCACAATTCAAATGGTTTCTCTACATTGGACTATTCTCTGGAAACGGTGACTGTAGCTTCGTTTATTTGATTTGGTATCCAAGGAGGTGAAATTTTGAAGTGAAAATCTTCTATCCATGCAGCTTCACAGTTTATCGGGAGTTTATTGAACTGCTTTCGGTTTTTGTAGCGATGTACTTTTTTCCAGACGTCGCTGATTGGAGTGTGGGAGTTAAGGCTTTCGCAGTAGTTTATCCAACTTTATTTTTTTCTAATTTTAAAAATTTTCTTTGCTAATACATCCAATTTTTTGTATTCAATTAAATTATAAATATTGGGATTTGTTTTTTAACGTCTATATGCTGTTTTACGATTATTTGCAGCTGTTTCGCAGTTATTATCCAACCATGGTTTTGGAATCTTTTCTGTAGGATATTTTTTTATTTTTTGATACTTTGGCGCATCTGTTTATTTCATTAACTAATTCCTCATAAGTTTGAGGAAGTTTTCCTGAAGAAAAGTTGGATGAATGCAAATTCCAATTTGCTTTATTTAGATTCCATCTTTTATATGTATTGTTACCAGGTGGTACAGTGAATCTATTTAAACCGTTTGGAGGGGGTTAGGCACTTAGATCTTTCAGCAGTGCATTGGCGTCAGGATATAGATCATTTTACAGGAATAAAATGAAATTGGTAAATATGGCACTTAGATTGATTAGCATTTCAGAATAGCATTTCAGATATATAAAGAACCACTTTTATCTCAGTATGACCGACTACAGCATCTTCAATGCGCATTTCCGATGGAAGAAAACAGGCTTGCAAAAAAAATATTGAATACAAGAATGCAGGGGAACAGACCTATTGAAAGACCGAGGAAGCGATGGGAGGATGATGTGAGTGACCACGCAAGAAATCTCCTTGGCAGACTATAATGGAGGAGAATGGCTACAGACCGTAACTAATTAAGAGGTTTGCTGAGGGAGGTCATATTCGAATTGGGCACCCATAGGATGGATGAAAATTCGTCAATATTGTCACTGAGTCCTTTATTGTCTTTTTTATCTAGTAATTTATTTATATCTTGCTACATACGGGAATTTTTTATTTATATTCAGGCTAACTCAACGTATGGGTTTTATTAGCGTCAATTCTTAGCACTTATCTTTTATTATTCTTCCTATATTTATATTTTTTTGTTGTTTTTATCCCTTTAGTTTTTCCTATGGCAGGCTTAGTTCGTATGTACTTGTTATTATTAAAAATAATTGTATTCGTCTTTACCGTGTATTTTAAATTTTACTTCAAATTAGTGTATACAGCGACAACCTTAAACTAATAATTCTAATTATATACTTAAATTTTCCAATTTGTTTAACAAATTACCTACGTTTGCTTTTTAAAACAATTGTTAACGATAATAAAGTATTATTATTAGGGTAATGAATAAAGAAAAATTTTCAAGGTACGTCAAGAACTACTGAAATATTTATGAAAAATCAGGATATATTGTTTTTAATTAAGATATTAAAACAGAAAATAAAAATAAATAATATAAACTACTGAACTATTTTGAATGTTTATTTTGGATCGTTTACCTACACCAAATTGCATTTTTTAAAAGTCAATTGGTCTCACAAATCTTATAAACATCTTCCCTCCTTTAACTAATAAATGATATTACTACTATCCTGTTGGTGGGTTATCGTATATCAAGGGATATATCATAGATATATTTAGTTATAAAAAGGTTCTGAAACTGTTTTCTTTTTGGTATGTCTAATTTTTTTTTATTATATATGTTTATTTACAATCTACATCATTACAGAGTATTAAGTAAATGTGTTACAGGTTTTGCGCGTGAAAAAGAGACTTCCAATGATGTCTCACCTTATTCTATTTTGGTTTAGTTTTGAAGTAGATCTTGGGGCCAGGTTCTATCTAGTCTTCTTGTGGCTAGACCATTGTTTAATAGTTCCCTTACTAGCTCATTTTTATGGTGAATGGTAAGTTCATTTTGTGACTCCGTGGCTCGATGGATTTCTTCTCTGATGAAAGGAATCTTTAAGTCGTAGTCAAGTGTTTGATTACTTATGTACCATGGTGCATCCACTATCGATCTTAGTACTTTAGACTGGAATATTTGGATAATATTCAGCGAAGTTGGCTTTGCACAGCCCCATAGGTGTAGTCCGTAGAACCAGATAGGTTTGAGTATGGCTTTGTATGGAAGAATTTTGTTTTGGATGTTAAGTTTTGATTTACGTCCAAGAAGCCAATACATTTGCCGAAATTTTAAGTCGAGCTGTCTTCTTTTGGTCTGGATATGTTTCTTCCAAGTGAGGCCAAGGTATCTAGCGTATGTTACTGTTGGTATTCTCACATTTTCCATCCTTAGAGGTGGGCATATGTTGTGACGGTTGCTAAATGTTATTTGAGCTGATTTTGTTTTATTTACTTTTGTTCTCCATTTCGTATACCAATCACTGAGTCTGTTCAGATGATGTTGCAGGTTTTGTGAGGCTTGTATGGGATCTTCATTTACAGCTAGTATTGCTACGTCGTCAGCAAAGGAAGCGATTGTAGTATTATTAGTCTCTGGTATATCGGCTGTGTAGAGTGAGAAAAGCAGCGGCCCTAGAACACTACCTGCGGGACTCCGGAGTTGATAGGGCAGAGGTTGGATTGTTGGTCTTTGAATTTTACAGAGAAATATCTATTTGATATGTAGGATTTAAGTAGGAGGAAATAGTTACTGGATAGTGCTATTTTTACTTTGTAAAGCAGACCTCTGTGCCAGACTTTGTCAAACGCTTGTGAAATGTCTAGAAATACAGCGTTGCAGTATTTCTTTTCTTCAAGACTTTTTAATATTTCATTTATCATTCGATGAACTTGTTGGGTAGTGGAGTGATTTTCCTGAAAACCAAACTGATGTTTTGGAAGTAATGTTAGGAATTCATGATCTGCGTATATCCTTTGTAGCAGCAATCTTTCAAAAACTTTGCTTACGGTTGAGAGTGGGCTAATGGGTCGATAAGATGTTACTTCATTGGGCTCTTTTGCTAGCTTGAGGATCATAATGAATTCAGCAAATTTCCATATTTTTTTAAAGTATGATAAGCTTAGCATGCGGTTAAATATAACTGTTAGCAAAGTAATGGTCTTGCGAGGAAGTTGTTTTAGTACTTGTGCCGAGATAAAATCATAACCTGGGGCCTTTCGTGAGTTTAATTTGTTTATTTCTTGCCTGACTTCTATAGGAGTAAAACATTTAATTGGGAGGGACATTTGACATGCTGCGCTAATTAGTTCTTCGACTTCTTCATCAGGGTCTGCTGGCTCTGTTTGAAATACGTTTGTAAGATGTTCAATAAAGACGTCCACTTTTTCTTTGTTGGAACAGGCCCATTCGCCATTTGGTTTACGGATGGGAGGAACAGTTGTGTATGGTTTCTTAAGCTTCTTAGTCGCCTTCCATAACGTCTGGTCATTTGCTGTAAGATTTATAATGTAATGTTCGAAGATTTCGTTGTTTGCGGCTTTGATGGCTACTCCAAGTTGCCTACGTAGTCTATTGAATATATGTAGGTCTATGTTGTTTCTAGATCTTTGCCAAGTTCTCCTTGCACGACGTTTTTCAGCAATGAGTTGGCGAATGTGCACAGGAACATTTGTGGTAAGTGTTGGTTTGCGTTCAGTTCGTGGTGTAGATTGCCATGCCGCTTTTTGCACAAGTGTGGTGAAGTATTGAGCTGCTGTATCTATGTCATGTGTAGATTTGATCCGCAGACTAAGATTGGTGTTTTCTTCTAGGTAGGATTGAAAATCTGCCCAGTTGGTGTTTTTTGACGTCGAGAAGGTGGTGGGCTGTTTATAACTGTGGTACTCAGGCTCATAATAACCGGTGTATGATCCGATGAGAGATCATAGCTGGATTCTATTAGACAGTTGTTTCTGGACACTCCTTTGCTTATGTAGTAGTCCAGTAGATATGGAAGTTTTCTGGGGTCACTCGGCCAGTACGTAGGGATTCCGTTGGCGTGGCAATCATAGTTGTTGTCGGTCATTGCTTTTAGAAGATTACGACCTTTTGTTGTTGTGAGTCTTGAGCCACAGTGTGTGTGTGTGTGTGGAAGGATAATGGCACGGAATCAAGTCCATTTGCCACAGAAAGTTGTATACAGAACTTTTCTTATAATATGAATACAAAGTTGAGGGTTATGCTGGTTTAAATTTCTATTTTTACTTCTTTAATAAAATTTACTAGAAGTTCTAAAGTGTTTCTATTGGCAGTTAATAAAATGTGTGATAGATTTAATGGAAGAAAATATTTCATTTTAATTAGTTTATGAATTAAATCATCTGATTTTTTTACATGTTTTTTGCAACCGAAGAATATATGGTTGAGATCTCCGTAAGAGTTCTGATCACAACTACAGGCCGATGACTGTATAATGCCCAGCTTAGCAAGGTGCGATGGAAATCGCCCATGATTTGTTTTAAGTCGAAAAACACTTGCCGAAAAGAATTTTGACGTGGAATAGTTGAAAATATATTGGGGTGGAGATGGTAGGGTTGGATGTATTTTAAAATACGTATTTTGTGAGTTCTCTACAACGTTTTCCCACTGTCGTTCCCATTTTAACATTATTTTATTTTTAATCAAATTAGAGATGTCACGTATTGTACAAATATTACAATGAACTCCGTTTTGTACTGCCTCCTTGGCCAAACTATCAGCTTTTTCATTACCTAGTATACCTATATGGCCTTTGACCCATACAAATGTTATATTTAATTCTACTATCAATTTTTTTAAATTGCATAATATAGGGCATTTCATTCTTTCAAATTGTATACTTTTTATTGACTCCAAGGCTGACTTAGAATCAGTTAGTATTACCCCCTCTCGTAAATTATTTGATATTATCCAAGTAATGCCCTTCAAAATTGCTATAAGTTCAGCAGTATATATGCTGCATATTGATGGCAATTTAAACATAAATGATTGTTTTGTATTTTGAATAAAAACTCCACAACCAACTCCGTGTTTTGTTTTAGATCCATCTGTATATATAAATATTTTATTGACTAATCCATCCAATATAGATTTTAAAAGGGTATGGTTTATATGATCATATTCTGTATAATGGGGTATTATAACTCTGTGTGGTTTTATTAGTGATCTAAAGGGTATATTATACATAAGCAATTTTTTATTTTTACTAAAAGAAATGTGATAAGCATTAGTCTCAACAAAAGCTTCTGCAAGTGGGGGAGAATTTTTTAGTTTCCAATAGCGGTTTGCCACAGCCACAGTGTATGTGTTCGCATTCCAGTCTCCCCCGGCTACGAATTTGCTGCCAAGTAATTGGAAGTAGGCTTTGTATTCATCTGTGGAGATTGCGTGACGAGGTGGGCTACACATTGCAGATATGTTAAAGTGCCATGGCGTTGCATTTACTTGAACGTCATGTCTAAATGAAATATTTTGTTTATAGGGGATTGAGCCACAATTGATTGTAATGAAAATTACTTTTTTAACTAAAAATTTGACGTTTTGATTTCTACTAGGTTTTCAAGAACTTCTTTTAAGAATTTTGTTAAAAAGAGCGTATAACCGCTTCTTCTTCTAAAGGTGTCTATCTTCTAGTGATGTTGGCGCCAACATTGGCCCATCTTATTCTATTTAAAGCAGTTAGAAATAGATCATTTAACGTTAAATCACACCATTTCCTAAGCTTAACCAGCCAGTCAGGCTCCAGGGTTCAGGGCCTCTCTTGCCATCAATCTTGCCTTGTAAACTCAACTGTAGAAGTCGATATTTATTTCTATATTAGGTACGCATAATGCGGCCGAAGTAAGACAATTTTCTATTCTTTACGCTGTTAATAATTTCTTTGTTATTTCTTAGCCTCTGGAGGATAGTTATGTTACTTGTGTGGTGTCTATATGAGACCCTC
Source organism: Diabrotica undecimpunctata (assembly GCF_040954645.1). NCBI lineage: Eukaryota > Metazoa > Arthropoda > Insecta > Coleoptera > Chrysomelidae > Diabrotica > Diabrotica undecimpunctata. Next base: position 149,815,092 of record NC_092803.1, read on the forward strand.
AACATACGTCGGTAGCACCACATTTAAAATGCCTCTAATTGTTTTATGGCATCTTCTGTAAGACTCCAGCTTTCTACTTCGTAGAGGAGGACACTAAAGACGTATCATCTAAGAATTCTTATGCGTATATTGATACTTAAAAATCTGTTGCAGAGAATCTTTCTAATAGACCGTTGAAAAAGCTTCTGGCTTTTTCAATACGAGTTTTTATTTCGTAGCTATTAGCTATGATTCCAGGTATCATCAATATTGTAGCCCAAATAGCATATTTTCTGCACTTACTCCGTTATTGTTGGTATATTCTTGTTGTTTACTTCTTTTTTAGTATGTGCAACCAAAGCCTGCTACATTTTGCTGATGGGTTTGCTACACATTAGCTTAGATCATGAGTTAACAACTTTTTTCGGACTTTTGTATCATATACAAGCATAAATATTATTCAAAATAAATATAGAATTTTTTTTTTACTTGCTATAGGCAAGTTACCTAATAACAATAATGTCAGGAAACAAAAATTTTACAATTTTAAAAGGGAAAAAGAAAATACAAGTTCAATTACATATGTATAAATATGTATAGTCCGTTGTAAGATAATTTGGATGGAATTCCCCAAATTAAGAGAGTGAACCGATATCAAACACAAAATGAAACGAATAGTCACCCTTAGTCTTTCGTTACTTTAGGTTCAATTTTAAATTGTATCCAAAGTTTAAAGGTACTTTACTAAATGATACAAAGTAGGTGTAGCCAGGTATGTATTTCAATTTTGAGTTGTTAACGATTGGTAAATAAAATTTTAAGCATAATTTTGTGTACCTATTTAAATTTAATCAGTTAATTGCATTTGTACTTGGAATTCAGAATTATAAATTTCTGTCCGTACAAATCACTGTGTACGAACTTATAAAAGACGGTCCACTGTGAAAAAAAAAAAAGAAAGGATTCTGGTGCCCATCGAGTATTACCGAATTTTCATTTATAAGCTATACGGGAAACAATATATCGTATGTATTCAGTGAATAACTTACCAACTTTAAATAAACTTTTGAGTGAATTAAGAAACAAAGAAATAATCCCAGAGTGTCATAAAACTACTTTTTGGAGGTTTTTAAAATCTAATGGTTTTATGTTTAAAACAGTGAATAAACGGCAGGCAATTATGGAATCCAGCCGTCTAATAAAGTGGAGGTCGATTATTTGGAGAATCTAAGGTCTTTTAGAAGTGAAGGGAAGAACTTGTATTATTTGGATGAAACTTGGTTCGACACCCACGATATAGTTAAAAAACGTTGGACCGATGGTAGTAAAAATTGTGTCACCAATGTTCCTCCCTCTAGAGGGAGAGAATTTGAATTTCTCATTGTGGGGTAGAATCAGGATGGGTAGAAGATGCTTTATTACTCTCTGCTAAGAGTGTAAGTGATTGTCGCTTAGATTATCATCAAGATATGGACAATATTTTGTTTGAAAAGTGGTTTGAGCAGCAATTACTACCTAAATTAAAAAGAATTAGCGTTATTACTTTGGATAATGCTCCGTATCATTGTAGACTAAAGAGTAAAATTCCAAACACTAATTCAAACAAAGCTGAAATTCAAGACTTGTTATCAAAATATGAAATATATTTTATGGATTCTTACACAAAAAACAACTTGTAGAACTATTAAAATTAGTTAAATGTGAAAAAGTATGTTATCAACAGACTAGCTGGGAATTATGGCCATAAAGTATTAAGATTACCTCCTTACTGTTGTGTACTGAATCCAATAGAATTTTTGTGGTCTCAATAAAGAAGTTATGTGAGGAAAAATAATAATTCTCCTAAATAATTTTCGGCTGTTGTAGATTTAATTAAGACCGAATGTATTAATATTACAGCAGATAATTGGAAAAAATGTATAGAGCGTGTCAAAAAACTGGAAGAAAAATACTTACAGTTCCAAAACATTATAAATATAGTAGTTATAGATTATAACGATAGCGATGATAGTGATACCGATTTAAATGTAGACGATAGATAAGTTTAAAATTATTTTTCTTTTGTATTTTTTCACTATGTTAAATATATATTTTAATATAAAAGTATTAGATGTATTTTTCTTTTACTTTGTGGGATTGCCGTAATTTTGATAAAATGTATCAGTATAAAAGTCCGACCCTGTATACAACTATACTATAGACAAAGAATAAGCGTCTATATTCTTTGCTATAGATATACATCTCTCGCAAAAGGGAAGAGACTGTTGGAGAGTTCAGTGATATTTTCTACTTGTCGAACTTAACGTTGGTATAATTGATCAGAGAACAACCGAACACAGGTTGTTCGGTTATTCTATGAATTGATGGTATTAATATGTTAACTTTTTTAATTGGACGACTGTTTCAAATGTAGTTCCGATACAATGTATTAAATGTGTATGCTCCGTTTTATTTTCGCTTAATCTGTACCTGTACGACTGTTTTTATACGAAAACAGTCGCGTATTCATGGAATATACTTTATACTCGTATATTAAAAAGCATTGATGACATATTACAATCTTGTTTTAGTCCTTGGTATGTTTTTATTGGTTTTATTTTATTTGGGTGTATTTATTCATATTTTTATTTGTGTACGTACTTTTGGTTGGTCCAATTTGTAATAGGTATTCTACTTTTTCTATAAAATCCCTTGATTTTTTTATTTGTTTTATAATGAAATCATTGTCAATAATAGACCTACCATTTGGATAACTGTTTTGTTCTCCTATAATGGTTTCAATTGAGTGAAACATCATCATCATACTGCCTTTACAACCCTTTGTGGATCCTAGCCTCCTCAAGAATTTCTTTCTCTCCAGTCGTCCATATCCATCGCCTTCCCTCGCAAGTATATATTCCTATATTTCCTAGGTCTTCATCTTTGGTTTCTGGTATATTCTATAAAGTTTGAAATTGTATCGTCTTCTTCACACTTCATTGTCATTTACCGCTCCATAGATTCACCTTAGCACTTTTCTTTTGAAACATTGTAACATGTTTTCAACACTTTTTGTTATAGTTCAGGTCTCTGAATCATATGTTAGGGTTGGGCGTATTATTGTTTTCTAGAGTTTGTGGTATTTTAAATTTTTCTGCTACTGGCCTGTATTTTCAATACTATGTCTAGATAGATTATTAATTTTTATCGCTTCGAATACGTATGAGTGTTTAAAAGACTCTGCAACTTAAAAGACCCTTTTACTAATAAATTATGTGTGGAGTTTTAATATAAGTTTTCTTTTAAACCCCTTTATTCAAGTATTAAATATACCTACATAATCCCTCTTAAAACTTTATTGGTTTTTAGTTAAAAGCGTCTAAAGTGTATAGTTCACTTTTTGTTATAGTTCAGGTCTCTGAATCATATGTTAGGGCTGGGCGTATTATTGTTTTCTAGAGTTTGTGGTATTTTAAATTTTTCTGCTACTGGCCTGTATTTTCAATACTATGTCTAGATAGATTATTAATTTTTATCGCTTCGAATACGTATGAGTGTTTAAAAGACTCTGCAACTTAAAAGACCCTTTTACTAATAAATTATGTGTGGAGTTTTAATATAAGTTTTCTTTTAAACCACTTTATTCAAGTATTAAATATACCTACATAATCTCTCTTAAAACTTTATTGGTTTTTAGTTAAAAGCGTCTAAAGTGTATTATTTTCTCATGGGAACAAATATTTCCAACCAATCCCCTTACACGTCCCCTTCCCAAAAATGAATTATCTTAGGCCTAATTTATAAAAAGCCAAAGTCTGATTTTTGTTTTCAGTTGCCAGTTATTTGTATCAATATGCATGCATACGTATATATTTGTTGTTCAGTTACTATCTAGCGAAACTTACTATTTTGTGATAAGTCTTTTACTGTTCGTTATTAAGTAATTGCGATAGTAAGATATCCTTTTTTTGTCTATTTTATAGAGTTCGACTGGCAATTCATTTGATGCCGCTTATATATTCACAGACAACCTTCTTTTGTTATGTCGCGGCTAACCACCCTTAGTAATATTTTTGCCGAACAGGTAAAGATTATCGTATTTCTACATTTAGAGGCCCAACTGTTTTTCTTCAGGCCTATGGTCCTATTTTCAAAGGTCAAGAAACTACTTATTGTGTCTTATATAGGGTGACCGAACCGGTTTTCGGACATCTAACCGTTTTTCTATATTGAACACTTAATATAATAATTATTTTATGCCATGAAACCAATTCTATAGGCCTAACTTCATTTTTAGAAATGTGAAGAATGGATCGAGGTAAAAAAAAAACATTACAGGCTAATTATATTTTAATTATGATTTTTAAATGTCAGAAAGTCAATTTTACCAGTTTTCAGACACCATTGACACATTTTCAGACACGGGTGTACCATTTTTCAGACAGCTGGTCGAAAAGCGGTACTTTTCGGTACTTAGCAATCATAAACAAAAACTTGACGGAGATATAGGTAGGTATGGGCCAAACATCAGGTCACCAACAGGTAAAAAAAAACACAGCATTGTTAAAGAAAGTATTTTATAATTATACACAAATTCTGCCTGTACAATTTGGTAAACAACGTAAAGAAACAAATAAAAAAACAAATATTACATTTGTATAAAAAGGCATCTAAATAGTTAAAGTTAAATGAAATAATAATAAGTAAGAAAACAAAACCTAGTTATTTTTATCGGCACATGTCACATATGTAATCTTTTTGAGCTGCATCATTGTACGATAAGTCTGACATATCAGTACATTTAAGGTGATACCACCGGGGGCATTCATCACAGCCTATGTTTTTGTTTCCATCATCTTCGACATCACTAATAAGCTCTTCTTCACATAGAGTGCATAAAACTTTATCTTTGCTTGTTGAGCTCTGTACCTTTGTTTTATCATTCATACTCGTTTCCACTTTCTTTTTTGACTTGGTGTATGGTTTTGTTTGATTTTGCCCCTTTTTTGCTTCCCGGATTTTTCTTCTCAGATTAGCCTTTTCAAGTTTTTCTTTCTTCTCATCATCTTTGCGACTGTAATAAGCTCTCCATGCTGCTGACGAGATTGCATTAGGTAACTTTTCTTTTACGCAACTACCTTCTTTTTTTTTTAAAGATACTTCTGGGAATGTCAGATGTTTTTGAAAAGGATCAGGAGTGAGAGCCTCATCTTTGTCATTGGACTCAGTTACTTCTTTAGTCTTACCCATTAAATCTTTGTTTGTTTCTTTATTTTGAGCATTTTCATCCCTACTGTCAAGATTTGTAATATCATGTAACTTACCATGTAATATCACAGCTTTGTTCATGTCAGTCTGCTTGACCAGACCTAGAATTTCTTCCTTATTTTTTGTGTATCTTTTTTCTCCAGTTCCAGTCCAACTTTCTTTGGTACTTTCTTGTTGGTTTACTTTCTTATGCCCGTTGTCATTTTCTTTGTTTCCTCCTTCATTTTCTTTGTATCTGTCTATTTCCGTTGTAGTTTGCCCTTCGTTTTCTTTTGCATCACCTGCATCATTTTCATCAGATTTTTCTTTCTCATTGTAAAATATCTTAATTTCTCCCGAGTTTTCGCTTTCATTTCGATTTTCTTTTTCATTTTCGAAAAAAGTTACAATTTCATTTTCACAAAAGTCGTCTGCTTCGATTGATCTAATGTAATCTTGTTTTTCTGATGCAATTTTACGCTTTTTATTTAGTACGGTTACTTTTTCATTCTCGATGTCAATGTCATTTTCTTTGCGTAAGTTTCCCTGTTCAGTAAATAGTTCTGATTCTGAGTTTTCATTACTTATCCACGAATTGTTTTCAAAGTTCAAAAGCCCACCTTCCTCAAATTCCATTATATCAACAGGTAGCAAAGTTACATGGTCCATAGGAACAATACTTCCCACAGCAATATTCACAGCCTGATCTGCTGAAGTGGTTGGTGCAGTGGACGGTTGAATTATTGTATTGGAATCTTTTTCCAATAGTGATTTTTGGAACTTAATTTCGGTGATTACAACGTCTACATTGACACCATATTTAATCAAATCATTCGAAATTGACTCAATTACTCTCCTGGCAGCTTCGAAATCATTTACCGTTAATGTCTTTTCGGAGACACCTGCAGAAACAGTTTGTTGACATTCTTTTTCTAGAATTTTTTTTACACATTTTGTGTAGTCCACATTGTCAGGGTTAAACGGATATAATCCGCATTTACGGAATCCTTTTACAATATGACTTTGCATTTGTGTGTTTTGCAGTGTCTCTTCAAATACTTGGCAGAAATTAATCTTTGTGATTATTTGATTAGAATTTTCAGGGCGTTTCTGCCAATTTTTTACTGTATTTTTCCATTCTTGCTTCATTGGTTTGAACACGCTCACGTCAGCCGGCTGTAAAATATGGGTCGTGTTAGGAGGTAAAGCGTACAGAATAATTTTATTTTCATCACAAAACTGACTTAATGGCAGAGTCATATGTGACTTATGTCCATCTATTAATAACAAAACCGGTCGATTTATTTGGTTTGTTGTGAGCCATGAGTTAAAATCGTTTGAGATATACTCAAAGAAAACTTCCCCAGTCATCCAACCCGAGTCAGATTTTCCGATAACCCAATTTTTGGGGACATTCTGTACAAGGGATTTTGGTGGTCTAACGTATGGAAAAATGACCAGAGGAGGACATACTGCTCCTGATGCATTAAACGTTATCAGTACAGTGGTATTTTCCTTTTCCTTGCCGGACTTAATAACATATAAATTTTTCCAGCCTTTCGGTCCCAGGACTTTCCCAGTCTTAGGGCACAAGGAAAATCCTGATTCGTCCCCATTAAATATTCTACTCGAGTCTTCTAATATGTCTTGAAAACCATTGTCTTCAAGATATTTTTGTAACGTGGTAAACCACGATCGAATCGACTCTTCTGTCACTGAAGCCCTCGCTCTGTTGATTCCCTCTGCCTCTCTTTGGGAAATTTCGGGGTGTCTTTTCAAAAATCCCTTATACCATCTAACTCCAGGTTTACCGTTCGGAAAGGAGTTTAACCTGACGGTATCAGTTGCAATTTTTGCTACAGCTTCCATTAGATCAGTTTTTGATATTGGGAAGCCACGTTTGGCACTATTTATCACCCAGTCTGCAATTTTTTTCTCACCTATCACAGTCAGCAATGGCGGCGGTCCGGTCTTTTTTTTCTCAGCTGGAGATTTTCCGGTAAATTTGTCGTGAACGGTAGCTCTGGGGATACCTATTAACAAATAAAATTTGTATTAAGATGGGTCGCACATAATAATTTTTTTACCTACCATAACGCCTGCTCGCTTCCCTCACACTTATTCCAGTTTCCCGAATAGCCTGCAAGGCTGCTTGAAGTGAAGCATTGGAATAGGTACAAAATTTACGGCTTTTTGGCTTAAGAAGGGTTTTGGACTCGGTTTTTTTAGATGTCGCTTTTGGTTTCGTCATCTGAAAATTCATTTTTGTTAGATAGGTTAGTATATGAATACCTATTATGATGGATTCGCGACGGTAAATTTGTTCAATTTTGAATAAACATATAATCAGAAGAAAACGGTCTGAAAAATATATTGAAAAATATTTTTCAGACACCTATACCCGCAATATAAATCACGTATAGCTACTTTAAATAACTTTAATGCGTCTGAAAGCTACCGTTTTTCGGACGCGTACGCGTACTCGTAGAAAACGAGTGCTATATCTATTTAACAAGCAAGGAAAAAGGTGTCCGAAAACTGGTTACCATATTCTTTATATATAATTCAATATTGGAATTAAGGTATACAGATATAGAACAATTGCAAGTGTTAGACAGAGATAGATAAAAATTTTACGCTAGATACCGGTTGTCAGACACCGTGTCCGAAAACGGGTCTTTCTTAACTTTCTTGAACCAGTTTCCCGGACGCTCAATTTTAGAGGTTAAGACTTAAATAAAGTACGATTTTTATGCAGAAAATTGACTTTAATAATAAGATAATCATGCGAAATTGATATGGCAGTAATAAATTAGTTTTCACAATATTTACTTACAATTTCACGAAGCACCTACCACTACACTTTTTGTTGAAAATTTTGTAAACGGATGCACCCACTAAACATCAACCATCTTTGATTTATTTTCTTTCTTTGTCTGTTGTCAAAAGATGCACAAGCTATGAATTTAGAGAGGGATAACATATGCAACCCATAGTAAGTTAAATAAAGTTAAGTATATTAAAGGTTTTGCTATTTTATTCCAAGTTTGTGTAAAGTGTCCGACAACTGGTGTTGTCTGGCAAACCGGTTCAATCACCCTATGTGAAACTACTTATATTATGAGTATGAATAAACAATGTTTATTGTTTAATTTTTTCAATTCATGTTTGTTTGAAAGTTTAATAAACTTTTTTTTGTGACGTATTACTTTACTTATTTTTGAGTAGAGACGATACAAATTATTTGAATTTTGTTGTAGAAGATAATATAATAATTCTTTTAAAGTATTTTATTGAATATATGACCTTTTCTTACAGCTTATGGCTAGATCTGTCAATTTTTATAGTTTTTGTCGATAAATTGCTGATATGTTTTCTGACGTGTGTTTTTAGTGTTTTTCTGATGCTTTTGAGAAACATTTTTGTTTAGTTTATTTATTTTTGAGTTCCTTCATAAGTTTCAGGATAAAACTTATTGGCTGTACTCAGTGTTTCTTGTTTTTATTTGGCAAACTGATTCTTTGTTATCTATTTATTATCTTTCGTTTATCTATCTATTTTACAATAAACAAGTTTTAACTTTGTATATCTCGATATAATTGAGCCAAAATAGCACCTGTTGGCCATGCAAATACTGCGGTTTATCTCTGCTGTAGTGTTATTTTCTGTGTTAGCACTCCCAAGTATGTTATAGTTATGGTAGATCAGGACAGGGCTCATTTGTGAGCCCTTCAGACACGGACCCTCTAAGGTAGATCCATTGTATCAACCCTATCATATAAACTAGGCCCATAGGACCTAGTCTTCGGCGTTTCTGGGGCCCAGACTGCTCCAGGTTATCTGCTATAATCAGCAGAAGCTCCAAATCTGAGCTCCTCCTACCGTTCCGAATGTCTAATCCTTTAAAAACCTTGTGGACTCATAGAAAGCCACAAGTCTTTAAGGGTAACTCCCTCATTTGGCTCGGTTGCATAAAGACCGCACCCGAGATCGGGCGCCTCTGTTAGGCCAGTGCCGGGCACTCCCAGAGGGCATGTGAAGAGGTTTCTTCCTCCTCATTAAACAGACGGCATCGTGAGCCATCCGCCAATCCAAGCAGATGAAGCAGTAGCCGGTAAGCGTACTGACCACCAGATAGCATCTTCTACAGTCTAGAAGGAGAAATGGAGCCTAGCCTGTCTCATATCTCCACAACTGCCACAGGAGTCCTGAAACCACCGCAGAAGTAGCTCTTTGAGACTACCCCGACCAGTATTGAAAAGCAATTTAATCACAGGTTCGGATTCCACAGGCAAAGTAGGTGAGCCGTATATTGCCTGGGCGTCAACCCGTTCGTCTCCTTCTATGCCTGTATGTCGTGGTATCCATACTAAGTTAACCCTATTGATCAGAGCAATATCAGCAAGTATTCTCTGGCACTCAAGAAGCAGCTTATACTTTGGGCACTTCCAAAGCTCTTAGCGCTGCTTGACTGTGAGAGCAGATGGAGATATGCCTGCCTAAGCAAGCCCTATCTATTATTTCCTGAGCACATACCAGGATCGCAAGGATACATGGGAGCCAAGAGCCTGGCCAAATTTAAATTCGTTGCATATACTCCAACATCTGCCCGCTTGTCCATTCTGGACCCATCCGTGAACCCCCTTCGATGGATGAATGCAGGTTCTCATTCAATCCACCCATCCCGGTTAGGAAATTGAACTCCCAGGTATACACATTCGTTTTCGTTTTCCATTCCCCAACAACATTGATATCATCAGCATAGGCAAGAATTTACTGATTTGTTGTATATTGAACAAGTGGTTGTGATTTGTTACATACATATTACTTTTTTAGTGCCAGATTGAACACTATACAGTAGAGAGTGTGTCTCGTGTCTCTGGTGCAGCCTGTTATTTGTTTTAAAAGGTTGAGACATTTCTCCTCTGGATTTGTACTTTACATTCAACGTTTTCAAGAGTTAGTTTTGTTAAATTTACCCACTGATTTGGAACTCCTAGCTCATTCATTGCTCTAAACATTTCTCTTCAATTGAGTGAAGACTTTAGTTATTATAACAAGGCAAATGAGTATAAAAAAACACATCTTATACAAACATAAATTAACTTTATTCATAAAGTTATTATAAATACAATTATGTATAATATTTACAATTTACAAGTTCACTCAATCCAAATTATATACAAATTTTTGGAGAAAATATAATGCTATTGATCATCTTTAACTTTATAAGATTGTTTGTAAGAAAAAGTTGGAATATAGAAGAAATAATAGGTTGTTGTTCTAGGCCATACAAGGTAATGCTACAAATGAACCTCTGTTTTGTTATTTTTGAGATACTAGTTGGAAATATGAATTTAACCAAAAAATTTTATATATAACTTGTTAAAAATTGATAGTGTATGTTTTTCACAAAATGAATAAACTTGAAAAGAACATAAAGACTATTCCACAAGCTAAACATGTTATGGCTAATATTTTTGGACTAACAAAGGGATTTTTTAAATTGACCATTTGCCAAAGGGTTAAGCAATTATTGGGGAATAGTACACAAATATTTTTGACCAACTACATAGAGAAATAAAAATACATAAATAAATAAAGATGGGATAAAAATGTTTGTAGGCAAAAGAACCAGGAAAATGTACCAACAATTGGTTTAGGCAATTAAAAGATTGGGTGATTGTACGTTTGACTGTTTGAATATTTTCACAATTCTGCAAATTTGGAACCATCTAACACTAATCTATTTCCCTGGTCTAAAGAAATTTGTAGCTGGGATATGTTGTTGGGTCAAATGATGAGAGCAGAAATTGACAGTTTAAATTATACTTACATTGAAAATTATAATTCAGTGACAGAATCTGCTGATTTGGGAAGCAATAGACAAAGTGACCTGAACTAAAGGGAGATTATCTTAAAATGTATCCATTTTTGGCCTAAAAACTTATTTTTCTGAATTCATTGAATATGAATATCATCTGAATATGCAATTGATCAAAAATAACCAATTAAAAATAATTAAGGCAAATAATGGAAGAGATAATTCAAATAGTTTCTGCACAAATATAACAAACCTAATAAGAAGATTGCAAAAAACTGAGGAAAGTAAGCAAAGAAGAACTAAATGAAGATAGGAAGTAAGCCTCAATGGAAAGGAAGAAAAAATAAAATTAGAGTTAAGAAAATAAAAAAAACAAGAGGAAAGCAATATAGGAAAAAAATCAAATATGTATACTTTTACAAAACAATATCACATAAATAAAAATAATTAACCAGTTTCCAAAATGGTATATTACCCTAGTAAAAGTGTAGCCTCTACGTAGACATTTAGATGCACAATTTAAAATGTATCAAACTCTTCTTAGTCTTTTGCATTATATTTATATACTATTTATCTGAATAGTATATTTTTATATATGTACTATATTTACGTTTAGTGTGCAAACTTCTTTTGTAAACTTCCTACATGTTTCTCTATATGGGTGCCTATTGAATACCACAATATATTTAAGTTTCTGATATACCACTCCTTGTTGTATATCACATGCGTTTTCCAATTTTCATCTAAAAATCTTTTATAGAACTCACTCATTTCATCTGGTGTGATTTGTTTATCTTTGTCTTGTCTTAGAAGCATATTGATAAAATCTTGTTTTTCCTAGAAACAACAACAAATAGCAGTAATAAAATATATGTTTGTTTTATACATGTTTGATTTACACTTTGTCAATTGCATTTTATTATTTATTTTACTTCCAAACCTAGTACTTTAAATCTTTAGATAAATATTTACCTTCATAAACTTCTTATTGTGATTAGCCCAAAAGTTCTGATTCCACTCCTCTGTGTCATTTTGCATTTCCCTTAGTTTCGTTTGTAGAGCAGTTTCATTGGGTAGCATGTTTCTCATGATAGGTCTGAGATTTGAAACTGGATCAGGGGGGCCTATTACTTCAACTTGATCTTGTTCTCGCATTACTATTATCGGTGTTTCTAGTTGTTTTTCCACCGGTACGCCGCTAGTTTTTGAAGATTTATATCTCTTTAATACCTAAAAACACATTTGCCTATTATATTTGAATATCAGTAATATTTTTATTCTTTTATTTTATTATCTAACCTTAATTGACTTTGATACATTTTGGTACCTGTTTCCGTAAAACACACACTTGATAATATTTTCACCTAAAGCCATATTAAACCCTAAGTTCTAAATTTTTTAATTTATATCATTTAATCACACATAACTATTTATTTATAAATGAGCAGAGCAAATAGCAAATGTTTAAAGTGACAAGTGAGAGAATGAGTGAGAGATATTGGCTGATGATTAAAGTAGCAAAAGTCATTATTTACATTGAACAAGTTAATTAAACTCTTTGGTACTTTTTTAGCTTTAAAAATGTAAGTTTAGATAGATTAATCTTTCGCAATGCTTACATATAGATGAATGTTTTTATCATTATAATATAAGACCAGAGTTTTACAAAAACTGGAAATTTTCTACAGACCTAATAGATACGAGGCACATCAGATCAATGAATCATGTGATTTAAAGTTCCAAATGACAGTGACAAATAATTTTTTGTAATGAAATTTATCCGGTTATAATTATATTATAAACAATTAATAGTAAAATGTAGCTTACTAAAACCCGTCGTAAATAAAGGTAGCTTGCTGTAAATATAAAAATATGTTCAATTTAATTCATAAGATTGTATTTTAGATGATTGCTGTGGAAGAATACCCAACTTTAACATTCCAAAATTCTAACTTTCCAAATGTTATATTCCAAAAATTGTTTGAGCAAAAGAAAGCTAGTAAGTTCTGTGATATAACCATTTTCGTAAACAATAAAATAATCAAAGCACATAGGAATGTTCTTGCTTGCAGTTCTCCATACTTTGATTCTATCTTAAAAACCCATAAAGTCCAACAAGAAAAGCTTTCTGTATCCTGCACAGATAGCACAATTTTTAACAATGTGCTTAATTTTATGTATACAGGAGAGATATCCATCAATCATGGCATAATAGAAGAACTGTTAAAATTAGCTGATCATTTTATATTAACTACAATTTTAGAATATTGTATAGACTTTTTAGGATCTAAACTGAATGTAAATAATTGCCTTTTTACATATTTCCTTGCAAAACAGTATAAATTGAAGCACTTGAGTGATAATATAGAAAATTGGATAGGTAAGCACATAGATGACATTTGTAAAGGAGAAGAAATACTTGGATTGGAAAGAAAGCAGCTGCAAGAATTCTTTACAAATAAGGTTGGTACTTGCTTTAAGTTTTCTGTTTATATTTAATAAACAGTTGCATAGTGATTTACATAATATTTTTAAAAATTGGTTATGTATCAAAGGCATGAATTGTTTACTACTATTGCTCTATTGTGGAACTTAAAACTTTTGGGACAACTGAATCATAATATTTTTAGTAACATTGTGAACTTCAAATATCTAAACTAAACTATTGTTTAGTTTAAACTTTCGTATATTAATTATTAAGTATAATATTAGTGATATATTTTTTAGAACTTCATTTTAACCACTAGCAATGCCCTTAACCTATTATCTCAGTGGATACAAAAAGATTTGGAGAAAAGGGAAAAGGAATTTGATAGTATCATTAAATGCTTTCCGACCAATGATTTAGAGCCTATAGAAGTATTCAAACATTTAGAAACCAATCAACTGTACAGTAAAAGCGAACTATGCTTTTATAGAATCTTAGATTATCTGATTATGAATAATTGGATGTTGTCCAATTTCAAGACTAGATATGATGTTTTACATGTCAAATATGGACAGGTAAGAGGAGAAACTAATATGTTTTTTGTTTTCCCAGTTAGTATGATTGATATTTTTTTTCTATATTCAGTTAATATAAGTTTTCCTTTAATAAGATAGTTTAATATTTTAGTATTATTATGTTGAATCTGATTACAATTATCTGTTTTAAACTAAAATTATACAGAGTATTATCATACAATCGATCGGATAGCCAAGCGGGCTGGGCGGCTGGCTTCTCCTTCGCTTCAATGCGAGAGATGTCAGTTCAAATCCCCGGCTCGGTGAACAGAAAACAAAAAGGCTAACGCAGTAGTTTAAAATTCTAAAATGAATCTGCGGCTTAGTCTAGAATATGCTGGTATCTGATCGGCCTATGGTGGAGCAGTACGGCAAGAGATAAGGGCTTGCGGCTAGGTGATACTCCTCCATAGATCCCTACCGGAAGGGCGTGGAACGCCTAAATACCGGGTATATATATATATATATATATATATATATATATATATATATATTATCATACATTGTTTTAATAATCTAAATTAATGCTATTAAAATCTTCAGAATACATTAAGATATCACAATTACAAATAATGATCTGCTGATGTACCATCAGAGAGATATTGTTGTGACAATTATTGTAAATACTACTACTGTAAATTTTCTACACTAATATTGGGTCTCTAATTTAAACCAAATACTTTACTTATATCTTAACACATTATTTAACTTATATCTTAACACTTTACTTATATCATATTCCAATTTTTGAAGGTAGAGTTGAAAAATGATTTTTTATGAATTCCTTATTATTTTCCTTAAATTTAAACAACTTTAAATGTAATTCTTCTCAGCCAAAAATTATTTTTTTTTAGTTTCGTGTATGCCTTCCTATTGTTTTTGAAGTTTAAAGGAAAGGCCTCTACATTGTTGTGGATTATAGAGCTAGACAAGATCATATTCACCTCAAAGCTTCCATTGGTGGATTGAGAATCATATGGATCCTTTATCATATCACTGACTATCTGTATATATTGGAAGGCAAGATTGTGGATGTTGTTCATCCTTAACTTCTTGTGGTCAAGGAACTCTTCACCTGCAATGTTTTCCTCAAAAGGTTTGCCACTAAACTCTAAATCACACAGCAGATGAACTTCACTGCCAAGTATTAAACAAATTTGGGTCTTCTAGTAGTTTCCTTAGCAGCCAGTGATGGGTTGTTTACAATTGATCTATATCTTTACACTGACCTGGATCTTTTAAGATCAAACATGATCAGAAGAGTGTGTCTCTCAAAAATAAAAATCTAGGGGAGTTAAGTTTGGTGGCAGACGGGGCCAGTTTATTATATCTTGTGTACTAATCACATCTTCAGGAAAAATTAAATCTATGACAGCCTGTGCATTATGTGAATGAAAGCACAACAAATTAAATTTGTTAAAACCAAAAATTTTATTTAAGTTGATTTAAAGATGTTGAAGTGCAGGCATAGTTTGATTTCATAGTAATTCAAGATATTTTACTGTATTTAGATTTCCTCCGATGGAAAAGTACCAATAATATATAATCTTCCAGAATTCCAATCCAAACATTTAACTTTTGTGTATACTGGGTATGCACAGACATACTCAAAGGTTTATTTCCCTAAGATCAATAACATACAACGGATGGATTATATTTTCTGTAAATTGTGAAGGAGCACTAATCTAAACAAATTATTCATCAAAAAATTATTATTTCCATTGGATTTCTCTGAATGCAAATATTTCTTGAGTGGTCTGCACTTTATAACAATGGTAGTTGTTTCTTTTCAAAATATTCCTCAAGGTTTTTTTATTCAAGACAACTTTATTGGTAATTTGTCTACTTGAGCACAGCATCACTTAGCCAATGCACAGACCTGCATTTTTCTAATTTCTCGTTCTTGACTAATTTTCTTTTCACGAGGTTGATCTGATGGGCAGCAGTTTTGACATCTGCTGTTGGGAGATGTTATTTTAAACAGTATTAAATTCGATCAGAAAAATCAGGTTATCGCTCGGTGTAATGCTTTTATTGTGTGTGTTGATGAAGAATGATGTGGGGACGCTAGGAGGAATTATGATTTTGATCTCTGTCTATTAAGTGGAAAGATAATTTTAGTATCTCACGCTAATTTTGGAATACTAACCACAAATTGTTTTGTATTTTCTTAGTGTAGCTATATTTCCTTGTGAATCTATTATGTTGTATTATCTATTTCTGTATCTAACCTTTTTAATACTAGATTGAAATATTGGAATGATGTGTATGTATTCATGTATATGTCAAAACAATATCAGTAACCATTTGCATATTTTAGGTGTCACAAGAAAAACTAATGGACTCTGATATAAAACAAAAGAAGATTACAGTGACCGAAAAACTAGATGAGTCACACCATGTTAAACATTCTGTACTAGTAAAAGCGAAGTTGAAAAATCGAAAACAGAATATCTTAAAGAAACTGATGTTGTTTGGATTGCAACCTAGTGTGAGAATGGCTGCTCTGAAGATGTTAATATGTAAGAAAACGTCGCTGTTAGATATCGAAGAAAAGGAAGAAACTGAAGGTATGAATAGACTATTTAAAATTTAATTCGTCTTTAATATAATTTAATAGTTATGACAAGAATACTGTTGGAAAACCAACTAATTTTTCACTACTCAAATTTAACCTAACGCTGCCTCTGTAGTGTGAATATCAACTATCTATTAGTAAAAAAGACCAGACGATAGTCAGCATATTTGACACCTCTTCTGCCCGCACACTTCTCGTCCCTTTGCCCTCTCTAGTAATATAAAGTCAGTCTTATTAAGTATTTCAATCATACAAGTCGCTAAAGAACCGTCTCTCTCTCTCTCTCTCTCTCTCTCTCTCTCTCTCTCTCTCTCTCTCTCTCTCTCTCTCTCTACCCGTGACACACAACAAGAGCACATAAGTTAGTTTAGTAGTTTAGTGTTGTACAATAAGTGTTTAAGTTGTAAAGCGTTACCGTAAAAGATTGTGCAAGCAAATAAACCGCTAATTAAAAGTGTTGTATATAATTTTCACCCCCACAAGAGGCAAAAAACGAATCAGCTTATAATTGGTGCGCTACGGGCACGGTGGGGACTCCGTCACTGGTACACGAACGAGAAAGACGTGGTTAAAACGGCTCCGATATTTAATTCGAAAATTCGGGTAATATCGAGTTTATTTATCCACAAAGTGTTTTTCCTGCGAAAAAGTGTCTGTGTGAATCGAGTGTCGTTTGAAAATTGTGAACTAAATCGAGTTTTTTAAAAAATCATAACGAATAAACTAAATAAACAATCAGTGCTACAAGCTCCGATCGGTTGAAGAGGCGAGTAGCGCGGTGCGGGGAACCTTCACGATAAGGACAATAATTAGTGATTATTTACAAAACAATACATTGGCGTGTAAGTGAGAATTATAACGTCAAAACACTGTTCGGAATAAGGTAAGAGATTTATAATATTTTTAACAATATGGCCGCCAGAAGAGGATTAAATCAATGGGATAGTGAAGAATCTGACGATGGTAAGAGAAAGAGGGAGAAAAAAAAAGAAGACGACCAAGATGAAAACCCTTTCATGAAAAGCAGAAAGTTAACTAGGTCTCCACCTAAGAAAGATTGTGATAACACCGAATTGAAAGAAATGATGATCGCTCTTATGAACGAAGTTAAAGGAGTACGAAAAGACCAGCAGATCTTTCAAGAAGAAATTTGCAATTTAAAAAAAGAAAATCGTGAGTTGAAGGGAAAGGTAAATTTCCTGGAAAGCAGGATCGAAAAGATGGATAAACAAATTCGGAAACAAAACATTGTGATCAAAGGACACGATTTCAAAGAAAATGAGGAACTGGAAGATGCCACCAACTTTATAGCAAATCAATTGAATTTGAATGTGAAAATAAAAGATGTGCAGAAAATAAGAACCTCTCAAGGGAAACCACCAGTGGCGATAGTAAAAGTAGATACAATGAAGGATAAAGAACTTATTATGAAGAATAAGAGTAAATTAAGAGGAACGCGGTATTTCATTGAAAACGATCTAACCCAAGCCGAAGCCAAACTACAGAAACAGCTAAGAGATATGGCGAAAGAAGAAAAAGGAAAAGGTAATGAAACAAAAGTCGGCTATCAGAAAATATGTATAAACGATGAATGGTGGAAATGGAACCATAGTACCGAAAAACTAGAGAAAATGAAAAAAAACTGAGTCTACACAGGCACAGTGGTCAGGAAAATATGGAAACGAATAAAGCGCGGAATATGATGATGATAGGACAATGGAATGTTAGAGGGACTTTTGAAGTAGGAGCACTAAAGAACTTATCAGATACGTTAGAGAAATATGAGATAGATATTGCAGCTATACAAGAAACTAAACAGAAAGGAAATTTTACCATGGATGTGGGAAACTACGTGTTTTTCAACAGTGGAGACAATGAACGTGTATTTGGGGTGGGATTTTTTATAAAGAAAACATTTGCCAATCTGGTAATAGATTTTGAGGCAGTCACAAGCAGATTATGTAAAATAAGAATAAGAGGAAAATATAGAAAAGTAACCCTTATAAATGTGCATGCACCAACAGAAAATACAGATGAAGACGTTAAAGATAGCCTTTATGAACAATTAGAACATATGTTTTACAAAATACCATCATATGACATAAAAATAATTGTAGGAGATTTGAATGCCAAGATTGGCAGAGAGGATATATACAAACAAATAACAGGGGGAAAAAGTAATCATAGAGACAGTAATCTGAATGGAAAAAGAGTAATAGAATTTGCTTTCGAACATAATATGCGAATTATGAGCACTTATTTTGATCACAAAGAAATTCATAAAGGTACCTGGGTATCACCAGATGGACAAACAGTAAACCAAATAGATCATTTACTAATAGAAGCCAAACATATGAGAGCCATAAAAGATAGCCGAAGTTACAGAGGTGCTGATGCAAATTCGGACCACTTTTTGGTCAAAGTTAAAATGGAGCAAATAATACCCACAATTAATAACACTAGCTGTAAAAAAATAAAAAGATATAACGGTGCACTACTTCAGGAGGGAGAAGTTAAGAAAAAATTCAGGCAGCAAATTGAAGAGAAACTGAAAAGCCAGACAACAGTAAATGATATAGAAAGCAGATGGGTACAACTAGAAGAAAAAATTCAAGAAGCAGCCGACTCAGTATTAACAGGAAACAGACAATGTAAACAAACGGATTGGTATGATGAGGACTGTAAGAAAGCCATTAATGACCGAAATAAAGCTAGAATAAATAGTATAATAAGAAATAATGAAGAGAGTAAAAAAGCTTATGCCGCAAAAAGACGGGAAGCAAAGAAGATTTGTAGAAGGAAGAAGCGGTCAAGTTTAGAGCAGAAACTAGTTCGTATTGAAGAAGATTTTTTACATAAACAAGTCAGGAATTTCTACCAAGAAATAAAACGAGACCGAACCCAATACAAAACCACATCAAGATATTATAAAGATGAAGAGGGGAATCTGTTAGGTGGAACAGATGAAAAATTAAGAAGGTGGGCCAATTATTTCGAGAACATATTATGTACGGACGACCAAGATGAAAGAGAACAAACGCAACTACAACATGAAGAAGTAAGGGACCCAGATGTAAATGAAGAAGTACCTACCAAGGAAGAAATTATAGAGATCATAAAAAACTTAAAAAACAACAAAGCACCTGGTGAAAATGGTATCATTGCTGAGTTTCTAAAAGAAGGTGGCGAAATGGTGCAAAAAGAAATCGCTGAGTTAATACGCGAAGTGTGGATCAGAGAAAAAATACCCAATCAGTGGAAAGAAGCAATCTTATGTCCAGTGCATAAAAAAGGAGACGTTACAGAATGTAAAAATTACAGGGGAATAGCTCTACAAGATACAGTGTATAAGATTCTGGCCATATCAATTAGAAATAAAATTAAAACAAAAGTTGAAAATTGTCTAGGTGAATATCAAGCAGGTTTCAGAGCAAACAGATCGGTAATAGACCAAATTTTTACAATGAAACAAATTTTAGCTAGCTCATATGAATTCAACCTAACATTACACATGCTGTTTATTGATTTTAGACAGGCATATGATACTATAAAAAGAAATAGAGTATTCGAAGCACTGGAATATTTTAAATTTCCACCAAAAATAGTAAGACTGACTAAATGCATACTCAATGATACTAAAAGTAAAGTCATGTTAGAAGGACGGGTTTCGGATAGCTTTATCACTAATAGAGGTCTGCGACAAGGTGACCCGTTATCAACAGATTTTTTCAATTTGATCTTAGAGAAGATTTTACGAGAGTGTAACATCTACACTAGAGGCACAATATATCATCACAGGCATCAATGCGTAGCATATGCAGATGATGTTACCTTAATAACAAGGAGACCTGCAGAATTAAGAGAAATCTTTACTAGAATAGAGAGAATGGCCAGAGAATATGGTTTAGAAATAAACGAAGAAAAAACAAAATATATGGTGATGAGGGGAAACGAAAATCATCAAGGACAGTTCTTTAAGATACAAAGCCCAAGTAAAGAATATAACTTTGAAGTTGTTAGCCAATTCGATTACTTGGGAGTGACACTAACAAATAGGAACGAAGAGAACCAAGAAATCATAAAAAGAATGGCCAAAGGTAGTAAGAGTACTGGGAGCCTGACTAAGATACTGAGGTCGAATATAATATCCAGAACAGCAAAAAAACGAATATATACAACAGTTATCCGACCTACAGTACTCTATGCTAGCGAGACCTGGACACTAAATAAAGATATGGAAGTAAAATTAGATAGATGGGAACGAAAAATTCTTAGAAGGATATACGGAGGTGTAAAAGAGGGGAACATCTGGCGAAGAAGAACGAATGAAGAAATAATGCAAATATATGGGCAACCAAAAATAACAAGACTTGCTAAAATTCAAAGATTAAGATGGCTCGGACATATAGCAAGAATGAAGGAAGGAAGAGTTCCCAATGAATTAATAAACACGGAGGCTGGTACAAAAAGAAAAAGAGGCCGCCCCCGAAGAAAATGGCTGGAGTCGGCAAAAGAAGATCTGAAGTCGCTGCGGGTACAAGATTGGAAAAACTTAGCACAAGATAGAAAGAAATGGAAGAAAACCGTTGAAGCCTTGGGCCTTTGAGGCCTGTTGAGCTGAACTATATATATATACGGGCACGGTGGAAATAAACACATCTTTTCCCTTTAAATACTGTAGGGGAAAGAATGAGGTAGCTGGTTTGATTATTTAAAAGTAAATATTAAAAACTATATTCTCTCCTTCCTACATTTGGTAGATAAAAAATAAATATAAATCTCGAAGAAACAGCGAACCATAGGTCGCACAAATTGCGGATTATTAATATAGTAATTAAAACGCCGCGAAACAAGCAGCTAAATTAAAATGGAAATGGGCTGGACACAACGAACGTCTCGAAGATGGTAGATGGAACAAAGAAGTCGGAAACTGGCGACCGTACGATGCGAAGAGACCAAGAGGAAGACCTAAGACCTCAAATGCGCTGGAGCGACGATATCAAAAGAGTCGCAGGACCAATGTGGAAACGCCTACCTAGCACACAACTGGGATGAATGGCGAGAAATGGGAGAGGCCTTTATTCGACAATTCGGATAGAAAAAGGGCTAAAAAAAAGGAGAAATTAGTAAAGTTGAAAATATAATAATTAAAATAAGATTTTTATATTATATTATTTACATAAATAAATAGTAGTATCGGAATTGCCAACAAATCACCCTTTTGAAAGATAATAAAAAACATAAATGTTCTTAAAACACACAACTGTTTATATTAATTGTTCTTAAAATTAAACAAAAATGCGATTTATAGAACAAGAAAGTTTAGTTGTATATTCGGCAACACTGTAATTTTTCGGACCGGCACTTATGAAATATTGCCACAAAAAGTGTCGATTTTCTTATGTATGAAAGAATAATTTCAGGTACTTACATATTAGATGCACTAACACTGAATTTAATGTAGTTAACTATTTAATAAAATTAACTTGATATCTGCTTCTATTTGAGAAACGCGAGATGAACTATTTAAAAAAACATACAGAAGTTAAAACACTTCACGATTGTATTTAGGTATATAAAAACATATAGTTAAAACTTTTACAATTGTCGTCAAAATTTATACAGTAACATAACGTTTTCGATCTAATCAGATCATCCTCAGTGCCTTATGTAGTTGAAGCTAACAATGAATTTGTGGCTATGACATCCATATATGGGTTTGCATCTTTCCAAAATTAAATTATATGGTGACTCTAGGTCGATGACATTGGATAAAATTTAATACTTGAGGAGCTACATGTCTCCCTGCTCGGTTTTTAACACGTGGTTCTTGTCAGTTTCTCGACATCCTAGTCGTTATGCTACTGTATAAATTTTGACGACACTTGTAAAAGTTTAACTATATGTTTTTATATACCTAAATACAATCGTGAAGTGTTTTAACTTCTGTATGTTTTTTTTAAACGATGCTATACAGCCAACTACTAGGATTTTCCCATTAATTTTTATGAACTATTTACTTGTTTCTATTTGAGAAGACAAAGACGAAGTGCTTTAAGGGTAGTTGGGTTTGAATAGTTTAAATCTGAAAAACTGACAGGCGCAGAAGATACAATACAGCAGAAAGAAGGCATGTCATGCTGATCGTATGTCTTTAAATTAGTGAGAATAATTTAATTATTATCGTTTATTTATTAAACAAACTTTTGTAGAAAATAAACGCCAAAATATGGTGAAAAGACTTTTTAACAAAAATATACCTTTTAAGGCAAGACCCATCTGTCCGCGCTAAGTAGAGAATAAACACCGTATAAGTTACGGAGATATTCTAACACGAAATGTGCTACCGTTCTAGGAAGGAAATAAATCACGGAATTATTTCTTTCTTCAAACTTACGGTTGAATCTGTTTGTCACGTGTTTTTTGGCGGCCTACGGCGACATGCTGTAACTAGTGGTGATGAAAATACAATTCAGTTGCTGTTGACATCTACTGTACTGTAAGTCTCGTTCTTGTTTTGTTTGTTGATATTTTTAACAAAAAAATGTCTAGTACTAGTGATAGTAATAGCAGTGAGGACAGTAACATAAATATTTTATGCGGTTTGGCGACGTTTCGGAAGAGAAAACTGGGTGTACGAATTGAACATTTATATAAACACGAGGTACAAAAATTACATCGTTTACACGGTGAAACCTATACTAGTTCAACTACAGGGCGTATTGTACCGACAAAATCAAATACTGTTAGTGAGTGCACATGTAAAAACGGTGCACACGGAAGTTTAGTTTGGAAGAAAAGCAAACGATTCTACAAAGTGTGTAGAGTGGACGTCCAAACAATGAACAGGATACTTTTTTTTATGAGCCCCATAAACTGCTCGAAAACTGCTTAAGTATTCGAAGACGATCCAAAAATGAAAATCCCAAAAGGCGTGACAATACTTTTCGTTATTTTATTCAAATAAATTCTGAAGAGTTGAGGTATGTAGGCAAGCTTTTTCAATCTTATATGCTATAAAAAATAAAGCAATTTTTCGACTGACATCTTTTATTGCCGAAGAAAAATTACCGATGGATCACCGTGGTATTCATTTACATCGTTGCAACAATTTAGATAACAATGTAGTTCTTGCGATCGGTCATCACATTCGATCATTCCGTTAAAAGAATCACATTACAGCACCAGATTAATTCAATATTTGGATGCTAACCTCAATGTGAAGAAAATGCATGAACTCTTTTGCAAAAAGTATCCCGAACATACCAACATCGTTAAATTCGATTTTTTTAGAAAATACTATAATGATAACCATGGCTACAGATTTGGAAGACCACAGGTTGACGTTAGTTCAACTTGTGAAGAACTTGAGGCTAAAATAACAAGTCAAACGCTGAATGAAAACGCCAAGCGTATAGCAGTTCCAGAAAAAATGGTACATCTGAGACGAGCTAAAAAGTTTTACCTGAAGCAGCAAGAAGTGTTGAGATTATGACAAGAAAAGGAAAATGTCGGAACTATTGTTTTCGACTACATGCAAAACCTTCCGCTTCCTTTTAGTTTTGAGTTTTGGCAACAAATGTGAGGCATTTGAAATATGCTTAAAAAACGCTGGATTTAAACTTTCACACAACAAACGATCTAAAACATTTAAAACTTTGATTTTCAATTATACTAGTACGTTTTTCAAAATAACAAAACTTCTGCAACTCAAATGCATTTCCCGGGACGTGTGATCGTTTGTAATGTAAAACACTAAATTCTGCGTTTTTTATTCATATATCAAATGCCTCATATTTGTAACCATAACTCAAAATTAAAATTTTATATCACTGGTTTTAAAGGTTGATCTCTAAAAATGGAAATTTTACTACAACTGGTCAATGAAAGTGATCAATTTTATTGATCTCACGAGAATCGTAAAAAATTGCAACAATCGCGCAACGTTAATTTATTTAACACCTTTATAAAAACTGAGTTTATTCTCGTCAAAATACAAAAACTGCATACGAAAGCTGCACTCTTTGCCTTTAAAACGCATCTTGATTCTTGTCGATAGGACATTTGAATCAAAAGATATCGAATTTTTACTGTCGAGCTGACACAAATTTTACTGAACACTGATTTTGAGCGCGTAACTGACATGCAAAATCGACGGTCACTTCAAACGTTGTTTCTAAGAGAACGGTTAATTCTACACAAAAATGCTTATAAACATTTTTGTTTAAAATTATCTCAGCTATATTTTTTATATCAAACATTTTTTTCTACGGTGTACAGATTCTTGGTAAGGGGGGGCCTCGTAGGGGGGTTTTAGGGGGAAGCCCGAGGGTAAAAGTGGTAAACTTTTTTGCATCTTTTTTGGGGTCCCAAAATTAATATTCTCTGCAAAATTCAGCTTGTTCGTATGCTTTTTAGGGGTCAACTCTCTGACGACTGGACTACTAGTTGATTATTATTGAAGATAATATCTCCAAAAAAATTGAGTTTTTCCATGGTTCTCCAAGTATTTCCAAAGTGCTTGGTGAGAAGTTTATCAACGTCTTTAAGCTTAAGTTAAATTAATTTTTTGCAGACCACTTTCTATAATAATGGGGTCAATCATGTAGATCGTACAACCTTTCTTTAAAACACTTTTAAATGTTTGCAAATAATTTCTGTAATTAATTTTTCATCTAGTAATATTTTCAGTTTTGAATTTTCTTAGGAAAAAGAGCTTTGTATTTTTAAAGGAAAAAGGCCATGTACCAGTGGGTCTAAAAAGACTTAAGATTATTTCTTTCCAATTAAACACTTTGCAATTTTGCCCTAAGTGAGTAACTGTAGCTATTTTTTTGGGTGCTATATAACTTCCAGTTTTTTAATATCTTTTTCAATATTACCAAAGACCCTATCAGTCAAGGAAGAATGGCCTACCACCGAAAAAATTACCTCGATATTTTGTGCATATATTGGTGCTCTTGATGAAAGCCTTTTGCAACACATTCCAATTAGCGTAGTATTCATATTTTGGCCACTGCAGTCATCTGCCATGGTGGTCACTTCAGAGTGAAAATCAATTTTGTTAAGCCTGTCAAAAACTGCGGAATAAATTTCGCCGGAACCTTTTCCAAATTCGTCCTCTGTCCAATAATACGAAAATACATTTTTTTTTGAGTAAGCTTTGATTGAGAGGTTTCCTGGACTATGGTAAAATTATAGAAATACAGTTGCCTGGAGTAGTAGGGACTTTGGCCGGGGACCTTAGGAATTACAAGGTTTTTTTGACAATCGAAATATAGTGTTATCAAATCATCTCGTGATTCTTTAAGCAACTCAAATTAGCCCTTAGCTTATGAATTTTTCTTTTAACAATCAATTCTGTTTTCTCTTCCTCATCTATATGTATATATATATATATATATATATATATATATATATATATATATATATATATATATATATATATACAAGGATTTCCACAGTTTTCACTGTATTCCTTCACTCAACCGTTTTCTCCAATTTTTCCTGTTTAGCCAGTCCCCTTCCTGTAGGTTTCTTCTACTCATTGCTTCATCCACCTCATCTCTGAAAGATCTTCGGGGTCTGCCTCTCTTTCTTTTTCCTATCGGGCTCCACTCTGTTATTCTATTTATCCACCGATTTTGGTCTGCTCTTCTGACATGTCCGTACCATGTTAATCTCTTCTGTTCGATGTAGTCTATTATGTCGGAGTTCATTCCCATTCTCCTCTTAATCTCCATGTTATTTATTCTGTCTCTTCTTGTTACTCTGCAGCTTCTCCTTAGGAATTCCATCTCTGTTGCTCTTATTTTGTTTTTGGTTTTCTTATTTATTGTCCAATTTTCACACCCATAAGTGAGGATACTTCTTGTCATGGTATTATATATTTTTTTCTTTGTTTTCATGCTGATGTTCTTATCCCATAGTACCGGGTTCAATTTTCGTATGCAGTCTTTTGTTTGTCCTAGTCTATTTTTTATCTCTTCCTCCGTTGTTCCTTTGTTTGATATTATGAAACCTAAATACTTATACTTGTCTGTTCCTTTGATTTGTTTACCTTCGTCTATTTCCAGCTGTTTTATTTCTGTATTCTCCGTTGTTAGGTATTCAGTTTTCTTTAGGTTTATTTCCATCCCATTCTTTGTATATTCCTGCTCCAGTTTTCTCATCATAAAACTGAGGTCATCCTCGTCTTGTGCGATCACTATTTGGTCGTCGGCAAAACTTAGCGTATATAGATATTCGTTCCTTACTGGTATACCCATTCCTTCGCACTTTCTTTTCCATGGTTTCAGGGTTTTTTCCAGGAATATTTTGAACAGGGTGGGGGATGTGGAGCAACCCTGTAGTAGTCCCTTTGTCGTCTTAAATGGCCTGCATATTCTATTGCCCGTTTTGATAGCTACTTCGTTATTCTTGTAGAGTGCTTTTACCGCGTTTATTAATCTTCGTGGAACTTCGATGTCTTCCATTGCTTCCCATAGCTTGGTTCTAGGTATTGAGTCATATGCCTTCTTAAGATCAACAAAAGCCAGATGGACGGATCTATTTTTGGCCATTCTTTTTTCTATTAGTTGTTCGACCGTGTAAATGTGATCTAAGCATGCTTTCCCCGCTGTGAAACCTGCCTGGTCTTCTCCGATTTTATCTTGTATATATATTTCTAATTTTTCCTTTATGGTCTTTCCATACAGTCTGCCTATAGACGATATAATGCTGATTCCTCGATAGTTTTCGCAGTTTTTTCTATTTCCTTTCTTGTATATTGATGTCATATATGCTTGGGTCCATTTTGCCGGTAAGTCTTCTCCATTCAGTGCTCTCTCAAACATTTTATGTATCATACGGAATAACTTTTCCGATCCGTTTTTTATCAATTCATTTGGTATTCCGCCGGGACCTTCTGCTTTTTTGTTCTTTAAAGTTTTGATCGTTCTTTGTACCTCAGCTAGGCTTAATTCGATTTCGTCATGTGTGTAGATTTCTATTCCGTCTATTTCTGATTGTTTGAATTCGGGGCGGTCTTCGGTTAGCAATTTTTTATAGTATTCTTGCCATTCGTTTTCTTTGATTTGACCGATCTTGATTTTCTCTGTCTTATTTCTTTGGAGCGACTTTAAGATGCGCCATGACTCTGAATTTCTCGTTCCTCCTATGTGCTGTTCTATCTCTGTGCATGTTTTTTCCCATCTTTCATTTTTTTCATTTGCTACTTTTCTTTTCACTTCTTTATTTTTTTTCTGTATAGTTCCAAGTCCTCATAGTTTTTTGTGTTCAGGTATTTTATATGAAGTTCTTTTTTCTCTTTTATGCATGTTAGTGTGTCTTCGGTTAATTTCTTAGTTTGTTGGGTGTATTTTTGGTCCACTTCTCCAAGAGCTTCTAGGGCTGCTGTCTTCATGCAGGTTTTTATGTGTTCGTATGTTTGTTCTAATGATTCATACCGAAACTCTTCTAGCTTTTGGTCAAATCTTCGCTTATATAGGTCTTTTATTGAGTCTTCTTCTAATAAATTGATTTTGAATTTCTTTTCTTGTGTTGAGCACGTATTGACAGGTGTAGCCGGAGCCGTAACTTGGTCAGACTCTCCCTGGGTCGGTTTCTGTTGGATCCATATGAAGGGGAATTCCATCCAAGCGATTACTAGTTTGTGATCTGTGCCGCATTCTGCGCCTCGCTTTACTCTTACGTCTTTTATTTTTATCGAGCTTTCGTGGTTTACTATAACATAATCAATAATAGACCTCAATTTTCTTGTTTCTTGTGTCCAAGTGTATTTGTGTATGTCTTTATGTTTGTAGAAGTCGTTTGTGATCTTTAAGTTGTTTATTTCGCATAGCTCAATCAATCTCTCCCCGTTATCGTTCATTATATCTTCTCCAAATCTACCAACTGTTCTGTCGTTTTCTTTTCTTCCTGTTCTTCCATTTAGGTCACCGGCGATAATTATTTCTTGGTTCTTCTTTCTCTTTTCGATTTCTTCTTGCAGTTGTTCTATGAATTGTTCTTTTTCTGCAATTGAGCTGTCTTCTGTTGGACCGTATACTGCTAGTAAGATAATTTGTCTTCCGTATACTTTTAAGTTAAGCTTGGCAATTCTTTCGTTTATTGGTTCCCAGTTTTCGATTGCGTGTTCCCATTTCTTTTTCAGTATAATTGCAATTCCTGCTTTTGCCCTTTCTTTCTTATCTATTCCGCTCCAGCAGTGAATGACTTCTCCCATTTTTTCGGTACCGTTTCCTTTCTTTTTCGTCTCAGTCATTATCATTATATCTAGTTTCATTCTTTCGAATTCCGCTATTACCTCTTTGTCTTTTGTTCGCCATCCTTGTACGTTCCATGTGCCGAGTGCGAGTTTTCTCTGGCTTTTCTTTCTTTTTGTTGTTGTTGTTTGGTTGAGTTTTGAAGCTGGGCTTCTTTCACTTAAAGCAAAACTGCCCCCCTCCCGTATCCGATGGGGCTCCCTCCTTCAGAGGTGTGGGTTACCACCCGGGGATTAATCTTTGTTTTTTTCATTTTGCCCTTTGTTTTTCAGCCCTTGAGGTTTTTTCTATGTGCCAGGTTGCTAACGCCTGACGCCAAAACCCCCTTTTGGAGGACCTAGTATTCATCCGGAACAAAACAAAAATAAAGGACGCCGCGAAACAAGCAGCTAAATTAAAATGGAAATGGGCTGGACACAACGAACGTCTCGAAGATGGTAGATGGAACAAAGAAGTCGGAAACTGGCGACCGTACGATGCGAAGAGACCAAGAGGAAGACCTCAAATGCGCTGGAGCGACGATATCAAAAGAGTCGCAGGACCAATGTGGAAACGCCTAGCACACAACAGGGATGAATGGCGAGAAATGGGAGAGGCCTTTATTCGACAATTCGGATAGAAAAAGGGCTAAAAAAAAAAAAAAAGTATTCAGCCGCCCACTCTGGGTCAGACGCTGTTCGTAGCCGTCCACTCTGGATCAACCGCTACTATTGATTTTATACAATCCCTAAAATCCAGGGATGCCACTTCCGCCATCCACGCCGTACCGAATATCTTCTTCTCCGCCGTGCCTACCGTTGTGGTCTTCACCTGTATGCCTAGGCAGGGGTCCGTGTTATACCCCCACAGAACTGGGTCCCAACCTGAACTTAGTCATCTATTCACTCCGGCCTACTAAAGTGATAGATGTCCACCCCCGCAGCTTGGACGCGCCAGGTTGGAGTTACCCACGTGAGCGACAGAGAAGGTGACTCTGTGCTCCGTGAGCTGAGTTAATGGGCATGTATGATTCCATACCCAAAAGCTCTTCCTCATCTATACATCTTTTAATTTTTTCTGCAAACTCAATGCATAGGGAACACACATCCGTACGGGGAGTAATAAAGCTGAGGTTATACTTAGTATTAAAAATCATTCGAAAGTATGATGGATTTACTCTCTCCTCTGGAAAACATTGATTAATCTACATTTGAAACATCTTTTATATTGACATTGTACGTGTTGAAGAGCTACAGTAATGCGATTCAATACTTTCAAAAGTATAAATAAATTTTTGAACCAATTCTTGTTTTCCTTTAAAATTTGCAGTTTTTCTGTCACCCCCTCATTTTTTCCGTAGGTTCTTCTTCTGTTTTTACAAATGATTTCATGTATGTGAAGCGTGGTTTCGTAATATTTAGTATGTTTAAAAATACTTTTTGGCAAACTGGAATATTTTGCTTCATTATACTATTCCTTACAAAGCATTTCACAGTTTTTGCTTCATGTCTAGAGTTTTTTGGACGGCGATGTTTAGGTAGTTCAACTGTACAAAATTTTAGAATAAAGGAATCTTGTCTAACCTTGTCATTAGCTGCATAAAACGCATCATGAAAACACTTGATATCTCTCATTGTTAGAGAAGAACATTGATAGGCCTTCGTTTTGTGACTGCAAGTAGGGAATTGTGGTAACTGTGATAAAGAGTACCTGAAAAGATAACATTTTTCAAAAAATATTTGTAATACCGAACTTAAAAAATTAACAGTAGCTTGAACAACTCATTAGTTTTTCATAACCTGTAAAATAGTTTTAATAATAAAATAAATCAAAAAAATTAGGATGAATAAAATCTGAAGCCAGATCTGCTCTTAAACCTAATCTTACGAGTAAAAACTACAACTAAAATTTAAAGAACGTATCTCATTTTTTTCCGCACATTTTGCCGTCAAGTGGAAGACGTACTGCGAATTCGTTTGGGAGCTTTGTTGTTTTAAACAGGAGTTGTAATAGTTTCCATTTACCATTTTAAAATACTACTGTTAATGTCGATGGCCGACTTCGTTACTAGGACCCTCAAATATTAGTCATGCAGTGGAAAGACAAACGGGAAGTATGAATACTGACTGTTTTACTCGAAGCTAATAGGTAATATGGATATCACAAAAAAAGCATAAATACTGGACAATCAGACATCCAAAAATAAAATCGTCATTATGCTACTGAGTTGAATTGAAAGTTTGCGGAAACGAAAAATTGGTATAAAAAGTTGTTTTGGAGAAGTACAAAAGAAGTTTGGTGTTAGTGGCTGTTCTGTACCTGGCAGTGTTGTGGAAAATCTATTATGACTTAATTGTTTAAATTACCATAGTTTTTCGTTTATTCTAGGTATAGCGAAAGAAATTGTGTGATGTGTACTAAAAAAATAAAAAAATCGAAAAGCAAACCATACATAGTTGTGATAAAAGCGACTTTCGCTTTGTGTTGTAACTTGTTTTGAAGACAAATTGTTAGTAAACAAATTCACAGCATATGTAGCTACCAAATATAATAACCGAATAATTGGGCACCAAAACGCACTAGTGGGATAGCTACATAATAATGGATCCTTCATTGCAAGACTAAACCGATTTCGGCTAGAAGACCTTTATAGCATTAAAATAAATTTTTCTATAAGGAGAAGTATTTATGAAATTACCACTTGCAAGTATTCAACTTTTAATAAATTTATATAAAACTCTTTGAGTGTAGTTGATACTACACTTTGTAGTTGTAGAGTTGTAAACAGTTTTTTTTGCCAATAAAATATTTCGAAAACAGTAAGTAATTGCTTGACTTTGAGAACGTAATAACAAACTGCGTCTTAAGGGTAGAAATTTCATAGCCATTGAACTTTAAACAGTTAGTATTCAGTACGTATGATATACAAGTATAGGAATTATAAATATTTAGAATGGAATTAAATAAACCAATATTCTGAATCCATTTCACCAATTATAACTCATTATTTAACAAACAGCTACAGCTTTATCCTGTGTGTTAATAGTTTAGTTATAAATAATATTTTTTTGTTATAGTGATGGTTGATACCGATGAAAAAGTGGGTATAAAGTGCCCGATCTGTTTCACAACAATCAATGACAGTTTGTTATTGGAACAACACTTAGCACTAAGTCATGCTAAGAATGTCACCTATAAATGTGGTCTCTGTTCGTTTGTTTGCCAGTATCATGGGGATTACTTAAATCATATGAAAACACATTTTAGTGGACCACCCTTCAAGTGTGACTTTTGTAAGTTTTTTAACTTAGTTTAATTTTTTTACACGGTTTATGTTTCAATATATAACTAGTAAAACGAAATTTTTATTTACTTGTCCAATTAGGTACTTCTTAAAATTATTTTACAGATTAACTCTATAAAATAAAATCCAGTTTATATAATCATTCAAAAATGTTCGAGAGAATTCTAGCAAAGATTCGACGTTTCACCGGTATTCGATACCTGCCTGGTCGGTGATGAATCACGTAGAAGATTCGGGACATCTCTGGCCTTCTGCTACGATCGGTGCGGGTATGCCTCTTTTAACTGGTTTTCGTAAATATATCTATCCTAGACTGCCATTAGTTTCGCCGATGATAATAATATCTATGGTTACAATGGTAATCAACAATACAGAAAGTGGAATAACCGTGCTAATAAAAAATGAAGTATCTTCACAGTCACAAAAGAATTACGAATAAGGGAAAACCGTTGGTCTCTTTAATATTCAATATGATTCTTTTTTCATTTAGTTGGGTTAAAGTGTAGACGTGGCCGATGCAAGTATGGTGGTAGTATTAAGGCCATGATCGACAGGCGAGTAAAACTGCGGTTTTGTGGCTCGTCGGTAAAGCTCGTCAGTGTATCATTGCAATACCGCGGTTTTATATACCGACGAGCCTGGCTCGCGGCTCGTCAGTTTGTTTTATTTTTTACTTGGCTCATCATTTAAAACCGCGCGTGTATCACTACTGGCGAGCAAAACCGGCAGTTTTCAGCGACCGTTGAAGTGAAAAGATCAGTTTTTAATCATGGATATGCGAACTCTCAGCTACGACTTTTTATTAGAATTTATATATTGTTTACGAGACTGTGTTTGTTTATGGAAATGTACATCTACAGAATACAAAAACAAAACAACTCGACTTAACGCATATGTTAAACTTTTAAATACCCAACGTCTAGGACATTTCCGCTTTTTTTTTGTAATTTCGTAGTATGCTATAGCGTAGTGTTGCCCAAAATCGGTCTTGGTCTTGCAGTCTTGGTCTTGTTCTTGCGTTTTTGCAAGACCAAGACCAAGACTGCCTAATTTTAGCAAGACCAAGACCAATACTGACCGTGCAAGATTTAAGCAAGAACAAGACTAAGCCTGCGAGACTCTTGCGTCTTGCAGTTAGGACTGAATGTGGTTTTAGCAAGTATAGTAGTTCGGGTATAGGCTTAAAGACTTAATGAGACGCAAAAAAAATGTAATAAAAATTTGAAAAACTGAACTAATGCGCATTACAAACAATACCATAAACATACATACCGAATCAAAATATTCATTAAAAAAATACATTTGACACGTGCTCAGAGGTCGAGATTACAAAATAAAATATTTTGTACATTCTTTTCCAGTACACGACTTCTTGGCTCTGAAATTAATTGTCCATATTTTAAGAATAGCCGCCTTCTAATCATAAAAATAATCTTTTTGCATTGCGACGCCGACAGTAATATCGTATCGATATTTTTTAAAATATGTCACCCTAGCTAATAAAAAATATAATTGTTACGGACACCCACTTAATAATTCAATTTTTTTCCCATTATAGTTTAGTCAGGAGGAATCTAAATAAACAAATCTTATCGGCCTAAGACTATAAATTGTTTCTGCTGAGTGTGCGATGAGATCATTCGGTTAAACAAAATTTGCTGAAAGAGCTCGAAAGTAACGAGACAAAATTAATAACAGATAATGTCGCCTACCATAACAAAATACCGAAGTATTTAGAATAACGAAGTAACGATATATAATTCTCGGTTTGTTATTAGATACTTAAGGTATTGGATAGTAACGAACATAAAGTAATAGTAGTATCGTAGTTACTTTTTCGACATTACTTAACTTCATTTCCAATTGAGCTTTACTTTGAGTTTAATATAATAATTGTTGAAAAATTTACAATTTGACATGAGGGACAAAGATTCAAATAATTCCCGTCGGAGTAGTGAGCGTTGGAGTTATAGATCTAAAAGACCTAAAAGCAAATTTGATGAGTTTTTCGAAATAATTCATGCATCCCTAATTGGTTTGTGTAAATTGTGCCTACATAGAAAGGTTGAAATGAAAATGAACAACAGAAACACGTCAGGTTTAAGGAAGCATCTAATATCTTTTCACAAAAAGGAATTACAAATATTTCTTCCTGAAAAAACAAAATTCGGTGGAGATATCACAAGCTTTTTAATAACCGCTGGTAAAAGTGGACATATAAAAAAATATACTTATTTCCTTATTACCAATTACATATATCATATACCTACTAAATTTTGGTAAATTAATGTATTTATTAAGTAGGTATCTCCTTAATTTAAAATAACTTCTTTTGATTGTCATTGCTTTTTTACCTATTCTTTATTTTTTCAAGTTAGTTTTTTTATATAAAAGTAGAGATAAGATTTCTAAAAACATTTATTTTGCTTTAATAAGTGGATTATAATTTGTTATCTTCTAAAATCTGTTATCACCTAAAAAATCTGTGCCCTTGATACATGTATGTGGATTTTTTGCTCATCATGTCCATCAATCTCTTTCTAGGCAGATAATGTTCTTTAAAATACAGGCATGCTTATTTCATTAATTTGTTTTTTTTTGTGTTTTAACCATGTTTTAGCACATGTAAGCTTAGTAAATGCAAACGTTTATTTATTAAGCAACGGATTGACTTCTGTGGGGCATGGTAGATAGCTGAGTTAGTTAGAGCATAGGCACGGTACGCTTAGATCGTGGCTTCAAACCCCACCCGATGTCAGTTGTTTAGACATTTATTAATTAGGTTGGTCTTTATTATGGCTGTGTTAATTCAAGCTTAAAATGTACTGACTCCGTTACGTTGTTCTAAGATCTAAAGTAACGTTTAATAAATAGCAATAGGCTAATGGGTAACTGCAAGACTTGCAAGACTCTTGCTGCAAGACCAAGACCAAGACCAGGAGTGCAATACCAAGACCAAGACCAGGTGTATTGGCGCAAGACCAAGACCAAGACTGTCTAAGTCTCGTCTTGTTCTTGCATTTGGGCAACACTACTATAGCGAGGTAACATAAAGCTTCACTTTCAGTTGAACACGACGTGTTAGCTGTGGACGGTTGACAATGACTGTTTTGCTCGCTAGTCGATCAGCACTAACGAGCCGCGAGTAAAACCGTCGTTCTTAAAACCGCGGTATTATGGCTCGCTCGTCGATCACCCACTTTAGAGCATCGGGCACTCAAACCAGACGGACACTTCGCATGCGTCGACATAGACCCAGAAATAGCGCCAATGTCGGTAAGCATTGGATCTGTATTACCGGCCCATGCGTAACTTAGTATGTTTCAGAACCTTTAGTCATGACCGAAACCATATACGATAACGTTTTTGATATTTTGTAAATTAAAGAAAACAGTCTTCCAGAGTTTTTACATCTGTAGTCTGAGTAGTTTTGGGCAGATGGCCATTTTCCTGAACTCCAAACAGCAACACAGATAAAAATTGTTATCTATTAACTGTATTATTTCACCTGGTAATGAATCAATGTCTGGGGATTTATTTCTCTTTGGCGATTTAATTGCATCTTTGACTTCAGCGAGTAAGATAGTAGGTTCTCTAGGGTAGTCAGAGGGCCATTGATTTTCTGCTGGTACCTCGTTATTTTTATATAGCTCACCACAGTAGTTTCGCCATGTTTCCAATATTTCGTCAGTATCGGTCTTTAGATTACCTTCCTTATCTATTACAGATCATGTTTGAGATTTAAATTTTTTAGTAAGGAGTTTGATCTTCTGAAATAAATCCCTCGGTTCAGCCATGTTCCTCTATCTCTCTGCATATTTGAGAGATGTAATCAGCTTTGTCTTTGCGGCACTGCTTTCTGATTTCTTTCGATAAAGCTCTGTATTCATCGTCTGTTCCGTACCTAGTTTTATGTTATTTTCTGAAATTAATCACAGTCCACGTATTATCGGATATCCACGGCTTACGGCCAGTGGAAACCGCTGCCTCACAGTCTTTTGCAGACTCGATTACCTTATCTTTGAGATAGATCCAAGTGCTCTCAGGGTCACTATCTACTTGGTCTAAAGAAAGAGCTTCTTCTAGGTTTTGTTGGAAGACATTGATTTTTGATGGATTTAGAGATATGTCTTTTCTTAGGGGTCTTCTTTAAAACGAAGTCGAACGTTCAATACCAGGAGTTGATGATCGCTTCCACAGTCTGCGCCAGAATATGTTACAGTTGATGGCCGACGACTTCCATCTTGATCTTATTAGGATGTATGTAGTCTATTTGATTTTTTGTTCGTCCATCTGAGCTGCGCCATGTGTATAATCTCTGTGGATGATGTTGATAGAACGTTTTTGTAATTGTAAGATATTGTTCTTCACAGAACTACACTAGACGGTGTCGCCATTCTCATTTCTCTGTCCCAGTCCATCTTTGCCCAGCACTCCTTTAATATTTTCATTAGATGACCCTATTTTGGCGTTAAAGTCTCCTAAAATTATGATTAGTTCACTAACAGTTTCTTCCAGATGACCATAGTACCTGTTGATGTCTTCTTCTTGTGCAGCTGTTGTAGGAGCGTACATCTAGACAAGATGTAGGGTATTGGTGGATATTCTCATTTTAATTGATATTATCCTGTCATCAACCGTATTATATCCAATTATGCAATCGTTCAGTTTAGAGGGTACAATTATAGCGACTCCATTTGTACTTGTGTTATCTGGGCCTGAAAAATAGACGACGTTACCAGTAGTTGTTTTAAAATGCCCTTTACCTCTCCAGTGAGTTTCTGAGAGTACCAGTACCGAAAGATTGTGGTCTGCCATTTCTTTTGTATAACTTTCCAGTGTTTTGGATCAGGCCCTGAACGTTCCATGTACCAATTTTCTTAAATTGAGTGAAAATTTGGATTTAATCACACAATTTCTGCCAGTTGCCTGGTCCCTCATACCTTGGCAGCGGGTAGCGTATTTCACACCATTCGACTCGGAACCGAGGTGGCGCTGAGCGTGAGTCGGATCGCTGTACATCTCATCTTCACTTACTGAAATTGTCATCGTTATGGGAAGAAATTCTCTTGGGAAAATAGTGCAGTGGTTTCCCATTGTCTTCTGCACCGCTGTGTATGTGCCGTTTCTGTGGCTATCATTCTCGCCGCATGACCAGTTTTGGAACAACCAGCTGCCACTGTCCAACCTATCGCCATGTCTGGCTACCCTGACTTTTTTTGAAGAAGGGTATGTGGTAGAAAGAAATATAGTGACCCGTCTGTAATCGGAAACCTAATAGCCATTCGGGGTCGGTAGAAACAAGAGTTAGCCAAGAGACGCTTATAAAAAAGATTAAAGACATTTCATTCAAGACTAGTTGAAAAAGAGTAAAATGTAAAGCCCTTATGATGCACCAGGTGCGTTTCATAAGCGTATGAGTATCTACACTTTGTATTCTTGCTCATACTTCGGGGTGTTGATTACATACTGTATGGCTCGTCCAGCATGCTATAGCATGGAGGATAGAATGCACGCCATTTTACAATGTAGACATCCCAACTCCATGACCTCACAGACATGCACAATTAAGGTCTAGTCTAGTCTGTTCTGATATAGTTTTCGTATGCTGTTATTGTAAAGGCCTTTTATATTAAACTTTGTGTCCCTCTTAGTTATTTCCTAGTTTTCGGTTGATATTTGATTGTTTGTATACAGGAAATTTTAGCTCGAGATTTAAGTAAGTAACGATCTGATCCACATTCTATACTCCTCTATACTACGGTGTCTTGTATTTTTACTTATGTAAAATGATCGCAACTCCATGTTAATGATTTGGATCGTCAATAGCTGCGTAGTGTACCAGATGATCTTCCACTGTACAGTGCTCCGTTCCACACCAGAGCATTTTGCTAATTCCAAATATGTCGATGTGTAGGTGTTCCATTTCCTGAATGGCATTATGATTTTTTTTTATTATTAACATACTTTGTACATTCCGGGTTGAAATTCTAAGGTTGTATTTTTCATGATAATTTCGCTTTCTGACGACCCGGGAGGTCCCATATTTACTTGTAATATACCTCCCTTGTCGGATCTTGATCTCCAATTCCCAGGATCATTAAATTTAGTGACCTTACATTATTTGTCATGATGGGTAACTAGAGATATCCATATGGATTTTTAATATAGTGGTGTCCTCTGCCCCTCCTCTTTTTTTCGGGCTTGGAACCGGCTGCATCGGGTGTAGTTTCAGTTTACCCTACAACTGATACAGGCAAAGTTCAGTAAGTTATGGTCGTTACTAAAATTTTTATTTTTTTCTGATTTTTCCTGATGGTATTGAAAACTATTGATAACTCTCTGCTTGTATGTGTACACAAAAACCTCACAAAAGGGAGATTTAAAGAGAGGGTTATGACCTCATACCTTGGTCGACAATTAATAATTAAAATTAGTTATTCAAATATTATTTAGAAAAAATGACAGGTATTTATTATTAGATGATATATAAAATTTAAATTAAAGAAAAGAAAGCAAAAGTTAAACCTTAAAGAGGATGCTAATACAACTGAGACTTGAACAGAAAGTGTTCCACACACTAATTGAGTAGGAAGATCTTCCTATCGGTTTCCGTAGGTTGTCCTTGGGGATGGTCCGGTGGAGAACTTGACCTCACGTGGAAAAAAATGTAAAACCCAATCCTGGATATCATGTAGAAAAACCAAAATTATTGACGAAACTTAACAAGATATCTTCCACCTTTTTCAACAAACAAAAAATCCCAACTTAAAATGAATTCTTCCTATAATAAACTAAAGGTATATATATATATATATATATATATATATATATATATATATATATATATATATATATATATATATATATATATATAAGAATAAGAAAAAAGAAGTACTTGTGACTCGTTTGGAACAAATATATAACTGTTTTGGATGGGTTGGAGTCAATAATAGGGCTATTGGTTAACTATTTTTTTATTCTCGAGCTTTCAATTGTGTTTACAATTATTATCAAGAGCTAAAAAAGACAAAATACTTACAAGGTTAAACTAAAAAGAAAAAACAATTTTTGTTAACTTACCAAATAAAAATTAGTTTGGTAAGTAAAAATCACTGCTTACATGTTCAAAATATTTAATACAAAAATGTTTTTATCTAATAAATGTTTCTCTGAAAATTTTTTATAATTTTGAAAACATTTTTTTTTAATATAAGAATAATTGAATTTATAAGTAAGTTCAAATAGCAACCAATTACAAATAGCCTCAATGTCATAAATGCCAACATAAAATTTTTATTTTTGACAATTATATTGCCAAAAGTAAAACTTCGTTTAAAACATTCTTTTTTGTTTAGTAACAAAAAGAAGAAGATTTATTCACCCTTGACAGATGTCTGAAAGAATGTGACAGATATATGGAGAATTAAATATGACATTTTACAAGTTTTATATATAAATCATAAAGAAAGAATATAATTATAAATTTTGCTTAAATTTTGAATTTCAGATCTTTTGTTTAAACTCTTATCATTTTTGCTAATACAAACCATTTCCAAAAAAGTCCTTTTAAATTTATTACTTTCACTACATAAAATTTTAATGTTATCAAAATCCATAATATGGTCTTGAGAAATAATGCGATTTGAAAGATTTCTTCCGGTCTCACCAACATATTCAGCCTCACACTGAGTACAACTAATGCTGTATACTAAATTCGTTTTTTCAAATTTGTCTATAGGATATTTAGTTTTAGAATATAAAGATGAAATAGTTTTGATGTTCTTTGTTGCTATTTTTATATTGTCAATAACCTTTAGTGTTTGTATTATTATTATTATATCAATAATAATAATATATATAATCAAAATCCATAATATTAGACCATATTATGGATTTTGATAACATTAAAATTTTATGTAGTGAAAGTAATAAATTTAAAAGGACTTTTTTGGAAATGGTTTGTATTAGCAAAAATGATAAGAGTTTAAACAAAAGATCTGAAATTCAAAATTTAAGCAAAATTTATAATTATATTCTTTCTTTATGATTTATATATAAAACTTGTAAAATGTCATATTTAATTCTCCATATATCTGTCACATTCTTTCAGACATCTGTCAAGGGTGAATAAATCTTCTTCTTTTTGTTACTAAACAAAAAAGAATGTTTTAAACGAAGTTTTACTTTTGGCAATATAATTGTCAAAAATAAAAATTTTATGTTGGCATTTATGACATTGAGGCTATTTGTAATTGGTTGCTATTTGAACTTACTTATAAATTCAATTATTCTTATATTAAAAAAAAATGTTTTCAAAATTATAAAAAATTTTCAGAGAAACATTTATTAGATAAAAACATTTTTGTATTAAATATTTTGAACATGTAAGCAGTGATTTTTACTTACCAAACTAATTTTTATTTGGTAAGTTAACAAAAATTGTTTTTTCTTTTTAGTTTAACCTTGTAAGTATTTTGTCTTTTTTAGCTCTTGATAATAATTGTAAACACAATTGAAAGCTCGAGAATAAAAAAATAGTTAACCAATAGCCCTATTATTGACTCCAACCCATCCAAAACAGTTATATATTTATATATATATATATATATATATATATATATATATATATATATATATATATATATATATATATATATATATATATATATATATATATATATATATATATATAACGAGTTTATTACAGCTGTCGCCGTTTCTCGCAACCTAGCTTCCAACGCTTGCGATCGTTCCAGTCATCTACTTGTAGACCCCTATCTTCCATTGCACCTTTTACTTCTTGTCTCCACGATCTTCTTGGTCTTCCCTTTTTCCTGCGGTTGGTGGGGATCCACTGTAACATTCTCTTTGGCCATCGTTGATCATTCATCCTTTCTACATGGCCATACCATTTCAGCCTTTTGCATTCTATAGTTTCCAGGACGTCAATGTCTATGCCCATACGCTCTCTGATTTCAGTATTCCTTACTCTATCTCTTCTAGTAAGTTGGCAACATCTTCTCCAATAATTAATTTCCATTGCTTTTATTTTGGATGCGTCATTTTTATTTATTACCCAAAGCTCTGAACCATATGTAGCAATGCTTTCTATGATACTTTTGTATATCCTAATTTTTGTGTTTCCGGTGATGTGGTTATTCCAAAGTATACTATTCAGTTGACGTATTGCTGAATTTCCTTGACCAATTCTAGTAGCTATTTCTTTTGTATTCCGACCATTGTTTGTAATGGTTACACCGAGATATTTATAGCTATCAGTATTTTGAATTTGTTTGCTTCCTAGTTCTAAGTGCTTTCCTTCACCTCCCACTACTACGTACTCTGTTTTTGATGGATTAATTGATAAGCCCCACTTAGTATATTCTTCATCTATTTTTCGTAACATGTAGTGGATATCATCTTGATCTTCTGCAAGTATTACTTGGTCATCAGCAAAATGCAAGCTGTACAGTGTATGGTCACCAATTTTAACACCCATAGGTTCACATTTTCTTTTCCAAATATCCAAAACCCCCTCCAAATAAATCTTAAAGACTGTAGGTGCAATGCAGCAGCCTTGGCGAAGTCCTTTGGTCACTTTAAACTAAAGGTACACACACGAAAAACAAACCAAAACAACTTAAGGGACTCCTCCTAATTAAATAATTTCCTTCAAAATAAAATTAAACTTAAATATTATTGAAAACTGGACACCAGCACACCTGACCGCCTTACCTCAATCGGCCTCTTTCTGTCGCTATCAATCAACAAGTGAGAAAATTTGGAGATGCG
This sequence comes from Diabrotica undecimpunctata, assembly GCF_040954645.1. Classification (NCBI taxonomy): domain Eukaryota; kingdom Metazoa; phylum Arthropoda; class Insecta; order Coleoptera; family Chrysomelidae; genus Diabrotica; species Diabrotica undecimpunctata. The sequence goes on from NC_092803.1 coordinate 149,857,046, forward strand.
TGGATATAATTTTCAAAATCTTACCACTTGGTGTCGCTGGTGACGGACTCGTTACAGACTCTAATAATTGATTATCAACTATACTTTGACAAAGACTTTCTGTAAGACTAATTAATAATAATAAAATTAATGTTTCCACCATTTTTATTTATCAAAAATCGTAAAACTCCACACTTCCATGATCTTAAATAAATTTTATTTTTAAGGTAACTTTAGCGTGGAACAAATATCTAAACTAATCAGTCATCGTGCACATCATCTCGACGAATCCATCTACCAATGCACATTTTGTACGTTCAAATGCCGTTTGAAACAGAACTACATTTCTCATATGAAAATGCACACACCAGAAACCTTCAAATGTGAACATTGTTCAAAATCATTCAAATTCGGCCAAAATCTGGAAGCCCATCTCCTGAACCATTCAACAGAGAAGAATTTGTCTTGCGATTTGTGTGGATTTCATACCAAGTTTATTAGCCATATGATTGCACACAAAAGGATTCATGCAGGTAAATGCGGACGTTACAGCTTAAGTTTTGAGGCGGGCAATTAAAAATAAATATATTTTTTTACAAAATACTTTTCATGAAGATTAATACACTTTGAACACATTTTAGTTAATTTTTAATGCTTCTATTCTACTTCAAATGAGTTCAATCGTACATTTGAAAGACATTAAGTGTATCTGCAGGCGTTGACGAATATTTACTTGTTACTTGGGATAAAATCACTTCATGCTAAATCAGGGATGTAAGGCGGACTACCAATTATTTTGATGTTTTTAATGTAACAAAATGTTTTGGTTCAGCCTTTTTGAAAGAATGCAATCTCCTGGAGGAGAATGTCGGAATTTAAAAATATATCTCAGAAGAATTACAGACAAAACAACAAAACATAAGCGTAAAACATAGTATTGTCTGTGGCTTTGAATTAATTTGCTGAAATAATGAAACAACTTGAATAAAATTAACTATTAAGAGAGTATTGTATTAGATTGCAGATTACTAGGTAAAGTAATAGAAACAAGTGAAGAATTTGGTCTAAATCTGAATTATTAAATACAAAGAAAACCAAATTTATGATAATTGCAAAGAAACATTAACAATATTAATTCATGTAAACATTAAACAAATAGAATAGGTCTTCTTCTTAGGGTGCCTGTCCTTTCCGAACGTTGGCGATCATTCTGTTGAGGTCTTTCTATACCATGCTCTCTAACAAGCCATGATATTCTTCGTCTTGGGGCCATTTTTCCGTCAATTTTACCTTGTAAAATGCATTGGAGTAGCTCATATCTGCCTTGATTTCTCATTATATGTCCCAAGTACTGCAGCTTACGGCCCTTCACGATGTTGACCAAATCCACGGTTGTGTTCATCCTCCGTAGTACTTCTTCATTGGTGACTTTGTCTGTCGACGGTGTCTTCAGGATCCTTCTGTATAACCATAGTTCAAAATCCTGAAGTTTTGATAAAGTTTCCGCCTTCAATGTCCACGTTTCTACTCCGTACAGAAGCACTGAGTACACGTAACATTTAAGAAGCCTTATTTTTGTTTCTAGGGTGAGGTCATGGCTCTTGAACACAGAGCTCATAGTCAAGAATGCACCTTTTGCCTTTCCAATGCGACATTTAATCTCTTGGTATTGTCCCACGACTCATTGATTATAGTTCCCAAGTAGTTGTACTGTGAGACACGTTCAATTCTCATTTGGTTCACATACAGATTTGCTCCAGTTATGTTTTCCTTGCTGATGATCATTAACTTGGTTTTGCTGGTGTTTATATCCAGTCCATATTTTCTATTTGTTTTCGTTATTTTGTTCATAGGAACAAAATATTAAGGAACAAAAGTGGAACAAAAATATTAACGAATCAAATTAATTATTTTTAGCTCAACAAACCTTCTTGGTCTTTGAGTCTTGGATATGATTTTCTGCCATTCTGATCAGTTCCTTGCTTGGTTTTTCTAGTTGGTAATCTTAAAAGTATTCAGATCTTCTATTACTTAATACCTAGACTTGTCCGTAAAAAGAACATTTTCCGAGTCCTAGATGTTCCAGTTCACATGTTCTCTAGCGAATTGTAGTCTATTTCTGCGATGGTCTACATTCAACGCAGGTCCTCGAGCTGGGACTCTGATATGAGGATTCCCTTCCGAAAGACGTCTTCTGACAGTATCAAGGCTAGGCTGGACATGATGAACTGCTGCGAGCTGCATTAAAATACTCCTAGATGTGGTGAATCGTTCCTTCAAAGCACGGAGTCTAATGTATCGATCTTGAATAGCTGTAGTCACTCGAGGTCTACCTTGCCGTGTTCGTATGGAATAATTATTAGTTTCCCTGAAGTATCTGACAATATAAGAAATGGTTGTATGCGCAAATCCCATTCTCAAACCAATGACACGATAGCTTAATCCCTCATTATGTTATGTTACCGCTTGAACACATTCGTCGCGAGGCATTTTCTAGCCCGTTCCATATTCTAAATAAACAACAATAAAAAGTTATACAAAGGCAATTCTCAAATGATCGAACTTTCACAAAACTGACATGATTGTCAAGCAGTGTAGCTCTCGTTTAGAGATTAGGGATGGGAATTTCGAGTCATCTTTGAGATTCGGGTCAATATTAGCGGTATAATTATCAGTAAGTTTACAATTCACATTCACCTCAAAAGAACAAGACCAAAAAATGTCTGAATAACTTGAGATTCGATTGTCACCTAGCTTTAGCTTAGTAACTACGACGTCGTTTCGTTGTTGCTGACCAGTGGCCCGTTAAATTTAATTTTGAGATGCGGATGAGTTGGATATTTCTGAAGATTCTTTGACACGGGTCTTTTCTGATTTGCCCTTCTCTACTATAGTTTGCTTTTCATTGGAAATAGGCATTTCATTATGCACTATGAGGAACAAGTTGAAGAATAAAACCGTCTATTTTCATTTGTTTTCAAAGATATCAGGGAAATTAAAAAAAAAACTAATGATTCATAAAACATGAGAATACAACCTGATTTCAATGTATATCCGCCCTTTACCTGGTCCTCCCTACAGAGTGTCTCAAATTTAACATAACAAAAACATTTCCTTTCTTCCATCCTGCATAAGCCCAAAAGATAAGTTTGGGTAAACCTTTGCCCAACAGTGTTGGGCTAGATCTTTATGAACTGCTAGAATGGCATTATCATCCGCAAAGGCTCTCATAATGGTTTGAGCAGTAGGATTATCCACTTTGTGGAACTCCCGGCTTGTTTGAAAATTTTAATCTAGACTCATCATTTACTTTTTGTCGAGCATTTTGAACTCATTGTCGAGCAGATTTAATGTGCACCAGTACATTATGCCAAACAAGGCCGTAATACCATCCAAGAATACCGACGGACAGTACTTCTTTTGTTCTATTGTTCTGTTATTAAATTCGTTATTGCCTGAATTTGGTGAAACGTTGAGTGACCTTATCTAAAATCGAGTTGGCGTGAAGGAATCCATTAATCTTGGGATATATCTATATGTATTCGAATATATATATATATATATATATATATATATATATATATATATATATATATATATATATATTTTTAAGGTATATGACCGTTTAATTTAATATAAAAAAATAGCGATACATCTAATATGAAAAAACAATTAAGTAAATGATCTTACCTTTAAAAGATCTGTAGCATTACAATGTTGTTATTGGAAAGAAACATCAAAAAATTAATATAATAAATATAACAGCAAAAAATATAGAAACACAGAACGCTGGAAGATTCCCAATTTAACTAATTTGTTTTAAATTTCACTTTTGAAAACATTGATTGATTAAATCTATCAATGTTTTTATCAAAAAATATCTATATTTTTTGATAGATTTAATTAATCAATGTTTTCAAAACAATTTTATATTACTGATGACACTCATATAGTAGTCTGATGTACTCAACTGGTTTGAAATATTTTGACCTTTATTTTGATGTTTATTCAGCGTTTAGTGTCATTCGTACATTTTATTATAAAAAACCTTCTTTACGTAAAGGAAAAATCATACTAATTTGGTTATTTTTAGTTTAATTTACAAGTATGCCACCAATTCGATACAGCGATAAAGCCAAAGTATCACAGATGGTAATTTTGTACAAGGAAGTATATGCACAAAAAGATATCGCACGACGTCTCAGGAGAAGTCAATCTAGTTTCGAATACTTTAAAAAGGTACCGCGAATCAGTAAATTTCGTACGAAGGCCTGCTCAAGTACGCCCGAGGTGCACAGCCACACTTGGTGACCGTTTTTTGGTTCTTATGTCTACACTAAATCGTTCATTGGCATCGATGCACCTCATAAATGAGCTATTAAATGTTAGACAAGTTAATGTAAGTTCAGAAACAGTTAGACGAAAATTAAAAGAAGCAAACTTAAAGCCCAGACGCCCCGCCAAAATTCCACGTCTTCTCCAAAATCATAAAGCTCGTCGTTTAGAATTTGCAAAAACACATATTCAGTTTAATATCGACAACTGGAAAAATGTTCTTTTCACTGATGAGACCAGAATCCTATTATGGCAGCTAGATGGTCAAAACCACGTCTACCATAAGTTTGAGAACGATTAGCCAGCTGCAATCTCGCCCAGACCGTTAGTTTTGGAGGTCGGGGCATATTTCTTTGGAAAGGTATTAGTTGGGAGGTACGCACCACACTGTGGAAGTTATTGGATGGATGACTGGTGACTCTTACGTTTAAAACATCCTGCAAGACCATGTTTTGCCATATGTTGGTAACATTGGATATGAAAGATTCATGTTAATGTACGATAATGCTCGACCACATGCCGCTGCCATAGTGAGTAATTATCTTGATGAGGTTCAACTTCAAAGATTGGATCGTCCACCATTTAGACCGGATTTAAATCCAATAGAGCACATGTGGGATCACCTAAAACGCCGCATACGATAAAAGAAATCCCATTTCAAATACGATAGAGCAGCTTCGGCTTGCTGTACAGGATAAATGGAATGCAATTTCCTAAGGATATGTCCAAAATTTACTTGCAAGCACACCGAGAAGGATGCAAGCAGTAATAAGAGCTAGAGGGGAGAGTACTCGTTACTGATCAAGCACTTCTTTTAGTTAAAAAGACTTGTTTAAGCAATTTAAATTAGCATTTAAGTTTAAAGTAAAATAACTTTATTTTTTTCACAATTTTCTCCGCATAAAAACTTAAAATTGTCCATTAAACATTGTTAAAATAAACTTTATTTTACAATAAACGACTTGATTGACCAGAATTTATTTTGAAAAAATAAAAATTAGAAAATTCCAAAATATTCGATATTTTTGTCCATGAGTGTAAAGAAGTAACCTGAAGTGAATTGTCATGAATTGTGATAAAAGAATTAGAGATGAACTCAGAGTTTCTTTTTTATAGCTATATTTTGTACAACATATTTGTAATAAAAGTATGTAATCTAGCTGGTCAGGTATTTAATGATGTACGGGTGAATATCCACGATTCCTACTGTATAGTATGTCTTATGTAATTTATTACATACTACAGCTACTACTATATTTTTGTAAAAAAATTCAGCTCTCTATTAAAATGCCAATCTTCACGTGACTGATGTCAGATTTCGCTTGGTGTTTATTTTGCCATATTCCATATATGGCAAATTCAAATGAATACTTCCTGATAATCGGAAGTTTTTTTATGCACAAAACGAAAATCATTTTGTCGGACAATTAAAGGGGGTATTTTTATGCGTCCGACACCCCAAACACGTCAAAATTATGGAATCATAAAATTTATACACTCACACTTCGTTCCTCTTAAAATAAAACTATTTTGTAGCAGACATATACCGTTGTTCATATCCTCATTGTAAGTACACCACGTCCAAAAAAACCCAACTAGCGAGCCATGCTAAGAGCCATAATGGTGTCAGACCTCACGTTTGTGGAGTATGCGGGCGAAGTTTTATGGAGAAATCTCATCTAGTACGACACGAACGAATCCATCTTGAGGAAAAGCCGTTTAAGTGTTCCCATTGTGATTACGCCAGTTCGAGAAGGGATAAATTGAAAGAGCATTATACTAGACATCATGGAGAGAACGCATCTGCGAAGGTGCCGTATAAAGCACGGCCGTTAAGGAATAATAATGGTACTACCAGCAAGACGAAAGCACAGGTAAGTTTGATTGTACAAATTTTTAGCCAAATGAATTTGCTAAAATAAAGTAGAACAAAAATTTCCCTTTATCACGAAGGATTTCACAAAAGTTCTTCTTTAAGTACCATATCCGTTAATGAGGGTTGGCAATCATCTTAGCCCTTCTAACTTTCGAATCAACTGTTCTAAAGAGTTGTTTTCAGTTGTAACCATAACAGTCTCTCCACACACTATATGTAACATTTAGTCAATCTTACTTTTAGGGCTAATGTCAAATCTCTGCTACAAAGAGCCCTTTTCATTTTAATCAAGTTAGCGCCTTATTTTTCAACTAATAACTTCTTTTCAGCTGTATAGTATATGTATAGTTCTTTTTGATTATTATTTAGTTTTTTATATGCTAGCCTTTTACCAGTGTGGTTTCATTAAGTGGTTGTTGTTTTTACTAGTTTTCATGAATGTGGTTTTTTAATTTTGACGTAGAGTTCATGTTCGTCACTGCACTTTAATATTGTATTTTTTATTCTTTCTAGATTGTTTAAATTATTAGCTATTAGTACAGTATCATCAGGTTAATTAAAAACCCATTTACTTTTATCTCTACTGTTTCTGATTCAATAGCTTTCCGTACAATTTCTTCACAATACTTGTTAAACTAGAGAGGTGACAATATACATCCTTATCTGACTCCATCCATAATTTCGGATATTTCTCGACCACTTTTTACTGCTGGTCGCTGATTGTAGTAGAAGTTTAATAATGGTGATTAATTTTATATCTCCTTCATCCAAGTTTTTGTTTCTGAGAATTTACATGAGTTTATCATGTTTAACCCCTTCGAAGGCTTTGTTGTAGTCTATGAAACCGACGTATAAATATTGATTAATGTCTAAGAATCTTTGAATAAGAACATGAAAAACAAATAATGCTTGTCTTGTGTCTCCACCGTTACGGAAGTTCAATTGTGTGCCTGTACAAGGAGATTCATTAGTTCTCATCGATCTTCTGCTTTAGTAATCTCGGGTCCTACGTCTCCGTTTAGACTATTAATGTAGGGATTTCCTTGTCTCTGGTCGTGGAATAAATCCTGTATATACTCCTTCTATATGCGTAATGTTAGTTCTGATCCCATAATGATCTTTCCTCCTCTATCTAGCTGTATATTTGAGTTATTTTGTTTTCTTACGCCAGCACTCGAAGTTGTCATATTTTCAAGTCTTCTATTTTTCTGAATAGTTTGCTTCTTTTGTCTCTTATTTTTTTATAACACTTTGTAACTGGTGGTATCTTGTTGTTCTTAAAGGAGGTAATGAAAAAATTAACGTAAGGGGAAGTTTGGAATTTAAGTTAGATGAAGAATTCCAGGTTTACCGACGTTCACTATGCGATGGCTCAGGTCTTTTGAAGGACACAACGGCGATCTTTGGGAAGTGGGTCTACATAAATGTAAATGGGAATCTTCTCTCTATTTTTTCTCGCGACGGAGAAACACCTCACATTTCAGAGGCCTTTTCCAAACAAACACTTATGATTCGGCCAGCGGCATTTTCCAATGTAAATAAATAATTGGATTTTGTTTATACTTCTCGCAGAGACGCTAAAATATTTTGAGACGCAATTTAAACGTGCTTCTCTTTTGAATATTATGTTTTATGTATTCTTGTTTGGAAGTAGCTAACCTTCTCAAATTATGTTTTTCGATGGCTTGATATAAGTTGGGACGTTCTTGGTTTATGCGCCTTTCGTTTTGAGTTCTCTACTAATTCTAATTGATACAAAATAAAAACGCATATATTTTTTTACTTCAAATGAAATCTTTTTATTCAGTCTGCTGTAACTTTATTACATTTAGTAAATGTAATTTAAATGGTTTTAGACTTCCCAAGATTTGCCAACAACTACTACAAACACAAATAATGTCAATTTTACTCAGACCAACAGCACAACAGTGGCACCATCTACGCAAAATTTAGGATCAGAAATACAAGAATTAATAATGCACCATCAAAACCATTCAACTCCAACAGGTTTGTTTATGGTATATAGTATTTTGCCAGTAGTTCCATTTTATTTTATTTTGTTTTAGCTACAAATTTGACTGTACTAAACTCTACCTATCATCATTTCACTTCTGGCGAATCTGCAGATTTTCATCACTCTCATGCTGTTCACACCCATAACATTCACAATCAAATACTCGGAGCGACAACATCGGCAGGTCACAATCAGCGTTCTACAGCAAATAATCCACAACATACGAATAATAATATTGTCAACCATCATATGTTAACGGCAGCTGCTGCAGCAAGATCTAATCCGTCGACCGCGACTTCAACTGCGGCTGCTGTAGCTGCGGCTATGATGTTGGATCCAAGATTTCATCATAACTCTGCGGTAAGTAAATGCTGTTCCAAATTTAGACCAAGTTTAAGTTTAGCTTCATTTGTATGTTATCAAGCAAAAGTGGCATAAAAAAGAACAAAAAATGTTCAATATTTTCGCCACAATCACAGGACTTTTTGTGCCGTTTCGCATTGAAACCAAAGAACAGTCCAAAAAATAGACACAGGAAGGAAAAATGGTTATATCAAGTGTGCTTTAGGATTTCAATGGAATAATATTGGTCGAATCCTATATAAAAAAAAGAAAACAGTAAATTGAGGGTATTATGCCAGTTTGTTGCAAAAACTAAGCGATAAAATATATTAGAAGCGTCGTCATTTAAGAAAATAAGAGCTTTTTCATCAGGATTACGTATCTGCTCACAAGTCTGCGACAACCTTAGCAAAAAGAGAGTCCAGATTATTCTCAAAGCGATTATTATCTGCTTCCAAATCTGAAAATACGGCAAGGTCATTTGGAGTATTGTTGGAATCAGCATGTTGATCGAGTATTAGCTTACAGACGGTCCAATTTGACTGTAGCTGTACTATGCGTAAATCAAAAAGAGAGAGCATGGCAAGAGAGACAGAAAATATTGTTTCGCTGTTAAGAAAAAAGAGCATATCCTTTCTTCTTCCTTATGTACCATGTCCTTTCAGAACGTTGCGTACCATCATAGTTCTTAATTTTATTCACTGCCACCCTAAATAGCATACTTGTATCAATGGCATACCAATCTCGCAAGTTCTTTAACCATGAAATCTTTTTTCGTCCTGGACTGCGTTTGCCATCTATTTTTCCTTGCATAATATTTTGTAGCAACCTATATTTGGGACCTCTCATTACATGTCCGAAGTACTCTACCTTTCTCTTCTTGATGCTTTTTATAATCTCAGTAGTCTTGCTGAGGCGTTATAGTATTTTGCAGATTCGAATCTTCTCCATCCAAGGGTCTTTTAAAATTCTTCTATAGCACCACATTTCGAAACCTTCAAGGCGATTTAGACCACTTTTATTCACAGTCCAAGACTCGACACCATAAAGTAAGATCGATAACACGTAGCAGCGAAGTAGGCGGATCCTCAATGCCAATTTTAAGTCTCTGTTACATAATAATTTGGACATCGTTCTAAAAGCGGCTTTGGCCTGCTCAATTCTTGATCTAATTTCACCGTGACTCTGCGTTACAATTTATTTGATATCCAAAGTAAACAATTTGATCAACTTGCTCATGTTTGGTACTATTTACATATATACACGGTTTTATATTCTGTTGTTTACCTATTACGCTATTTATTGACACTGTTTGGCTAGATGTTGACTCTTTGCTTCTCGTATTTTACGTCGATTTTCTTTTTGTATACCTTTATAAAGTTTTTCGTTGATTTTTGCTAGTCGCCGTTGCTCCATCAAATCCAATGTTTTCTGTCATCCAAGTCTTCTTTTTTTATCTTTGGGCTACCTTTTAAATTCCTGTCACACATTTTCTTGTTATTATAATTTTATTCAAGCCCTCATCGATATTCTCACCGATATTTTCCCAAACTAAATTTTCGTTCAGTTGTCTTTGAACCTTCTCCTAGTTGGGTTATGTCAATATTTTTGCGAGACTTCCTTTTGAAGAAGTTAAAGGCCCTTTGTAGGGGAAAGGATGAGGTAGCTGGTTCGATGATTTAAAATCAAAATTTTGGAAAACTATATTCTCACCTTCCTACTTTTGGTAGATAAAAATAGATACAACTCTCGAAGGACCAGCGACCAATATGTCACAAAATTGCGAATTATTGATAGTGCAGTAAATAGTAAAATTAACAATAGAATAATTAAAATAAGATTTCCAGTAGAAATATTTTTATTTTATTATGTACATAAATAAATAGCTGTATCGGAATTGCCAACAAATCACCCTTTTGAATGATAATAAAAAACATAAATAAAATGTTCTTAAAATACACTGCTGTTTATATTAATTGTTCTTAAAACTAACTAAATGCGATTTATAGAGCAAACAAGTTTAGTTGTATATCCGGCAACCCTATAATTTGTCGTAGCAGCATTTACGAAATATTGGCACATAAACTGTCGATTTTCTTCTGTGTTAAAGAATAATTTCAGGTACTTATATATTAGATGCACTAACACTGAATTTAATTAAGTTAACTTTTTAATAAAATAAAATTAACTCCATCTGCTTCCATTTGAGAAGCGTCATATAAACTATTTACTTGCTTCTATTTGAGAAGCTAAAAAGGGAGTTTGACTAGCGTGCTTCTATTTGAGAAGATAAAGACGAAGTGAATAGTTGAATGTAATGTAAAAAAAACTGACAGGCGCAGGAGATACGAAACAGCATGAAGAAGGCATGTCGTGCTGATCGTAGGTCTTTAATTTAGTGACATGGGAAACTGAAATAATTTAAAAAGGTAAAAGAAATAATAAATTAGACTTACTCACAATCAATTTAATTTAACTATCCAGACGACCGGTTTCGCTTTCTACAATATGCAAAGCATCTTCAGGTCTCGATACAAAGTTAAATAAATGCTGAAATAATAAACCCATATTAGGGTGTTGTCTAATAAAGATAAACAAAGATAGATGATATAAATTACAGTAATTATGCCAATATTACATGTCTGTGGTTTTTCTTTCTTTCTTTCTTTCTCCCCTTCCTTTTACCCTAATAGGGTGTCGGATTTGGGCTAGCTATTTTAATTTCCATTTACCCACCTCTTCCATTCTTTTCTGTTTCCTGCCATTATTTTCAGTTCCTCGAGTGATTTTTGTTTAAGTTTTCCCGCCTCTACTACTTGCTGTATCCATTTTTTTCTTGGTCAGCCTCTTTTTCTTTTTCCGATGTTTTTTGCTTCATAAATTTTTCTTGTTATTCTATTGGATTGCATCCTCATCATATGCCCATACCAGTTCATTTGTCTCTTTGCTATTTTGTTCATTATCGGTTCCTGGTTTGCCATTCTCCTAATAGTCTCGTTGCTTAATCTGTCCCATTTTGTCTTTCCAACTATCCTTCTTAGATGTCTCATCTCCATTGCGTTTATCCTGCTCTTATGTTTTTCCAGAATTGTCCAGTTTTCACTTGCATAGAGCACAGTCGGTATCACTATTGTGTTATATATTTTTATTCTTGTTTCTCGTGCAAGTTCTCTTTTTCCCATTATTGGGGCTAACGCATAATATAACTTGTTTGATTTCTTTGCTCTATTTGTTATTTCCCAGTCTATTTTTCCATCATTAGTTATTATACTTCCCAGGTAAGTTCCATTCGTAAGTTGTTACTATTTCCAATTCTGAGTTTTTACATTTTATCTTTATTTGATTATCTTCCTTATCTCCTTTGCCGCTGATTATCATTATCTTACTTTTTTCCTCGTTTATCTCCATTTTAAGTTCTTCTATTTGTTCTACCCATATATCCATTAGTTTCTGCATTTTATTCTCGGAATCTGCTATTAGTACTATGTCGTAGGTAAATTTGACAAAAAAAATATCTCTAAAATCTAATAGATAACATAAAAACTCATTGTCTCCAAGTAAGAGATTTAGTGCATTCAAGTCCTCCCCCCTTTTAAATTTAATGTCTGTTTCGTCCCCCTTTTAAGTGTTCTCTGTGTGTTTTCTGTGTGTCTTAAATTGTCCTTAATTTTTAATTTTTTAACTTTAAATACTTGACTTTATAATCATTTGCCATATATTAAGAATAAATATAAATAACTTTTAAATAACTCAATTCTATAGAACATTACTTTCATGAAACAAACAATCACATTACACCTATCTCTACTTCATTGGATAAAATCTGTCTCCTCAAGAACTTCCCCGTTTACTGTCAAACAATTACAATAGCAGACTTAAGTTCTCCAATCAACAATATAGGATAGTTTGAACCATGTTCTTTCAACCATCAATTAATAGAGTACCGGCATGTAAGTAATGTTTTATTTATTTGTTCATTTATTAATTTATTACAGTTTAATAGACTATTTTACCAATTTGTGGTTCTTACCTTGTCTGCTTAAACATTTTATTCATTTTGAAAAACCACAGACATGTAATATTGGCATAATTACTGTACTTTATATCATCTATCTTTGTTTATCTTTGTTAGACAACACCCTAATATGGGTTTATTATTTCAGCATTTATTTAACTTTGTATCGAGACCTGAAGATGCTTTGCATATTGTAGAAAGCGAAACCGGTCGTCTGGATAGTTAAATTAAATTGATTGTGAGTAAGTCTAATTTATTATTTCTTTTACCTTTTGAAATGGACTCACACAAGCAACACATTCATGATTTGAAATAATTTAATTATTTATTTATTAAACAAACTATTGTAGAAAAGACAATTAATTTTCTACACCCTTCAAAAACACCACTGCGCATTTCAAGGTCAAAGACAAAGTGGATTTGGGCAGGTATTGAAAATAAAATGTTTTGTCGAGAAACTTTATTTGTTAGATCGCATTGTTATCAAACAGTATTTGTGTTTACTACTTTCGCGTTTTAAAATCTTTATTAAACAATATGATTAATGTTATTTTTTATGACCTTTTGCAGGAACATGTATAATTTAGGCATGTATCATAAAAGCAGTATCATAACATTTATTTCAGTAAACATACATAATGTATGTTTTGTTTAAGGTTCCCTATCATCCAACATCTACTCCAGTTTCCATGGCGATGGCAGCTGTTCAGTCCGCACAACCAACGCAGTCCGCAAACCAACAAGCATCTGAGTATCCTCCAACATTGCAAAATTGTATGCCTTTGTTTTAGAATACTCTTCTCTGGATTTAGGAACGAACCAATGGTAAAATCAGTATCTGCTGTTAATTTTTTATTGCGTAAAATGATTATATTATAAATGTTCAGATAAATGGGTAGTGCGGTAATTATCATAGTTTACAACACTTAATGGTAGATTACTATTATAATTTGGATAAACTTGAAGTCCTACAAAGACAAAAATAGTCCAAACTTGAATCTATTTGCTGTTTATTACCGTCACAAAAACCTATTACGGTGTTCCATTGTTGCATCTTTTGTAGGCATAAGCAAACTATAAACTAGGGAACAGAAAAGTAACAACAAACTGATAAAAATAAAATTCGAAACCAACTGAAAACAAAAATTACAATAATGGGCTACAAGCGGGATATTGCCTCTCATGATACTATTCAAGAGGTTTGCCTCATTTCATTTGTATATTGTCAAACCATCTTGACTTTGCTCATCCCACGTTACGTGGGATGAGCAAAATGATTTGCTTTTACTGCGAGTAAGTGATAAAAGCAACGCTTCCATCTACTTACTTATCCTGATACAGTCCATGGAGAACATTGGCCTCATAGGGCATAGCCTTATAGGGCATAAGGAATACGAGAAGAGAAAAATCATCATATTCCTTGTTTTTCGTAGTTTATTTGAAGTCCAAGCTGACTAGTTTAGTCTTCTGGTATTATTAGAGTTTTTTTTAAAAGTTCCTGGCTTGTGGAAATGAAATCAACGTTATCAGCAACTACTACTGCTAAACTATATTTATGATCTAAATCCTGTTAAAAAAATTTTCTCCTGTCTCGTTGAGTTTTAAGATTTCTAACTAGAGACAAGGATTTAACACAAACGTACAGTGAGTGTCGTTATCTTAAATCTATATCAAAGAGAGCTCTTGAGCTCCCGTATATTAATGTTTTCTTTGTCCATATGCTACAGTGTCAGTTTTTCTCCCTTAATGCGATCTGAAGAAGCGCGTTAATCAAGAAAAAGTGGTGTATATTGATATTAAAGAATAACTGCTTAATCATCAGCCCCAAACCCAGATAAAGGAGGAACGGTGGAAGCCAGACTTTGCAATCAGAAGCAGCTTCTTCACAAGAGAAATTATTTAAAAACAGTTCCGATCTTAAGAATTCTAAAAACTATTTAAACTAATAGAGAAATAGAGCATAAACATTAGCTTAATTTATAAATAATGAAACAAGGAATATGGTTTATGTCCTTCGTTAGATTCATTTTATACAATCTAGACATGAGAATCTAAGGATTATCAACTTATGTATTGCTATAGATCATTTTCTAGTCACAAATTGTAACCTAGTGTAAATTATTCTAGTCAGTCTTTGTTCTAGATACATGTTATTTTCGTTTTGTTGGTATTTATAAAAATATATAATTGTTTTGTTTTTTAAACGTTTATTTGTACTATTTATTAAATAACTTAGCCACATGTAGTTTTATTTTACTTAGAATTGATCTTATTTAAATACAGCGGCTTTTTCGCACTCACTTTAATATTGGTAGACGTGGAGCGGATTCATCTCGCAACACAATCTTAAGATGGATAAAGAATTTTAGAACAGGCAGTGTCATGAAAAAAAAGCAACAAGATCCGAATAGAACAGTAAGAACTCCTGTAAACATACAGCGAGTGAGAGATGCCATCGTCAGAAGCCCTACATGGTCCGCCCGAAAATATACAATTGATCTAAACATTAATCGGGAATCGTTTAGAAAAATGTTGCATAAAGACCTAAAATTTTAACCCTACAAATTGCAGATTGTCCAGAAATTAATGGAAAGAGATGTTGAACAACTTGAGAATTTTGCTACGAGAATGCAAGTTCTTTTGGAGGATAACTTAGATCAGCATCATCTTCTTCTTATAGTGCCGTGCACCTATAGTGCGTTGGCGAATTATCTTAAGGCCAGACGTCTGTCTTTTGCGGCATGCAAAAGATCGCCAGTGTTATTTATGCCTGTCTAGTTCTTATGTTCCGTAGCCACGACATTTGTTTGCGACCTACTCGTCTCTTGCCTTGAATCTTTCCCTGGATGATTAGTTGAGGGATTGCCTATTTTTTTTTCCTCTCAGAATATGAGAGAAAACATAATTACAGATACTGAGCTCTTGAAAACCCACGAAATCTCCATGAGCGTCCTTTACATTCTCAAAAAGTCACAGTGTGGTCTGCCCATTGGTTCGGTTGGCATTATTGGGCCATATTTTTTCGAATAGGCTGGTCATACCGTCGCCGTTAATTCTAATCGCTACCTTGACATGATCCAAAATTTTTTCGTTCCAGAACTACGCAGAAAAGGGATAAACCCAAGGAATGTGTGGTTTCAACAGGATGGTGCCTTGGCACATACTGCTTATGCTTCAATGAATATTCCCCGCAACCTGTTCCCAGGACAACTCATTTCACGTTTCGGATATTTCCGTGGCCTCCAAGGTCTCCAGACTTGTCAATTTGTGATTTTTTCTATGGTAGTATTTAGAGAGTATGGTAGTATCTAGGTAGTATATGCTAACAAGCCTCGTAATTTGATAAAGTTGAAGAACGCAATTTGCCAGGAAATCCTGACTATTGATCGAGCGATATTAGAGCATGTTATGGAGGATTTCATAAAGAGGATCGAAAACTGCACCCAACGTGATGGTCACAAAAACGGACTTGAAATTATAACAAGAAGCGCCGAATGTTATTACAGAAAAACCCATCCATAAAAAGGAACTGTTGTGTAAATATTGGAAAACAAATTATAGCCCAAAAAGAAGACGACTAAGAAAGATATTGTAAAAGAAAAGACAGTCTCACGATTAATTTAATTCAAGGGTAACAACATTAACATTCTCATATTATGGATGTCATTAAGCTGTATAAGATAGTATATTCACAAACGTGCCATGGCACCCTAGACACATTATTCCTAAATATAAACTGCTGCGTTTTGCTAATTGTTGTAAGTAAGTAGGTTGAATACTGCATAAATCATTCGCAGATCCTTAAGGTCACATAATAAAATTTAATGCAAAACACATTTAATATTACTGAATTAAACAAATAATTTTAATATATAAATGTTAATAAATCTAATTTAAGCAACACTGACTAGATGTCTCCACTAACGCTAATGTACTACTGATTGCATAACTGCTAGGCATTTATATGCATGTAGAATGTTAATGTCTAATGTTAGAACATTCTCAGTGTAAAAAGATTTAAAAAATATTTATAAACAAATAGTATTGTATATTATTCTGGTGTATTTTAAGATATTTATTTTACAGAATATTTACGTCAATAATTTAAAAAAGTTTAGTTGTGACATCTATACATCCATGACTTAACTAACACAGATCTAAATTACTTCAAAGAACTCAAATATATATACCACTCTCGGAGATTTCGGAGCCAGAATGTTTTTCTTCGGCCTGGGTTCCTTTTTCCGACAATCTTGCCCTGTATTTGATGTGTAGAAGGTTATACCTGTCTGGATGTCTCATTACATGGCCAAAATATTGTAACTTTCGAATTTTTATTGTTTTTGTTATTTATGTGCTCTTTTTCATTCGGTGTAAAACTATTTCATTTGTTATTCGATAAACCCAACTTATCCGCAATATTCGTCGGCAAATCCACATCTCAAAGGCCTCAAGTTTTTTCATTAGTGTTGCTGTGAGAGCCCAGCTCTCCATGCCAAACAGCAATGTGAAGAATATGTAGCAGCGTATTAATCTGATTTTAAGGTTTAACGTAATATCTCTTTTAATCAGAATTTTGTTTGGTTTATAGATGGCAGCTCTGGCTTTTTCAATGCGAATTCTTATTTTTTTGGTTATATCCCAGTTATCGTTAAAATTGGCCCCCACATAGGTGATATGGTGGATTCTTTCTAACTCTATTCCCTACGCTCTGACGTTCATTGGTTGTAACTCTGTTTTACTGACAACCATAAGTTTTGTCTTAGAAGTGTTAAGCTTTAGCCCATATTCAACACATGTTTCGGTCACCCTGTTTATAGATAGTTGCAACTCTTTTTCATTGGATGCAATCAGTACCGTGTCGTCTGGGTATATGAGATTGTTGACATTAATCCCGTTGATTTTAATACCTGCATTTTAATCTAAGGCTCCTTCGAAAATAAATTCGGAGTAGATATTAAAAAGTAGGGGCGATAAAATACACCCCTGTCTCACTCCACGTCGTATTCTGACCAGTTCGTATGTTTGCACATTGATGCCAATAGAAATTTTTGATAATACGATGGTTTTGTCATCAATTCCCACCTGTTTCAAGACACCTATCAGTTTGTCGTGGGTGAGCCGGTCAAAAGCCTTTTTGATGTCCATAAAACACATATACTATACCATATACTAGTAGTTCTATGTCCCTACATCTTTAAACCAGGACCTGCAAATTGAATAATGCTTCTCTTGTTCCAAGGTTGTTTCTGAAACCAAACTGTGTTTCGTTTAGTTGTACTTCTATTTATTTTGTTGTAAATTTTCGACTGCAGCATTCTCAAGAAAATTTTTAGTACATGGCTCATTAGACTGATAGTGCGATGATCGCTACATTCTTTAGCGTTTATTTTTTTCGGTATCATTACAAAAATGTTGACAGTTTATTGTCTCTTGGTATATGCTCTGTTTAGTATATTTTATTGAATAGGTTACTTTTTTATTTAAAAAATCGGAATATTTTTGGAACGCAGCCAATTCTGACTATTGCTTTTTTTTTAGGTGCACTTGTTGGTATTTTTTCTATTTCATGAGAATATTACGGTACGTTGTCAAGAACGATGATAGATTTGTCTTTTAATATTGTTAAGACATCGGAAATTTTCACCAATTTTCAAAAGATTAACCTGTCTCTAGATATGGATCTAACCATCTCTTCATGGTAATAACAAGACTTATTTGACTCAAACGCCCAGAGGGCATTTGGAACAAACCTATTCTTGGCACTAATATGACAAATAATTTCTTTTGCCTTTTCCTAAAAATTTAAAGTATTTGTAAGATTTGAAATATGTAGAATGTAACAAATTACTTGAAGGATTTTTGAATCCCGTTGTTAATCCAGCCAAAAAAGCTTGTTTAGATGATTTGACTGCACTGTCTACCCATATTTTAGGTTTTGTATGTCCACCGTTCAACCATGTCTCATCCAGATAATAAATTTTACGCCTCTCGTGTCGTTAAGTCCTTATCTGTGGAAGATATTTTCGTCGCCACACCACTATGTCATCTCTGTCTAATAAAAGGGCGTTTCTTCCCCTGCGTTGATATTGAAAATTAGGTTTTTTAATATTCTACAAAATGTGGTTTTCGTAAAATTTTGCAAATCAGGGTCATCATTCATCTCCTTTAAAACCATATCCACGGTGGGTATTTCGTTTCTCATAAAAAAATTATGAACCTCTCTTCTAATTCCATTTTTGTCAAAGTCATCTATTTTATCAAACTTTTTTTCCGGGACAGACATACTTTTGGTCCAGCGAACTGATGATTAGTTTTATATTCCTTAATCACCGTAAATACACTTCGTTCACAAAGTCCAACTTTATTCGCCACTTTTTCTATAATATCTTCACCGACTCACCTGAGATTTTCTATTGAATCATATTTAAATACTATTGTTCTGAAGCTATTTTCTTGCGGCATCTTAAAGCAATTACTATTTTAATTAGGAATAAGCCACAATTTAAGGTTAAAGTAAGTTTATTGACGTTTTACATTCCACTACTGATCCACTCCAATCGTTCTCAAAATACAAAACATTACTAAATTAAACAAATTTTGGTTTTAGTTACTTGGTGAAAAAAATTCTTCTAATAATTTAATTTTATCTGACTCATTCATATTCACAATTCAGACATATATTATACATTTTAAACGACATTTATAACAAGGGTTTAAATAAAACAAAGTCATCTACTTAGGCGAATTTATATACAAAGAAATGTACATAAACACTATATAATAATACAACATTATTTAAAACACAAATCTTAAATACAACTTAATTTTCTTCAGTCGGGGGAATACACAGAATCTAGTCATTATTTACACCATAATATGATACAAAAATTTACAAATAAAACTAGATATTACGCAAACACACTTATTTTCTTATTCTTACATCTTCTAAAGTACACATTGAATGTTAACGCCGGTTATAACAAAGTTATTTAATACAACATTTACTATTCCTATTTTTTTGTGTGAGTTCTTTTAAATTGTCATGTTTAAAAAGTTATGATTAAGTTAATTGAATGATTCATTGTTCTTCACTAAAACGTTCTCCCAAAAGTGATAACTCGAATAAACGGTGGTGAATATACAATAATAATATTGACACATGTTCTTTACTACATCTTCCTCCCAAAAGTTATAACTAGAACAAACGGTTGTGAATATACAATAATAATATTGATCTTACCTAAGCACGTGCAATATAACAAGAAATAGAAATTTGGATTGAGAAATATTTTATTACGGATGCCGCCACTCATGCATCTGTACACCTGTTAATCTAGATGTTTCTTATTCCGTAGGTTCCATCGTTGTCTAATTTCACATGAAAGCTTTGTAAGTTCAATTGTGATAATAAACGCATAAAATTATAAAAATCCAGATTAGAATCTCAATCTTATTTACCCGACATGGCAACATGTGATTTTTATTTGTTTCGTTTAATCTGCGCTAAAGGAAACTCTGCAGATGCAGTGAGCAGAGCGGTAAACTGCTGAGCTTTAACTCAGCGAGTCGCGGTTTCGAAACCGCTTGATGGATGCGAGGTAGATCCTCTAAATCTTTAGCCAGCCATTCGTCTTCTTTTTATGACTCATTCGTCTTCTTTGATCTTGGCTAACTTGATCTTTGATCTTGGCTTTCTTTATTAGTATTAACCTCTAGGTTGACCAACTTCGTTGATTAATCGTTTTAAAACTTAGTGTCCACAAAAATGACAGTTTTATAGGTATTTTCGCAATTATTTAAATGTTAGATGTTTAATTAAATTTCCGCATCCAAAAATTTTAGAAAAATTGCTTCCGAGTACAGATTAAAGATACGGGTAGATGTGACAATACATTTCCCCGTAGAACTTCTCGAAGCATTTTCACTTCCTCTCTTTTCTTATGATTGTCTTTAACCTTTAGATTTTTGATCATAGTCAAGTTTTTACTGTAAATTCTACTATCTAAGACTTCAGTTATTGTGCTGAACTTTATATTCTTTATGGTTAGATTCTGTTCCTCATAGACCCTTCGTAAAATAAAATTGTATTATTTATACATTTATTGTACATATCCCATGATTGGTAGTATCTATTTATATTTCTCGATATAGAGAGGCCTTTCCTTTTTTCTCGTCTTTCAACTATCAGGTAAAGTATAACGAACATGATATAAACACAGAAACTGGAAGCAAAAGAAATATTGGATGATAAACCATATCATATATGTTGATACGATATGATCGGAAGAACCCTAAAGACATAAAAAGGGACAATGAACAAAATTGTAGATAGCTACAAGAAGAACATTAGTATATCGTATATTATTTTTTTAGCAATTTCCAGAATAAAATCACTTCTTGTTTCACATCACAAACCGTTTAAGTTCATTGACAGTCCAAAAACCTTTGACATAATGGTCTTTGTTTTAAACTCCTTTCTACCATGTAAAATAAGGAAAGAAAATACGCTTGCTTCACACAATATTTTCCGCTAATCATAATTTCTACAAACATTTTATTATAACATTAAAATAACCAGCGTAAACATTCGTCTGACGTATATATAAGCATTAAAATATTTTCTTATATAACATTTTTTAAATTCCACATCGAAAATAATATCTTAAAGCATTTTTTGCAATTAGCAGATAGCACATACGTTTATTTTGTTTATAGAGGTATAAATTCTTGAGGAAAATAGTATATTTTCTTTTTCCGCAGATCATCAGATTAATTTTCAATATTAAAAGAAATATTTGTAGATGTTATTTTTTATTTGGCAAATGTTTAATGAAAAAAAGTAGTTCAAACTAGTATTTTTAGTCGCATCCAATATTGGCGATTTAAGCTTCCTCAATATCTTACAATTTAATGCATTTAAAGATGAAGTTTGCGTTTGATACACGATCTTTCTAGATTCTGTATCTCCATTATGTCTTATTTTTCATCTATCTTACAATTTCGCTAAGAACCCTGTCCAGTTTTAACTGCCAACCTAGAATGACATTTTGAACTTCTGAATCCTCGCCTAATTTATGTGTTTGTTATTTCTACTTTGATTTAGTAGAGATTTACACTGAGTATTGCACTTTCTATGTCTAAAATATGGCACGAAGTCTATATTTCTTGGCCAAAATGTGCCAAAATATTTTCTTCGATCTTCAATTTCTCCTCTCCAGTTAATAACATCGGCTTTTCACCGTTTCTAATTATCTGGTACTACGTCTTCCCCTAATTATTTAAATTTCTTCGTGTGTAAAACCTAAATTATTAGCTTTCCTATCATTCGTTAAATCTGCCCTAGACAATTCATTTCTAAGGTATTAATGAAAATGATTATTTTTGTTTCTTTTTAGTGATAGTAGGCTTTGTGGTTTGTTTTTCTTCTCCATATTTTATTTTTCTCAAACCATTCTTCCCTTCGGGATTATTTAGCATCCACATTTTGCATGCATAGGGTTGGTCAGCAGATTCTTAGTTTTGATAACTGAATAGAAACTTAAATTTCAAAAGTTTCCTTACGACTTCGATACTTCTTTTGTTAGCCATTTGTGTTTAATAATTATTTTTTCCTTGTATACCGCTTGCAGGAGGTAAATTCACAAATTGACCTTCTCTTCTTTTTATATTCAGATTTCCTCCCGGTTTTTGTTGAATCCACCCGATAGTCATCTATTTTGAATTTTTAATATTTATTTCAACCACGTATTTCTTTACTTCACTTTCTAGTTTCTAAAAATCCCCTTTAATTGGGAAGTATTAGTGTTTCTTGTTGAAAATTATGTATTTCCATTCTACCAAATTGTTTATTATATTTCCTAAACCTAAATCTGTGGATTTTCAAAAATAACTCTGTGGATAACTGATATTACTACTTTAGTCGCTTCCTGACTAAAAAAAAACTAGAATCTAAGCTCTACTTTTTTAATTCTATTAGTGTAACAACATATTTCGTTCTTGGAGATGTAAACTACCAGAGAATTTAGTCTTGTTAAAAAGATATTTTTTATGAATAAACTAACTAACCGTTTATGACTGCGGAAAAATATAATATAATTTATATAAGGAATGCATACAGAGTGTCTCAAATCAAATGTTTTTGTTTTTATCCAACTCACCAGTAAAATACAGCAAACGATATATTAAGAGGCTAAACATGGTAGACATAGTAAACCAGCTTTTGGTATTAATGAAAAGTATACCTACATGTTTAAAATTGAATTAAGCGATATAAAAAAAGAATTTACTATGTATAAAGCAATAATTTTATTAGAACAGCCTTTAACTAAATGTAGGTTATATATATGTAAGACACAAAGAAGACGATAGACATTGGATGTCTAATATTTGAGGTTTTAAATGAAGCCAAATATCTATTATTAATATAAGTGACCAGAGCTTCATTATTGGTGCATAACAAAAATGGTTAAGCCACTTGCCAAGAATTCCTAAACGGATTTATTATTGAAATCTACCAAGAATTAAGGAAAATATTCCCAGTAAACAATGAAATATTTCAGGTATACTCAAGAATAAAAAGAGCCTCAGAAACATTTTAGGCTGCTCTACAGTTATCTTGAGGTCCGTGAAACATATAACACTGGTTTGTAGCCTTTAAGAGACTAAATATTCCAGAACAAACATGAAAGAACTCCTGGCTGTACTAAAGTCATCTAAACTCACCTGATATATTTCAATCTATCCTGAAATCTTCCAGAGGTCGCTAAACCATTTTAAGACAGTCCTTAAACATTTTAATCTACACTAAGTATAAAAAGAAGACTACTTACAAATTCCACATCATTTACGGCTAGAAATGAATTATTTCAGGTAACCGTGTACCTATCTATAGGTATTCAGTCTGCCTTTAAGTCATTTATGAGGCCGCTAAAACATTACAGGTCAGTCACGAAGTATTTAAATTTGCACCAAGGATAAAGTGACGACTAGAAATTCTACAGCAATGTTCCCGGTCAACAATAAAGTATTTCAGGCTGCCCTCAAATCCATAAGAGGCTTCAGAAACATTTCAGGCTACTTTATAGTCATCTTGAGCTGCGTGAAACTCACCACACTGCTCTTGTAACCTTTAAGAGTTCCAGCAATATTCCAGTAGTTCCTTTGGCAGTCTTAAATTATCTTGAGTTTCCTGAAATATTTCATTCTCTATCAAATATGAAGACAATCTAGAATTCTACAACATTCCCGAACAGACTGAGGTATTTCATACTGGCATTAAGTCTTTCGACTTGTTCTTCAAACATTGCAGGCTGCATTCAATTATCTAGAGGTCCATGCAACATACCTTGCTGCCATTATAGCCTTTTAGAACCGTGACACACTTTCCAGAATATATATCAAACTTTACGGGCTTCCCAAAAGCTATCTAGAGTTTTCTGGCATATTTTAATCTGCACTGAGTATAAAGAGAAGACGGCCTAAAAATTTTACATAATCCCCGGTTAGAATTAGTATTTCGGGCTGCTGCTCTGAAGTTTTAAGGGGATTCGGAAATATTTTAGGTTGCCTATAGTTACCTAGTAGTCCGAGAAGTATACAGAGTCCTCCTTTAACCCCCCAACGACAGAGTTAACAAGTGTTCCAGGATAGAAATGAAAAGTTGACTACTCCGAGGATATCTAGATTCTCCTGTTATATTTCAGTCTACCTTGAAGTCCCAGAGGCGCTAAAAGATTTCATCTTGCACTTACGATTTTAGGATTCCTGTAATTCTTAAGAAACCCTGGAAAATTTCAGGTCGC
The DNA here is from genome assembly GCF_040954645.1 of Diabrotica undecimpunctata. NCBI lineage: Eukaryota > Metazoa > Arthropoda > Insecta > Coleoptera > Chrysomelidae > Diabrotica > Diabrotica undecimpunctata. The sequence goes on from NC_092803.1 coordinate 149,881,411, forward strand.
CTACTGATATCTAGAGGTCTGTGAAACATATCACGCTACTCTAAAGCGTTTCACAGATTCCAAAAATATTTTGTATAGACATGAAACGCTTTTGACTCAAACCTACTAAATTGAAGGATGTGACCTTATGCTGTCTTGCATTCATCAATAAATATAATTATATCAGAAAAGTATCACATGATGTGGGTATGTGTGTGAGTGTGTATGTGTACGTGAATACTTTTTCTTACAAAAACATTGATTTGTGAGTCAAACACTCGATAATAGTTAATATAAGTGTGTTTATAAGCTAGTAGGAACAAATTTTTTAATAAATAGAATACTTAGAGTAGTTTTCTTTTGATGGACTTATTACCTGAGTCATTTTGGAACGTATTTTATTTGGTTTGAATCCAGCATAACTTTAAACTATTAATCTTGTCTGTTTCTTCAGAAATTTACAACTATGTGATATGTGCTGTCTAAACTATTCATTTATTGTTTATTTATTTCAAGAATAGTCTCAATTCCGTCATCGAGTGAGAAAATCTATACAAATTCCATACTGATACACACTGAAGCCGTAATTAAACTATTTTTTACGTCTTTAGCAACATATTCTCATACAATTCTTCAAAAATATAATTGTTAACGTTTTTGTAATAATTATTAAAATAATTTTAAGATTTAACACGTTCACTGCCAGTAAATATTCAAGATTTACCATAAATGCACATTAGAAGAATGAAAAAAAGAACGGTTGCTATTCATCCCTAGTGGTATCACTGGCTCAAGTTATACAAAGTATTGATTATTATAAGAATAAATCCAATAATAATCAATTTACTGCGATTTTCTAGAAAACACTCTTATTATTAAAACTCTATTTAAACCCTACTTCAATTTTTAATTTCTTTATTATTGCATTCACCAGTCTCAAAGTACATCTGAAGAAATAGACAGGAATCTTACGCTGAACTTTAGATCTACATATAATCCCCCAAAAGACAAACTACGTTAGTACCAGCTCTGCTTAATATACAACTGATCCATTTCTACTAGTTTATCGAAGATTTAACAATATTATACTTGTAGAAAAGTATTCCGGAAGCTGTAAAGCGTTTTAAGGTTTTTCATAACTATTTGTGCAATAATATACTAGTGAAAACTCAGTACAAAACATGAGTACATCATTTCAAATAAAGCTTTCTTTATTTTGACTAGAAAACATTAATAGCTACGTTTTTTGTTTTGTTTTGATCACTGCAAAAATCCTTTCTTTTCTCCGACTTGATATTTTTTCGCCCTGGTTAAGTTTATTCGTTCGCAAGTTATACAATTTTTACAAGTAACGCTGTACTAGTTTAGTACAAAGTTAGGAAACGTTTCCAGTATAAGAAAATGTTTATTTTTTTCATTAAAACACTTCGTTTTTACTCTCACTTCCAGTTTATATTCTTATGTTGATTTCTCTAAATATTCACTGATAACATTCAGATAGTTATCAGTACTGGGAACATTTTTCAAACTTTGTACAAAAAATATACACTTAGGTAATTACATTACTTTAAAAACTAAGTCGATAACACTTAAAAACTAAGTTACTTACATTTTTAGCGCTATAGCAGCATTCGTCAATGTAAAATGAGATGATGTTAACATTTTGTTATCGAAAGAGAACTAAAGTTCTACAACTGGAATTCAGGACTTCAAGACAACTGGAATTCAATTAAATTATATGTAGAACATATAAACCACCTTTATAACTTTTTTAAATATTTAGTACATTCAAAAATGAAAAATGTTCTCTCGAAAAAACATCATAATGTAAATATTAGGTATTTATTTGTTAAAGAAGTGTATGCAAATAATAATTATTATCTAAGATTTCTATTATTTGTTGATAGCCAAAGAAGCGCATATAAACAATTGAATTTGAATAGACCCAGATCCTTGCCTACAGAGGTAAGCTACGGAGCCTCCTAGTCTCCCCACCGCCATTCGGTGATGTGCGTTTGCACTATTTCTTGGCTGTGAATGCATTATAGTTGGTTTCTTTACGTGATCAAATAGAAATAATCATGTGAAAAATAGAAATAATCCAAATATAGCACAGAAGTCCAGTTGTAGTTGTAGAATAAATATTCTATAATTGATTTTAAAAAAGCTGAGGAGTCTCTTCAAAACCTTTAAGTCAATACCCACAAATATTTTACCCTGAGGGAATATTTCAATATAATATGTGAATAAAAATAAGCGTATTCATCTTCAGTACATATATTTAGATGTGTTTACTAAATAGGATATTTGTAAATAGTAAAAAATGGACATTTTTCTTATTGAAATGCGTATATAACACTGAAAATATTTCCACGATTCTTGCTCTACCAACATCCACTACAAGCATAGCCAACAAATTGTCTAGTTATCTATTTTATTCTATACTATACTATAAGGCTTTGTAGAATCATATGCACAATTTTTATAGTAAATTACTGTGAAAACGTATCATTTTCACACATAAGTTTTTCTAAGCTCTTAACATTCATATACATCGACCATTACTAAGATTTTTCTATCCATTTTAGAGAATAAAACTTTTCCCTATTACAATTACATAAATCTGTAAGCTTTTATTTAATATAAAATATGTGATTGTTAAGATTAAAATATTCCCTTTGTAGATATGCATCTTTTATTATCCGATCTCAGTGAGAGAGTGTATTTACCAAGAGCTTGGATGTATAATACCCACTGTATAATAACAGTCATTACTACACTACATTTCCAGCAAAAGATACAGGAGATATAAACTTAATTAAACGAAGCGATAATATTAACTTTTCCAGAAGTTTATGTAATTTTCTTTTTTAATTTTAAATTTCGATCTAATTTATAGCTTTAGTGGTGATGTTTAGATTAATTTTAATAGTTCCGTAATACCAACTATATTTCATGATAAAATCTCTTTTTTTATTTTTCCTTACAACTCAATTATTATTCAAATGATGAATCAGTCGCATACGTGAGTCAATTTCAACAAGGTTAGAGAAATAAATGTTAAACTTACTCATAATCTATTAATTGAACCTTGGACGAGCGGTTTCGAACACTGAACTTTGCTGTTCATTGTCAGGTCTCCGGAAAGGTTATTTAAAATGCTAAAAATTACAAAAAGTAACTATTATAGTTGTATCAGGTATGTTACAAATAGTGCCAATATTACGTATGCGTGGTTTGAAAGAGTTATATAAACAATACTTACATGCCGGTTCAAGAAATGTAGCTACATAGGTGCATAATGAACGCTTATTTAAGCTATGTTGTTTTCTGAGGGTCATCAGCTTCATTACACAATGAAAATTGTGGAATATTTCTTGGGGAGGCAGTTAGGAAATAAACTATTGTTGTTTAAGATATAGGATATAAATATGGAACTATTGACGTGATGGTTTGTCCAACGATAAGTGATGTTATATTTATAAAAGTTATTTTTATTTACTATAGAGGTATATGTACAAAATATGTGTTATTTTTTTATTTATTGGAGATTTTATTAAATGAAAGTGATGTAATATGGCTTACTGAATAGAACTGCTTGGAATATGTATATTATCCAAGGTGGTTTTATATGAAAATATTATTGAGTTAAGCCACCTATTTTAGTATATGGTGGTTAATAACTAGAATTGTGAGGGTCATAGGATAAAATAGAAACAGACACAAACGAACAAGAACATAGAAACAGGTCACACACATCAAGGCACTACACAAATTAAAATAGTTTAGATAGAAAATTGTACTACATTGGGAAACATTTGTGTAATCGAGAGAAGACATATTTAAAACTGCTTTTTGCGTTACTAAACAAATTAAAATAGTTTTGAAAATTGTACTACATTGGGAAACTTTTGTGTAATTCGGAGAAGAGATATTTGAAACTGCTTTTTGTGTTACTTGTTTAAGAGGCAAAATTGACTGTGTCAATGGGAAATAAGATTAAAAAATTTCTCTAACCTTGTCAATTATTATTATTACAACTCAAATTTGCCAGGAATATTATTATCTTTTATGAGTATTTTCTTAAGCATAAAGTGGTCGCACTAATCAAAGCAAATATTATTTTAGATAGTTACGAAAGTAACGACTGTTATATAAAACTGAAAATTTCAACTGTATAGTTCAATATCTTTGTACAGGAATAAAATAAATGTCGGGCATTGACCTACTTTACTTCGAGAATAAAATAAACCTTGATTTAAGTCAGTCTTGTGCATTAAGGTACACAAATGGCGATTTAAGCGTACGATTCGCTGACGTAATCGAAGAAATAGTCAAAGCTACATGTCGGATTCGAGGCGGAAATGTATGGGTGTTCGCTGAGAGCTGCGACTTTATATTGCTCGCTAAATGACAGCAAAATGCCATGGATCTTTGCAATGATCTCTTCTACTCAGGCATTCGATTCCTACAAAATTTTAAGTGCAAGATTAGTACGTTAATCTAATGTCCATTGAGATTATGAAGTAGAAGGCTTTAAATTTTTTTTGAAGCATAGCTTTCTTATCGTGGGCTACGGAGGGAGCGATGGATCCCACAGAGGTATGAAAAAATACAAACGACTAAAATGGTAAATGTAACGATAAAATGTAACGACAGATCGCCCGACCACAAACTACGTGAAGTAGTAAACATAGTCCTGCGTGTGTTTCTTAATAAAACAAAAGAAAACAAAAATAAAATAAAATAAACAAAATTAAATTAAAATAAAATGAAATAAATTAAATAAAATGAATTGAAATGAAATAAAATAAATTAAATTAAAAACCATGTCTCCGTGCTTAGACGATACAAAAGCTATGCTTCCCCTCCACGGTCACTTCCGTAGTGCCACATCCTGTTTTTTTTTATATGGCTTTTTTATGTATGGTTTATGTACAGCTTATTTGGCTAGTCGAAATCATGTGTAACATTTATGGAGTCTAATATCCATAAAAAGTAAAATAGATTAAAAATAATTTTTTTAATCATTACAATCAGCCAACATAAATACCACGCAGACCTGTTGGGATCTGTAAAAATAGCAGAGAGTTTTGGACATTTTTAGATAACAGATCCGATTTTTGCTAGATAGTATTCAGAATGACCCCATACTAGCGAGCTCATGACTAATTGTAAACAGGGCCGCCCAGAGCCAGGCCGGGCCCCGGGGATGAGACCGGCCGCCCCCCCCAAACATCCAGTTGAACGAAAATTCCCAAAAATCTGATAACTCATAAACTGGGATATGTAATAGTGAACACTCATGCTATTGACACAGGAAGGAAGAAAATTAAAACTGTTTTAACAATTAAACTTTGTTTTTAATTATTTACAATAGAACTGTTAGTTACAACATAACTTTTCTTGCTTTCATATCCGCAAAGTTTTGGATCACGTGGTCGAAATCAAGAGCTTTTGCAAGTTTCGACTCTATGCTTAACAGTCCCAAATCAGATAATCGTTGTTGACCCATAGTAGATCTTAAACAATTCTTAATTCAATATAAGGTTGAATGCTCGAATAAATGAACTTTGATCAAATAAAAGGCATATATCGAGCACAGTTTAATTTAATCTTGCCCAAGTACTTTCGATCCCTAGATCATCTTTAGGGGCATTTCGTCAATTGCGGCCTATCCGACAAGAACAAAATGTCATAAACATATAATTGTACATCACACTACACTACAAAAGGACAAACAAACACTTTAAAATTATTGAAGGAAAGCTACATTGCGTGCAGAAGCCGGAGACAGAATGTATGTTTCTGTCTCCGGCTTCTGCACGCAATGTAGCTTTCCTTCAATAATTTTAAAGTGTTTGTTTGTCCTTTTGTAGTGTAGTGTGATGTACAATTATATGTTTATGACATTTTGTTCTTGTCGGATAGGCCGCAATTGACGAAATGCCCCTGAAGATGATCTAGGGATCGAAAGTACTTGGGCAAGATTAAATTAAACTGTGCTCGATATATGCCTTTTATTTGATCAAAGTTAATTCTTAATTCGGCTCAAAACACTAAATGATCTCTCGGCCTGAGCAACGGATACTGGTAGGCAACAGAATATGCGAAGAGCAATGCACACATTGGGGAAAAGATTTGTCACACGAGCTTGTTCAAAAGTTTTGCTGGTTTCAGCGACGTATCTGAGATGTTTGATTTACTAACAGTTTTCAAGTAAATCATTTCATCAACTAGATCCCTGCTTACATCTGAATTGTACTCTTCGGCGAATCTTACACAACTTTCTGAGATCGTATTCTCGTCCATTTCGTTATACTTCCATAAAAATGAAAATTTCATTTCGATTTCTCTCAGTGCTGTGAACCTCTTTTTCAGGTTGGCCACCAAAACATCAATTATTGTGTAGAAAACTTCTGTTTTAAAGCGTTCTTCCGGGGATAAATTTAACATTACATCTTCTGTAGCTGTTTCATCGTGAAAAGTCTTCCTCTTTCTCGCACGGGAAGTGGAGAGTTCCGGTCGATACCATAAGCATTTGCAACATGTTTGCATTCAGACAATATCTTGTCCCAGTTATTTCTTAAGGCACTTAAATCATCAATTAGGCTCTCTATATTACTACTCTCAACATCCAAAGTAGCGTCCATAGTTTGAAGTAGTTGACTTCTGTAGTTGATGGGTACCAACACTTTCACCCAAATTGACGCCATGAGGATGCACTTGAAGGTGTTAAGATATTCTAAAACCCCATTGATTGTGGCTCTCGTTTCAACAGTTACGTTAAGATTCAACAATGATGAAACTGCCTCAATGATTTTGCCTATGTGTGCCGCTATTGGTTTCACACATTCTACTCTAGCACTCCACCTCGTATCAGACAATGAGTGCAGTGAAGATCCTACTATCTCTTTCAGAAGAGAGATATTTACAATTTGTAAATAAATACACGAGAAACCACAGTGTAAAATCACGGTAAAAACAGCATTTTTGTATTTTTTTCATTTATAAATTAAAATCTATGGATTTAATTAATTGATTTGAATTTATACTCAAATAGCACAAAGATCATCATCAGACATAGGCAAGCAATTAGAATAGCATGGTGCTAATTTAAGAACTTATTTTTTAAAGCAGTCACTAATATGACATAGCATCACTTCGATTGAAATATCAAGAAATGCGTAGATATCTATCCAATGAATGGAGAAACCTCTGCGTGAGCGACATTCCAATGAAATCATCTAGGACCACGTCGACAATGCAGCATCGAACCATTGATTGACATAAATAGACGGTTTCTGAAACATATCATTAAAACTCCTTTAAGGTGCAAAACAACAATACAACAACTGTCCCAAACAACAAGAAAAGGTTAATACGTATAAGCGGATACACAGACGCACTGTACGTTAAATCAAATCTTAACTGTCTTTTCCGTTTATTCCGATATACTCTGTACGAGTAGTAGAAACCAAATTCGCTAAGGATTTTTGCTTAGTTGAGGAAACATGTCGTGGAATTCAATTTTTAGATTGTCCCATGTCTCTATTAACATCTTTATCAACGTCTGTTTTGCCTTGCAATTCTTAGAAGGCACAGATTAAAGCAAAAATCTGAATTTGGTTTCGAAAATTAGTTTACAGATTTTAATATCAGATGTCGCTATTTGCGTCTATACGAAGCCATGTTAGAGTTGCTTCCTAAGACAGAAAATATTTATTTTCACTTTCAGAGCGACCGTGAATATCCGTCTCTGAAGATCCCTATTAGGGTGAAATACGTATAAGCGGATATACAGACGCACTGTATGTGAAATCAAATCTTAACTGTCTTTTCCTCCTATTAACTTAACCTTTCTTGTTTGAAAGGTTCTAAACGTTTGACATTCTTTTCCTCAAGATTTTCATTAGCTTCCTCCGTGGGTGTGTTAGTTGTTGCTGTGAAAACCTCAGAGTTTTCTAACATTATTGCCACTAATTGGTCGCAAAGTATATAAAATGCTGTAAATGAACAGGACTCACGGTGTGTTAAATATAACAAAAGAAGTATAGCTCTTGAGACTTGAGATAGTAAAGAACGGAAAGTACCCAGACGATATTTATGATCCCATCTAGTGCTAGTATCATTCTGAACCTAAAACAGTTAGGTACTAGTGAACATCTCTATAAGGCCATGAAAAAAGCAGAACGGTTTTTTCGGAAGAACAAAAAAGTAGAAGGTCCAGAGGCGCACTGAACAAATTTTTGGGAGATAATCCAGCCTCCCAGGTCATCTAGGGCTCGATAACACAAAATGTGTCTCCAGAACTAAATTCTTTTGATACCATATGTGTCTGCGATGAGTGCATTTCACAATTAGAGGGAGTGAGAGTCATATGGCTTAAACCTGAAGTAGAGCCCTCAAGTTTTCAAATCTCGGTGGAGATCAGTGTTTTGTTTACTTTTGATCTTAAAAACAAATTGAAATTTAGGTACATATAGTTACCTATACAAAGGACGAAGGCTATAGAGGTTTGTCTTTTTGTGCAATACTTACAAAAATAATACATTTTATAGGTTACGTTTTACGCGAGGAGCTTTAAATTGAACTATCATATTTTGCAACACTTTAGCAACATCCTTACTGTTAGAATTAGGTTCAATGTTAATGTAAAACATTGAGAAGTGCATATTTTTCGGAATAAAAACACATAAAGTTAGATTCTTTTGTTGTAACCTCAAAACTCAAAACATTTTCATGAAATATGTCTCGATATTATTGTTCTATCAAGTCAAGTCCAGTGAGCTGTATGCAAAATCTTTATACACAAATTCTAAATAATATAATGTAGCATATATATTTCCACAAAGAGAAACTTACCTTCAGATTCTCAAAATATTGCATAATCTGATCGTAATCCATATCAAGCTGTAAATCATCTAAGCCTGGAAGCTCCATGGATTTACTGGTTTCATTGTCATTTTTATCTGCATTAAACATTGGATTACCAACTATAGTGGCTGTTTTTACCTCAGCACTGTTCCTATTACCTAAAAACAATCTTGTAAGGTAAGTAACTGTCGAAAAAAGAACATAGTTTGAGAATTTTTTCGTTTAAGTAATCTTGAATTAGACATCGAAAATTTTTAATCGAGAAATTAAACTTTACTCTAAAGTAAACTGGAAAATATATTTAATCATTTTGCAATCATTGTCACAATTTAGATGGTTTATAAATACGTGGTAAATATTACAGACCAAAAAAACATGTGCTTAGTTATTCAAACTTCGGGCTACCAATTTCCGTTTTTAGCTAGCAGTCGATCGCATTAGATAATTCATTCATTTTTTTCGACTGGTATGGATAACATTTATATATTTCTTTTTAGCCAGTTAAGACCACATCTATGGTAACATCAGATTTTGTTTCCAGTTAAGCCAAATTCCACGACCACATTGCGAGAATTGATGCCCTTGTACGTAAATACAAAAAGATCATGGGTAACAGTAGTCCAATGCAATAGAAGTGATCCACCAAGATATTATGAATTCAAACACTAACCTATTTTTTTCTAGGAAACCGAAAACAAAAACACCAAAAACAAGTGTAGAATGGGCAGTAACATACGTTACCCATAAGTCCCCTGGATTTGAATTACCACGGAGAATATGACCCACCCTAAATAGGATCCGAACTTGTCATTATACATGTGCATACTCCTTGCATAAAATGGGGTAAGCAACCATCCCCCGAAGAGAACCTGACTATTGACCGAATTGTTGAAAAGTGTCCCAGAAGATTCTATAATTGTAAGCCGGACGACTTTCTGTTGTAACGATATGCATCGCCTTGGTCCCGTCAGCGCTCCATACACACGCACTCCCACCACAAGTTCCTCTTCCATCGATGTGCGCTAGAGGAGATGGAAGGCCTAGAACCGCATAAAAGAGCAGCTGCAGCAAGGCATTTTTTTCAAAATTTCAAAAAATTTTTACTCTAACCAAATTTTTTTAAAAATAAGCACTTTGACGGTTTAAACTTTCAGATCATATAAACAATACATAAATAAAGTCAATTATAAAGCATTAATGATTAGTTTTCTTTGTGCTGCTAATTAGGGGGTGATTTTCACGATGTTTTTACCAAAAGCAATGAAAGAATTTAATATACCAACACAACTAATAGAACTGATAAAAGAATCTCTAAAAGTAGAAAGTAGAATCCGGATACAAAATGAATTAACGGAAACAATAGATGCGAAAAAGGGACTACGCCAGGGAGACGCTCTATTATGCATCTTGTTCAACATCGTACTCGAGAAAATACTGAGGGACACAACAGTCAATACACGAGGAACAATCATTAATAAAAGCGTGCAAATACTAGCATTTGCAGATGATGTTGACATAATCGCAAGATCAAGAAGAGAAATGATAGAGACATACAACCAAATAGAACGAGCTGCACAAAATAGTGGTCTTAAAATCAATCAGACCAAAACAAAATATATGCAGGTAAGTAAAAACGCAGAAATAAGGCAGCCACAAAATATAACAATAGGAGAATACAACATAGAGGGGGTAAAAAACTTTATATACTTGGGATCCCTAGTCACGTCTGATAATAACGTTACGGAGGAAGTGAAGAGGCGAATATTTATTGCAAATAGATGTTACCATGGCTTTTAATTAGTCAACTAAGATCAGATAACGTCGCAAGAAAAACAAAATGCCAAATATATAAAACCCTAATAAGACCGGTACTCACATATGGCTCAGAAACCTGGACACTCACTAAAAGAGAGGAAACGTTGTTAGCCACCTTCGAAAGAAAAATCTTGCTACACATATATAAGGGCACAAAAGAAAACGGAATATGGCGAAGAAGATACAACTCTGAACTATACAAAATATACCAGGATCCGGATATTATAACATTCATTAAAATAGGACGGCTGCGTTGGATAGGACATGTAGAAAGAATTGAAGAAGGCGAAATACCAAACAAAATATTCAAACAGATGCCAGTAGGAAAAAGAACAAGAGGAAGACCGAAACTGAGATACTTAGAACAAATAGAAAATGATATAACAATCTTAAAAATAAAAAACTGGAGAAAAAAAGCACGAAACAGATCAGAATGGAGAGGAATCCTGGAACAGGCCAAGACCCAAAAAAAGTTGTCGAGCCAATGATGATGATGATTTTACCAAAAACAAAGGGAGCAACTTTATTTTAAGCCTAACTCGCTTAGTTTTGATGCTATAAACTTAAAAAAAAAAAACAAAGATAAAGCTTCTTTCATAATATCATGATCTGATAACACTTTCAAAAAGTTTTGATAAGTTTTTCCCAAAAAGTGCTAAGAAACTACTTTTCATGAGCTAGAACTCTGCTTCTACTGGGTCTGCAGAGTTTATAGTACACTATTTTTTGTTTTGTTTTTTTATAATCTACATTTTTGCTAAAAATATTTTTTGCATTTGCAAAAAGTACATACTTACTTTTTGAGTTATTTGTGAAGAACCGTGTAAAGACGTTGTTTTTATTTTGAAAAATGAACATTTTCACTCGCAATTAACTCAAAAAGTATTGACTTACTTAATTAACTCTGTAGAACAAAGGTTGCTTAGAATAAGTCAATTTATTCATTTCCGGACTTATTTTGAACGTATGTTTTTTCACCACCGAGAAGGGGTGGTTTTCACCGTCCAAGTAAAAGCAACTCTCAGCTCAAGTCCAAAACTGGGTAAGAGGAACCTAAATCCAAACTTTCAACCAAATCCGTCGTGACGAGGAAAATTACACTCCACAACGGTCATTTACTGGAGTATTAAATTTTTGAATATTTAGTTATTAATGAATATTAATGTTCACGGAATGGAATGTTGGGATGCCGTTGGAATTCGTAGAAGAATACGGGAAATATCATGTGTTTTGGCGAATATCGCACACTCATTACAACACTATACAATTGAAGCTTGGCTTGTGAATGCTAGTATTAACAGAAAGAGGCACGTCACAAATAACGTGTGTCAATTGCCTTTTGATGCATGAAAATAGGCAATATCTAAACATGCTATACTTCAACAGATAAGATTTTCACACAACAGTTGAAATATTATTGAATGTATGTGCGTCCAAAATATTTACTGAACATCACGATCAGCAGGTTTTCTCAGAGCTACGACGAAAAAGGTGTGGTAGCTTCTCCTATTATGGATATAATTAAATTTCATTATTTTTAAATAATACGACAAAAGTGTTTTTTTTTTCAATTTTCCAACTTGGGTTTTTCTCAAATACAAAAAAAAATATTTCAATCAAAAAATTTATGTACACAAATACATTTAACGTTACTTACTTGGACTATTTGAATACTGTACAAATTCCACATTATCATCCTTTCTAGCTTGTGCTTTAGGTTCGTCATCAAATTCGAACATATCTTTCTCTGTACAATTTTCGACTTTCTTCTTTGGAACCGCAGCCTGAGATTTTAAAGGAATAAGCTCGTTCGATAGCCTAAAATATTCAAATTTAATAAAGCACTGTTTACATACCACTGGTTATTTTTTACTACGAATAAAAAAGAAGCAAGGAAAGTCGTTCCTTTCTCAACGGACTTTTTTAGTCTGATATTGGAATAAATAACCAGCAAGAGCGATTTGAACAGAAAATGTGCGTTAATAAATATACATCAGATACTATTACATGCAAATGATAATGTAATATTCAATAGAGCAAAAATTTGACCAAAGAAGAAACTTCAGAGACCGGTGGAGTCTACAGAAAAAATTTAACTCGAGAATAGACAGCAAACATCCCATTAATATGAGGTAAATTTCAAGATAAACTTGAAATAATCGCAGAATGGAATAAACAAGTTGAAAAAAGTAGATACAATACTGCCGACCTCGGAAAAGTGGCCACTGATAACGGAAAGTTGAAACAAGAAAACAGTCATGGAACAAAAAAGATTAAATAGAAGGATTGAAATACTAGACAAAACATCAGGAAGAAAAACCTAATAACGCACATAATAGGAAGACCAAGGAGATGATGAATGAAAACTTCAATCCAATCAAATCAAAATCCAAATAATATTGCAAAACTTAAGAATTTAAATAAACAAGGGGAAAATAATATAAAATAGAAAAATGAGAAAAAAATGAAAACAGATATACATATATTGATGAACATATATTGAAAAGAGATGCACGAAAACGTGCTGAAAGGATTTACACATCTTAAAAGAACCAAAATATACATAAGTGAGGACGTCCCAAAGCAAGTAATCTTTGAAAGAAAACAACTCGTCGAAAATATGAAAATAGCAAGAAAAAGAAGGATACTGGTATACACTGTGGATAGATGGAGAAAGGTAATGTATCGAGCAATTTTAAAACAATGGTATAAAAGAACTCACGGAAGAAAGCGCAAAATAAAAAAATGAACTGGACAACACAGCAAATCACAGAAAAACAAAGATAGAGCTAAATTATTCAGTGAGAGATATTCCATACAAAGCCCAAGTATATAAGGGAAACTAACGAAAATAATAAGGACAACCAATACTTGGGTTACAAATTACAAGACGCAAAGGCTGGAAAACAGGATGGATGGTATCTATTTTAAAAAAGGCTACTCAATAAAAGGCAACAACTACATGGGAATAAGATTGTTAAACAGCTGTTAGAAAAATATGTACTTCACTAACCAAACAACGAATCGCAAAAAAAACGTTGATACTAAAATAGCAGGGATTTAGAGCGGGAAAGTCAACAATAAACGCTGTACACATAATCACATAGTCAATTCAGAAATTTTATGAAGATGATGTCGACATATATATCCTCGTCATATATTTCAATCAAACATTTCTCGGTCTAATAAGAGCCAACATAATAGAAGACATGAAAAATCCCGATGAAACTTATTAAGCTAACGAAAATGACAATTTACTAATCAACAGCAGCAAGCATAGAATATATTGCCTATCCAAAAATATAGAAACAGCAACTGGAACAAGTCCAGGCGACTCGCTATCAACCTCACTATTTAATATCGCAAAAGAGGAAACCAAAAGAGATGGCGAAACATAAGGTAAAGTACCACCATATTTCTAAGAGACTCATTAATATTCTGCTCAGAGGGGTGCTCTTGCTTGTGGTATCAAATTCCATAAACTTATTTTATGAAATGATCTGTTGTTTATATAATTTCATAACTCGAACAATAGCACCCCTCTGTTACGATCCGCTTAGCAATAAAGCAAAATAAAACAAAGTACCAACCTAATATGCTCAAAAAATAAATAAATAAATAAAGATAAATATTGAAAATTATGTATTCGAAAAGGTACAAACTTTAAAATATCAGAACAATAATCGTATTTTCAGCAGTGCCATACATTATTTTTGTATCTATATGTTAAAAATCTTTCCTTACCTATGGTAGTGTGATTTTTCTTGGTTCTTGTTCCTATGATGGTGATGATGATGTGGTTTTTTCGGTAGAGGAGAATCGGACGAGGTTGTCGAAACACCCAAATTTCGATGAGGTGGTACAGGTGGTTTATAGTCGTCATTCTGGGCATTGTTCTGAGAATGGTGAGAATGTGATGGTAAAGGAGGTGGTGGAGTCGGTTTATTCCTAAACAAGTATTTACTAATAATTTAGTTCGTCATTTGACAAAATACAACTATAAATGATTGTTTTAGTTTCATATTTCAGTATACAGTTCAAAGCTACTAATCTTTCGAGAGTTTTTAAAAGTACTAAATACTTTTCTAATATTTTTGTTTACCCTATTATCGCCATATTTACCCTATTATTATTTATATTATATTATGGTTTCAAACATGGTAATATTATACCATATCGTGATTTTATCGAATCTGAGTAACAGAACTTAGTTACAGTAATAGTCGTTAATACAGTACGACAAAAGAGAAGTGGCTGGCTATCTACGCCACAGCATAAGGAACCAATTTGTGTCTATGCTGTGTGCTGTGTCTACGCGTAATTAGAAAAGAATGTTTCACGAGAGAGATAGAACAGACATATTTCTTTCGAATGCCATGTTGCCACGTCAAAAATGTAGTTTGTGAATTAAATATTACGAAAACAACATATACTAAATATTATTATTTTAACAAAGTTTTGAAACTAGTTTCCTGTGGCATGTCTAATTTAAATAAATTATGTTTCTATGGGTTTACGCCACAATTATTGATTGTGATGAAAATTGCATTTTTAACTAAACTACTGTTTGACGTTTCGATTTCCACTCCGAAAATTGTTTTCAAAAATGATTATTTTGAAAAATGACAATGTAATCGCTGTGTGCAAGTACTTGGAGGATACGAGAAACGATCGTGCGCGTGCAACGGTGAAATCTTGCAACTTTGTTAGCATATTTCATAAGTATTTATTGAAGAAAATGGGATTTCGCAAATGCTGTGTTATAAATTGTAAAAATACAACAAAAAATAGTAAATTCAAGTTTTATCAGTTTCCAATTTCTAAGCACAAATTAATGTAAGTTTTCGTAATACGTTTGACGTGAAGACTAAATTAAAGTTCACTTTAAAGTGTAAATTTCAATAATAATCATGTTGGTTCAAGTTTGTTTACAATTTAATTTTTTTTTCAAATTAAAATAAAAATGCTAAATATTTCGCAAAGCAGTCAGTTTTCTCTGATGCTGGGGGAACGGGCCTGCATTCCAACAGTCAGTCTATTTGTATTATATGTATATTGTCATTGGTCGTTCATTTGTGTTTTTTTTTAATTTTATTTTGAATTTTGTCATTTATTTAATATTTAAGAAAAATGCCATTGGAGTGTCTTGTTTGTGGTTGCGGAAGTTCGAAAAGCAAAACATTATCACTTTTCAGGTAAATCATTTTGAAATGTATATTGCATTATAAACATTAGGTTATGTGTTGATAGTTAGTGAAGGCGTTTAGATTATTTTATAAATAAATTATTTTATATTATACTGAATACTTAACAATTTCAAATCATTTAAATATAATTTTTCTAACTAGTTTTTTCATATATTTCCTTTTGACGAAGAAGAATAAACTCATTATAAAATAAACGAGTACGCCATTGTTGTAGTAAACATATCTCCAAGCGATAGGTGTTTATGAGACCCGATTATATATCAAGCATAGCCGACTGCTGGGCCTAGATATTATATGTCATTTTGGTGTTCTCACCCTAGGAATATCAAATTCTGACTGTTTTGTGTGATTTTGTTATATGTTTGTGTTATAAATGTTTCGTGAGTTGTGTAACGTATAGGCTTGTGTTAGATTGTCGTATATATTGTATAAATTGTAGGTGATACTTCTCCGACTTCCTATTACTTCGCTATTGCTGGTATATTCTTGTTATTGACTTCTTCTTTTAGTATTGGCAACCAAGTTGCTATATTCTGCAGATGGGTTTGCTACAAATTTTCTGCGTTAAGTAGAATGAGAGCTGCTTCTGTAACTTTTCTCTTTTTCATGTCTGTTTTTTTTTCATGATTATTGAAGCATCTATCCATTATACTCTATGCTCGTTGTCCCAGGCATGTTTGCACATATGGGATTTGTTGAAGTCTCTGTTCTTGATGTATGTTTCATGCTCGTTTTTCCTGAAACTTAGTGGACTTCCGGTTTCTCCCACGTAGAAATTGTTTCATTCACAGGGTATTTTATAGATGCAGTTTTTTTATCTGTTTTGTGTGCTGCTGGGTTTGGTTTTGGACAGGATAGATCTCAGTCTGTTGGTTGTTTTGAACGTTGTTGTGATATTGTACTTGTTTCCTATTGTTTTCAATTTTTCTTATAAACCCTTTACATATGGTATTGTTGTCATCTTTGAGCTCCTTCTTGTGAGTGTTTCTGGATTGCTTGTGGTGTTTTGTTGTTTCCTTTCTTCAATCTTGTGGAATTTCTTGCTTATAAATGACAATGTGTAGTCACTTAAAACCTTCGTTAGGTTTTTTCTTACTAAAATGCATTTTCATTAGTGCAGGTACTTCGGGCTCTATGATATAATAATTTGATAATTCCTTTTTTATGTTTACATTGTGATTGGGGTGGTAATTTAAATATCTATTGGTGTGAGTTGGTTTTCTGTAGACTTTAGTTGCATGCAGTATTCCCAACCCTGGAGAGTGGGATTACTGTGACAGGACCGTAAAATTATAGTTAATTTCAAAAAATTATAGTAGATTAGAAAAAATAATCGTTAAACTCAATAAAATCAAGTCACCTTTTGCAGAAAAAAAATACTTTAAACTTTTAGTAAATTATTGGTGGTACATTGATTTCTTATAGTAGTATTTTTTATGAATCAAATACTAAGTCGCACCTGCTTACACTACCTCTGATATAACCGAAAGAATGAAACTCAGATAATAATTTTTAAATCTTACTACAATCATTTTTATACATACCAAACTTGTATATCTGAATCACTTTCAGTTCCAATACTAATCTTCTCTCCCTTTCCTTTGGAATACGTTCTACTGTCTATCTGTCTACTACTGGAATTGACGTGGCTAGAGGAAGCAGGGAGCTCTATATGTGTAGGATTACTAAAGCTGTTAGCCATTAGAGAATCGTCCGGTTCGCAATAATTCATATTCAATGGATTTGTGATGATGCGCATGTCTGACGGATTGCTAGTGTACTGATTGGGAGGCTCAATGGTAGCTCTACCAAGCCATACCCAATCGTGGGCGTTTGTTGTAGGTTCTTTGGGCTTTTGCGTTTCGTGGTGGATAAGGAAGTTGGCTGGTGGACCGGCGGATGCCTGCACTCCTGCAGTTATTGCTGGATTAAGTGGTTTGAACTTGGAAGCGTATACAACACATGATACAACAAAAACCTAAAAAAATGTTATAGTTGACTAGATATTTACACGAAACAGATAGTAAAATTACACTGCCATCCAACAAGAGAATTCCGATTATTGAAAATCTTTTACCTTTTATGTAAAACAGAAAATAGAGAGGGCAGCTCAGTTTTCTTTGGGGAGTCACATTTAGTTGCAGCAAACGTAATAACGTATCTTAACGAAGAGATAGTAGTCAACAAGATGATTTAATCGAATCAAGTTTTACCCAAGGTGAATGTAAAAAAACCAAAACAATGGTAATTTCAAAAAAAACACACACCAGTTATAAACATACTAGTCAACAACAATCTAGTTGAACAAGTGAAAAAGTTTAAGTATCTAGGCTGTTCGATACATGAAACCTTAGACCAAGAACAAGAGGTTAAATGTGGAATAGAACAGGCAAGAAACACCTTCTTAAAGATGCGACAGTTACTCACTACCCGTAATCTTGATTTGCCCCTACGATACCGCATGATAAAGTGTTATGTATATAGTGTACTATTACACGGCGTGGAACAGTCAGCTCGTTACGACGTTTAGAGAGCTTTGAGATGTGGGTATTTCGGCGTATGCTGAAAATTCCATGGACCGACCGCGTTAGAAATGAAGAAGTTTTAAGGCGTATGAATAGAGAACGTGAAATCACAGAAATTGTCAAGAAGCGTAAAACGTCTTATCTTTGACACATATTTAGACACGACAGGTATAACTTCATTCAGCTTATTATAGAAAGGAAAATAGAAGGCAGACGCTGCCCGGGTAGACGACAAATGACCTGGCTGCGCAACATCAAAGATTGGACAGGATTAGCCTTTCAAAGTTTAATAAGGAAAGCCCAAAATAGAGAAGACTTCGCAGAGGTCATCGCCAACCTTCGCTAAGAAGACGGCACCTAAAGAAGAAGAAGAAGTTTTACCCTTTAATCAGTATTTCGATCAGAACAAGCTGGCTGGACAAAATTAGTTATTGCATTTTTTTGCTTCTAATGGCTGTATTAAATATTGTTACATTTTTTTCAATGTTTATGAAATAAAAATATTTTTATAAATAATTCTAGATCAGATTTGTAAGTTCTAAAACCAATGTCTTTATCATTAGCTTGACAACTTTTTGTGAGTCTTGGATTGTTCCAGGATTTTTATCAATTCTGATCTGTTCCTTGTTTTGTTTTTCCAATCAGATCTTGTTACACTTATCTAAGTTTGAATCCCGCATTTCACTTTTTTCTACTGGTATCTGCCTTATTATTGCAAAATCAATGCATCAACAGCAAAACGGCTGCCCTGAAAGCCTTGAACTATACACGAACAGAATTCTACTTAGTTTAGAACCAATCTGAGTAAGACAAGTAGAGGCTTTGCAACCTAAATTTCTAAATGATATAATTTTTTGTACTTTTTTTTTCTAATTTCTTTGTGAAACTTATCAATTTACTGAGCACTTTAATATAGTTTAATTTTTTAACTGTGTCCCATTGGAGTCTATTTTTAATTCTACATTGGTCTATTTTCAAAACAAAAACGATAACAACACAGTCATTAAAAAACTGCCAAAAAATGTATTTATGTTTTACAAATTTATGCATTTAGGCAGATGATCAATAAACCAATAAATGATTTAATTAACGATTGATCTAGAAATTGAAGGGTTATATCATAGTTAAACAATTTTTTACAAAACTTACCATGATAGCACAGCAGAATACAGCTAAAAGAACGTACATACTAATCTCTAAAGGAGTTGAATGGTGAGCTGATAGTTGTCGCAGAATACCTTTGCCGTTGCCTTGGAATTGGCGAGCCTGTACACTGGGTTCATCGTTATCTGAATGAATAGGATTTGCTGAAAGTACATAGTATATATTACAACATATTATGTACTACATAATAGACTACATATTAGAACAAATAATTATAATGTATACATTTTAATGATAATTTAATGATAAAATGATAAATTAACAATTAAATTTTAAATTGCATGTATAGTTTTTAGTTAAATGCTTTCATTCTAGTCATCATACAGGGTTAATTAAAAGGTTGTTGTATAACCGTTATTTTCAAGGACCCTGTAGAATAATTTAGCAATCAAGTTATTTTAAAATTTTGTTAAAAATTATTCTTTTCCTGCATTGTTTTCTATTTCATGTCATGCATTGATTCGTTTTTAAGAGAAAAATAATGAACTTGTCACCAACAGTTTATTAATTTTTATGTTCGTTATTTTTCTGATAAGGCGGATTTGTTCGTTATTCATTGATTCCCCCTGTTAGTTTGATAGTGATTTTATTTATGGAAGACCTACACTATATATATATATATATATATATATATATATATATATATATATATATATATATATATATATATATATATATATATATATATATATATATAACCTTTGAAGTTAATTTTTTTTATTTTTAAGGCCTTTATATGCGATTTTATAAAAAGTTAGAAAAAACGCCTGTTTTGGGAGTGAATTTATCCCTGCGCTTAAAGGTGGGATGGATTTTTTTTTAACTTTTTAGAGGTTTATTTAGTAGTCGTAAATAAAAAGTATAAAAAAAAATTTGGTTGACTGATAATGATATAGTAGATTTTGAGAAAAAGTCTCCCAATTTTGAAAAATGTCATTTAGAGAAAAATGCGTTTTTTTACTGTAATTTTATGAAATAAAATAGCCATGTTTATTGTTTTACCTCTAATCAGAGATTCCTGGTGCATATTTGGTGCCCTTATTCCTGTAAAGATTGTAAATGGTCGGTCAAACCTTTTTTATAACTTTGCTCTCTTTTGATTTCTCGCTGCTCGTTCTATTGGCTTTAGCTATATGAGCTTCGTCGATATTTTTCGACCAACTCGTTGCTATGTCCCCAATTTTTATTTTTATCCTATTTTGTCGAGGAAATGAGTAATTCATAATTGTTTTCTAAAGTAAGCTGATTACCTTTGAATTTTCTTTTCATATTGTGCTTATTTCAATGCGCCCCCTTACTTTTTTTCCGACTTTCGAAACAATAATAATTTTCAATAAATTTCAATAATATAAAACAGAAATGTTTTAGAAAACAATTGTCGAGTTGCAGGTGCACAGGTGAAGCGGGGCGCGCGATGTTGTATAAAAACGAGGTTTAGCTCAGGTGCCTACCGTTATAAATACAGCTATAACTTCGTTTCTATTTCTAATTTCTTAATAAAATTTTAGAATAGTATTTCTATGATATTAAGGAATCTTTTGACGTAAAAAAACTAAAATCGATCTTTTGATAATTTAGAAAGTGAAAGTCCCCTTAAGTGTGGAAAATTTTGCAAAAGCATTTGCTTTAATTAAAGAGGCACATCAGTTCAGTGAAAAAATCAGCCTTGAGAAGCCCGAGTTACAAATTTTATTATTTAGATAGTTTAATGAATATGGAAGGAGTTGGTTAGAAAGCTTGTAGACAAGCAAGCAGACCCAAATTGCTTCCTCGTCGCCGAGTAGTAAGACTGCAATTTACCACTGTACATTTTTATTCAAGTTACTGCACTGTTGTGCAACAATTCATACTCTACTCGAGGTTAAGTAATGGAAACGGAAGGAATAAACTGGGGACTAGCATGAAGTTGATGATCATGGACGGATCCTTCACGGCAAACCGATATATTGAGGAGATATCAGTCGATTAAGAATCGCACAATACCTAGAGGAGTTGATATTAACAAAATAAACTAGCCGGCATGTTTGCTTGTTCTCAACCCTATATAGAATGCCTAGGACATGGTATGAATCGATATATGAAAACAGTTATAAAAGCTAGAGGTGGTAATACAAAATATTGAATTAAATATTTTGTCAAAAGTATGTACATTTCTTTTATAAAGTTATTTATAGCTAAATTGGTGTGCATCAATAAATACACTTTTTGTGAAAGGTTCATTATTTTTCTCTTAAAAGCGAACCAGTACCCTCAAAAACAAAAAAAAACCAAAGGATAATTATCAAAAAAAATTAAAATTTTGAAAAAAATGGGTGAGGAATTATTCCACAGGGCGCTTGAAAATAAGAGTTATACAAAAACCTTTTGATTAACTCTGTACGATAACTAAAATGAAAACATTTTACAAAAATACTATACATGCAACTTAAAATTGGTCATTTTATTTATAGTTTGTTTAAAAAATATTAAATTGGATTAAAAAGAAAATAAAAACGGGGTGTTTTTATGGAAGGGAAGCATATCTTTCTTATTGTCTATGCACGAAGCGATGGTTTTTAATTTAATTTAATTTATATTCTTTTATTTTTATTTTATTTTAATTTATTTTATTTTAATTTGTTTTATTTTTATTTTATTTTTATATTATTTTAATTTATTTTATTAAGAAACACGCATGGGACTGCGTTTACTACTGCACGTAGTGTTTGTCCGCGCGATCTTTTGTTACAGTGGTTTCAATCGTTTTATTTTATCATACCTCTGCGCGATCCACCAAACAGATCAATGCATATGGTCCGTAGCCCGCGATAAGAAAGATATGCTTTATTTTACTTTACTAAAAAACCCGCATGAGACTGCGTTTACTACTTCAAGTAGTGTTTGGTGGCGCATGTTGCAGTAATTTCATTATCCGCGATAAGAAAGCTAAGCTTCCAAAAAATACGTTACGTTACTTGGACAGCTTATCGGATACACGTTTCCATTCTAAATCAACTTGACATTAAAAAAAGTCTGCCCACCCAACATGTTTGCATCGAATTCTACAGTTCTTAGGTCACCTGGTTTACAGAGGTGACGATAATCGATCATTTAGAGAGATTAATTGTTTCTGAAAACGTTCCGGAGAGAAGACCAAGAGGACGGTCACAACCAGATGGACCCACCAATTCAAAAATCAGCGGGCGACTCATTCTGCAAAACTCTTAGAGCAGTTGAAGATAGAGTCCAAAGATAAAATTTGTTAGGAGTATTGGAGAACATCATGATACTCAGTATCAGTAAGTTTTTGTCACGATGGTAATATTAATTCTTGTACAAAACGGAGGCAAGAAGACAAGAAGGTATCAATATTTATAATGTTTCTGCCTTAAATCGTCGAGTATAGAAGGAACACACAAAGATAATAACAGTAGGATTTGCCATAAATAAAAAATAAGTACTGCACACCCAACCTATTAAAGGACTAAAACCGAGTATCTTACATCATATATAAAATAAAGGAAATAACTTCAAAAGTAATTCAAGTATATGCTTCGCTAACTAACATACATAGTTACCTTTTAGTATATCCTGAAGATCCGAAAATTCCCTTCCTTTTGAAGAACCGTAGCTACCACCATCGTTTTGTAGTATATCCGGTCTATGAATATCGATGGTACTAAAGTCAACGTTGATAGTAGCAGCTGCTGATGCCAACGGTCCAATCGGTTTTACTTTAGGTCTGCCACTACTTCTGCATTCCTCAGCTAATAGAAGTGTTACCTACAAATGCAACCAAAATAACATGATCTATTTTTTTTTAATTTGCGTAACAAATTAAAAAAATTCTATTACACGTAGCACATCGTCACAATGAATACATTTCTATTTATTTTTTATTGTATATATCGTAGTAAATTTATGTAAAATTTTACCTGTAAAAGATCTCCGCTACCTTCACCAACAGCTATAACTCTGGGATGATGTGAAGCAACCATAGGCGCAAAAGCTACTACTTCAGGATCTAAGCTTTCCACAACAAGATGATAGTCAGTATCTGAAATATCTCTAAGAGGAGTTTTTTGACCATCAGAGAACTCCAATTCAATATCTAGAAGACCCTCCTAAAAATCGATTAGAAAATTTTCAGTTACGATTTTCAGATTAATATTTTTAATTTACCTGGTATTGTGCTGTTAATTTTCTAGTGATTCCAGTTTCAGCAACGTAAACGTTTTCCAAAGAGCTGTCAGGGTAGATGTTGAGCTGTAGACCAGATACAACTTGAACGTAGAGTTTCGTCAATCCTACCTTGTCGTTGCCTACTCTAACTTCTTTAGAGCCGTATACTCTGCTAGTAATTGGAGACAACACCTGTAAAAATTTAACAATTTTAGTACAGCAAATCGTAAGGTTATGTAATTTCATGAAGTATAGAAGTTTATTGTGGAAAGGCGCTTAAGTCACAATAATATAATTTTTCAGAAAGAGTAGAAAACATGAAGTTGTATACCAAGAAGTGATAAAAAGTATTAAACGTTGAATAATAGAATGGGATTTATATATACATATATATATATATATATATATATATATATATATATATATATATATATATATATATATATATATATATATATATATATATATATATATCAAACCTAGAACTAAGATTAATACTACTACAGGAATTAATATTAAACTCAACAGTCTTCCGGGTTGAACTGCGTCGGTTATCATTGCGTCGAGCTTTCGACATCCTCTTCGATGTCTTCTTCAGGGCTTCCGGGGTCTCAGTATCCCGAGCCCCCAGACACTACTAAACTGATCACCCATCAATGCGTTACTGGTGCTGGGAATAGAGGAAGGGTCATTTATACCGTCGATTGGTGACGTGCCTTCTGTGGAGGTTGGCGTGGGGATTTTCGCGGGGATTGGCGCGAACATTTCTGACCGTAGGATTTTATTAATGGAGCTGTTTTCACTTAAAGATCCTTTTTGTGTTTGGGATCATAACATTCTGGTTTTGTTTTTATATATATGTTGTCTCCTTCTGTGTTATATATTGCGTTGAAAATATCAGTCAAGACTGCCATTCCACTTATTTAAAAAAGCTTTATAACTTACCCCGGTAATTCATCTGGATCATCGGCTATTCCTGTTTTTCTAGTTTTATGGCGTTTTATACCACCACTGTTTTGAGTGGTGGTCCCGAACATGTTTTTGCTCTACCACGATGCATAAGTTGGTCATCATTCAAGAATGCTTCTTTGTATTGTTTCTATCTTATAAGTTTTTCTTAAGTATTAAATATTAAATATCCATTTTCCTCCGAAATGTTAGCTCCTATTTGTCTTTAGTCCCTCTCATTTTTAACACTTATATGATAATAGAATTTGTTGTGCACCTGATCACATTTTTATATATCTTTTCACTTCTGAGCTGAGAAACACCAAGCCGTCTTTGCTTTTCGTATTTTCCTTTTATTTTACTTTTTTGTATTTCTCAGCATGTTTTTAAAGAAGTATATTTACAGAATCATACTTAAAGCCTTTACAATAGAAGAAGGCAGGAGGTTTTTGAAAAATGCATTCTTGGTTTTTAAATTACTAGTAACGATAAATCTCTTAATCCGTTAAGTTTTTAGCAATATAGTAGTTTCTTGTTCATAAATTGTTGACATGAAATCTTTTACCAAAAAAGTTAGAAAATAATTAATTATTCTCCAAGTTTTCCCGGAAGCACTCAAAAACGTTCATTGATTTCTATTGCTAAGTATAACGTAACTATAACGCCGTCTGGTCTGGCTGCATGCCATTACGGCATCGAAATTAACCCACTTTCTTTTGGATGACATTCAGTATTATTGTCCTAGAAATATTTATCTTACATTGCCAAAGGATAGCTTAAAATCGATCACAAGGAAAAAAGGTCATGGGTCAGTAATACGACTGGGAATAAATGTACTAGTAACGGGGATAAAAAATTCTTTAAAAATGGGGGACGTAAACCGCAGACAGTATACAAACTTAGGTAAAAAAAAGAATTCCAACATGTGGACAGAACCCAATTGATTTTAACTCCATCTCAATAACCAATGATACCGCAGATTAAGGTAAAATGGATTATAATACAAAATATCCTCAGTAAATGAGATTTTTTTAAATTACCTTGAAACATAACTTTTAATTTCGAAGCCGAATCCATCATCGGGTTTTTTATTTGTTTCAGTTTAGCGACACTTATTCTCAGACGAACAGGTGGAAATCACAAAACTAATCAATCAATCAATCAATAATGACTTTTTATTTCTTATTCTCAAAAAAATACCTATTTTCTTTTAGTGACATTTGTTCTCCTTGGAATATGCCGTCAGAAGAGTTGACAAACAAATTATATTCTCTAATATTACACTAAGGCCAATACTATACAACAAATTTCTTAAAATTAATAAATAAGTAAATATATATTGATATAAATGGTATAGGAATAAACTAAATGTATATCCCACTAAGTCAAGACTCTCAGGTCCAAAACTACAAATGAAAATATGGACGTCGAACCCAAGAAACTATTCAACATCTTACCAGGGGCTACCAGACGTTTATCAGAACTGATTATAAAGAACGCCATGACTCAGTAGGAAAGATTATTCACCAAGAACTAGCCGACAAACTGGGACTTCTTCAAACCGATCATTTCCCTTATTATCAATACATCCCTGACATAATGCTTGAAAACGACAACTACAACTACTGGGACCGTACTGTGCTCACAGGCCAAACATTAGCACATAATAGACCGGATCCTAACAGATGTGACGATACATAACAAGAATAATCTGCGTGTTTAATACAACGAAAAGATCGCCATGCAGAGAGATCTGGAAATACAAATAAAAAGACAATGGAGAATGGAAAGGACCCAGACAGGACCTATTATTATATTTACTACTGCTTACTAACTTACTGCTTACTACCGTAGGTACCTCTCACATCTTAATTTGAACAACCATCGAATGTTCCCAAAATTTTCCATTTCCAATAGATAATGTATGTTTACTCCTTTTTCTCACAGTTTTTTGTAGTGTCCACAAAAATTTGATTCGAACGGTCTACTCTCAACTTGACACTGTATCTCTTCCTCCTTCTTTTGTCTATCATACTTCCAATCATACTAAGCTAACTTTCTCTTTATCCCCATTCATACCTAACCTCAATTTACACATTTGTTCTGGCTAATTGGCTTAGTTCCAGTGCCATAAAACAAAACACACACACACACAACCTCAATACCAAACTTTTCTCCCATGCTCATCCATTCTTTCCACCAGTCACACCTTGCTCTCATTCTTCTTCTTCTTCACGTGCCATAATAGAGTTATCCAACGTTGGCGACCACCACTGGAAAGGTTTCTCGATCTTCTGCCACAAAGAATAAATGTTCTGCATTCGATATTTTAGTCCATCCAGGAATGTTTTTTAACCAAGAAACCTGTATTATTCCACACCTCTACGGCTTAAGAATCAGTTGTAATATTCTATATCGAATTCTCCTCACTATATGTCCCAAATAAGACATTTTCCGATGTTTAACAGTCTTTAGCAATTCTCTTTCTTTGTTGACGCTCCTTAGTACTTTTTCATTAGCTTTTCTTGTGACAAATAAAATAAAATAAAAATAAATTACAATGGTTTGGAAAGCATATTAATTGTCTTGGATGTGAGAATAGGTAATCAAATAACAGTCAAAACATTGAGGAAAATCCTAGTATGCAAAAATAAAGAAAAACCAGAACAACGGCATCATGGAACAGCTCCATAATAATTATTTACAATTAAATAACACTATTTAACTAGAGACAACGCGAAATAGTGACTATGGACAGAAAAGGATGAAGAAAACAACTTCTACCTAGTTAGTAGAACATCATGAATAAAAAAAGTAAAGTAAAACAATATACTAACCTGCACTTCAGTTCTGCCAACACTTCTTCCCTGTAGTACTCTTCCATGAAGACTGGCAATCCTGGGATCGCTGACTCTTAACCAAGGTAGTACTAGATCCGTAACACGAAGGTAAGTTCTTCTGTTGATCAAATAAGTCGTTCTACCAGAGGAATGATCCGAAGCAAGGAAATGGGCGTAAACGTCTACAGACGTTTGCTGATATCTTAACCGACACACTGGTTTTTCTACGACGTTGCCAGATTCGTCGATTGATGATACACCCCAGTTGGTATCGAATGATCTCTTCCGTCGTTTTTTGGATTTTGTTAATCTGATATAAGAAAAAATTACATTAGTCAACATTTTTTATTACCACTTTACTAATTTACAATACTCGATTAACGCAAATATATAATATAAAGATTATTCACCAAGAACTAGCTAACAAACTGGAATTCCCGAAACCGATTATTGCCCTTATTAAAAAAATTTTAATTAAAAAAAAATCCTTTATAAAAAGGTACATTTATTTAGAAAGGACTCTTTCGGGCTACATCACAGAACGTTTTCGAAATAACTGTTCTATCATCAGTGCTATCTGGATTTACATGTTTGAAGCCACCAAATACACGGGTAAAAACTATTTAAATATAGTTGAATTAATTTTAAATTACATTTTTGTGTACATTCTTTAATAATAATAAAAAATAATTATTCCGAAAACGTTTTGTGATGTAGTCCGATAGGGTTTTTATTTAAATATACTTTTTATAAAGGTTTTTTTTAAATAAATTTTTTTGTGATTCATGGTACACAGCCAACTACAGGAATTCAGTTTTCTTGTCGATTTTTATAATAACTTACATGGGATTGTAGTCTGGCACTCTCCATGATTTAAGTTGCGACAATCTTGTATCAGCGACTGATAAATCCAGTGGAAATTCTGGCATCCATACTGTAAATTGAGCTAAACCAGTGTATGTTCCGTATTTGACAATCACAGATCCATTTACTGATCCCCTGGCCTCGCTTCCGTCCACATAAACCGAACCGCATGATGAAGATACCTAAGAAATGAAAAATAAATTCAATCACAGCAATTTCCTGCATCTGGTGAACCACTTTGTGGATATAAACATATCCACATTTAAACAGATCCATATTTGGATCACAAAAGTGATCCAAATAGACTAAACGATCTACCTACGTAGTATACCAACTAAGACGATATTTAAGCATGTTAAGCATTTCTTCTTTTATGCTTCGTTAACGGTCTGCACAAAATTTTCCATTATGTGCAACATCAATATGTAACCATTTTTGCAAGCTACATATCATTTATCTTTCATGCCATCGCCTAGAATGATTTTACCATAAACTTAAACAATATCACAATGAATATGATACCCTTTGACGCTTTTAACATTAACAAAAAGAATCGTAGATATTATTTTATAGTTGGCGACTTTGTGGGTGTTTTAATTGACCAGAAAACTTGTCAGCAATTCTTGTCAGAAAATATTGAGGAGGAAGAGGTAAAGGAAGCATTAAGGAAATTAAAAGATAGAAAATCACCAGGAGAGGACAGAATACTGAACGAACTCCTACAGTACGGAGGACCAGATCTGATCAAACAACTATTGAAACTAATCCAAAAAATAGTAGAACAAAACAGAATTCCTCAAGAATGGAAATCAAGCATCCTAATACCTCTCTTCAAAAAGGGAGGCAAATCGGACCCAGAAAATTACAGAGGAATTAATTTATTAAACACAACACTAAAATTAACAAAGTGATAACAAATAAACTAAATGAAATTATAACACTAGCAGAAGAACAACAAGGTTTTAGGTCGGGAAGATCATGCTCCGCCGCTATATTTATAATGAGGCAAGTGCAAGAGAAACCGTTAGAATACAACAAATCGGCATATCTATGTTTCGTAGACCTTAAGAAGGCATTTGACGAAGTCAAATTAAAGGCCGTTATCCAGTTATTGTACGCAAGAAAGATACCACTAGGAATAATCAAAACGATCTAAAATATCTACCAAAACAACACAATAAAAGTAAAAGTGGAAAAAGAACTAACCGACCCTATTGAAGCTGGCAATGGGATAAGACAGGGAGATCCCCTGATTCCTTTATTATTCTACCAAATGGGAGAAAAGCAACTTAAAATTATCTGCTATGCAGACGACGCAATACTACTCTCTCAAAGTGAAGACGAGTTACAACGTATGCACTAATTTAATATATTTAATATAGAAGGTCAGATAATAGAACAAGTGATGGAGTTTAAATATCTAGGCATCACCATTATCTAGCTACGGAAATTTCGAGGCAGAAGTGGAAGATCAAGTGAATAGGGCAAACAGAGCCGCAGGTTGCCTGAGTGAAACAATATGTAGAAATAAAAATATCAGCAAAGAAATGAAAGGCAGAATTAACATAGCAGTCATCAGACCAATAATGACATACGCGGCAGAAACATGACCTGATAAAGATGGCACAAAAAGGATGATAGAAACAGCAGAGATGAATACACTTAGAAAAATTGATGGCAATACACTATGGGACAGAGCTAGAAGTACAGATATACGACGTAAATGCAAGGTGGATAACATCAAGAACTGGGTAAGAAATAGAAGAGTAGAATGAAACGATCATATCCGAATGACAACAAATAGAGTAGTAAAGACGACAAGGGATGGTTCCCCAATAGGAAGACGATCAGTAGGAAGACCACGAAAACGATGGAACGACAACTTATTGGAGGCACATTGAAAAAAAGACAAGAGTCATGTCTACATAAAAAACAGAAGAAGAAGATGACAAGAAAACTTGAATGTGGTAGAATTTTTTTGTTATGGTATCTTTGTGATAGATCCGAGTACACATACGATAAATGGCGACTAAGGAACTGCAGTGTCCGAGTTTTAAACACAGTATTCAGTCTTAGAACAAACCTTTTATCTTGATATAATCTTGTCGGTATTAAGTAAAAAACAAAAATATGTATATCTAAATATATATATGTACTAATCGTTTATGGATTAAAATATATCCGTATTACCTTCAAAACACTTTCGTCTTCAGAATGGCAAGATGACTGGAAGGTGACATCAGCTGCTTTTCCTGCTTGAGATACTATAAACACTTTCATAGCCTGGGAAACTTGAAGACCAGTGAGAACTGCCGTGTTTAAGACTTCCCAATTCTAAATAAAAAATAAAGAACTGCTATAACGGTTATTTAAATTATTTCTTATTTGTCTCTACAGCGTACTAATGATTGTGTAAACTAAAAAACTTAAAAAATCTAATGCTACACTTACCTTGCTAATGGGAACAACTGCTTGAATGTCGTCTTTCTGGATCTCAAACCGCGATATCAACTTTCTACTTTCTTTGCGAATCTCACTCTCCGTTTCCTGCTCCAGATGAGGTTCAAATCTAGCCGACCAAACCACTTTACTGCCGTCGTAATTTTCAGTGGCGTCTTCGGATATTTCGATGAGCCAAGTGAAGAGTTCCATAACGCTAAGATTACAAAACCAAAGATTTACTAAAAAGATTTTTAAACAAGAAGCAAGAAAGAAGGCTTCTATCTTTTCTCTGCGAGCCTTGTATTTTAGTTATACTATACATATAAAAAAATGAAGGTAAAAATACTTACTCTCCAGGCGTAACCGGTATATCCGCATCAGGAGGTTCCTTTCTGACGAGAGTCACAGTGGCGCTAGTATGACGAGGATTAATATCAATGGTAATATTCCAAGGAATTCCTTCTGTTGGAACTGCTTCCAAAAACCTTACTCCACTTTTCATTCGGGCTCTAAAAAGAAAGAATAATTTTATACCAAATTATTTTATACAAGTAAAAAAAAAAAAACAAAAACAACAGTTACTATAAAAGTAAATTTTACTAACACCTACTCCTTGTAGGAACTTGCAACTGAGTGATTCTTCGTATTGGATGATTATTATTTCGATAATAAACGTGTCCTAAGCATTTTAATCTCTTATTTTGTTATCAATGAATGCGACATTTAGACTTTTCCTACTAAATTTATTTTTTGTAACTCCTCTCGTTCATCTTAACATTCTCATTTTCACAATATCCACCAGTTGTTGTTCTTTGTTTTTGGCTGTCGAACATTCAGGGATGTAAATCATAGCTAGCAGTTCTTAGGGCAGTTGTGTAAAATTTGCTTTTCAGATTCATTGGACTCTTTCTCTCACCTAGCGCATTATTACCCTTCTCTCATTTTATCCATTTTAACTATTGTACTTATAGTTCTAGAATCTATTTCCCCATTGTTCTTTAATACTGATTTTATATACTTAAAGGACTATTTTTCATCCAAAGTTATCAACTTATTTGTAGCAGCAACTTCATTTATCAAATGAACATTCTAGATATTCTATTCTAAGCCGAGTGACAACAAATAGAGAAGTAAAAACGGCAAGAGACGGTCCCTCAACAGGAAGACGATCGGTAGGAAGACCACGAAAACGATGGAACGACAACTTACTGGGGGCAGATTGAAAAACAGCCAGTCATGTCCGCATAAAAAAAGAAGAAGTTACTCTGTGTTTGTCCTATAAGCTGTAAACCAAGCTCAATCCCAACTCTGCCGCTGCCTGGTCTTAAGTTCAGGATGAAAAAGGAGGAAGGTTATGCGAGGGACTAACTATTCCTTCTTAAAAAAAAAACAACCAGTTATGAAAACGAAACACATGCCTCGGATAAAGACGGATCTTTTAAGACGACAGAGGACAACGAATATAGGAACTTAGAAGGTACTAAGTATATATGGACCTGGAACCCTAATTCAGATGGACAGAGAACTTGAATCCACAAACATATATTCGAAACATATTTTTCAGCAGAAGTGAACAGGAGCACCAATTCGGCACTGGCTTCATAGTCAAGGAAAGTTTTGTGGGGTCAGTTTTTAACTTTCAAATCCGTAAAAGAAAGGCTATATCAAACTAAAAGGACAGCTGCTTAACTACTCCCTATTTGCCGCCAATGCCAATCTTTCAAATCCATTGGGCATAGCTTAAGATTATTCGGGCATGTTCAATGTCGAGACGAAAGTTGTTATGACCCATTACAGAAACTTATGAAGAAATGTAATCTGTTATCACGAGATCGGGCACTTGGTTAGAAGCAGCAATTTTTTATGTGGAGTATTTTTAAGGAATAATAAATTTTATTACGGAACTAACACATTCCACTTCAGCAGCTCTGGAGAAATGTAAACGCCTTGTTCAATTACCTAATGTACTTCAGAATCTAGGATACACAAGCTTAAATTTTAAATTTCCTGTTGAGGACATAAAAAACTTCTTCTTTTTATGTAGACATGACATATGTTTGTTTTTCAATGTGCCTCCAGTAAATTGTCGTTCCATTGTTTTCGTGGTCTTCCTACTGATCGTCTTCTTATTGGGGAACCGTCTCTTGCCGTCTTTACTACTCTATTTGTTATCATTCGGCTTTTATGATCGTTCCATTCTACTTTTCTATTTCTACGTCGTATATCTGTAGCCTATTATCTGTATCTATTCCCGCTCCAGTTTACATCTTAGTAAATTTGCTGTTATAACCATACATTTTATCTTTTTTGGGGAAATTAACATGTTAAATTTTCTGGCTGTTATATTGGATTGGTGCAGCATACGTTGTAAATCATCTTCACATTGAGAAACTAGTATTGCGTCTTATAGCAGATTATTTTAAGTTGTTTTTCTCCCATTTGGTTTCCTTTTTTAGTTCTTACTTTTTTTATTATTTCATCCATAACCA
This sequence comes from Diabrotica undecimpunctata, assembly GCF_040954645.1. Lineage (NCBI taxonomy): Eukaryota > Metazoa > Arthropoda > Insecta > Coleoptera > Chrysomelidae > Diabrotica > Diabrotica undecimpunctata. Next base: position 149,914,722 of record NC_092803.1, read on the forward strand.
AGTTGAACAATAGATGACTTAGGCAATCTATTGGCCAGCTTCAATAGGGTCAGTTAGTGCTTCTTCTACTTTTACTTTTATTGTATTTTGGTAGATCTTTTGACCCTTTGGATTATTTCTAGATCTACCTTTCGTGCATACAATAAGTCGATAACATTCTTTAATTTGACCCGGTCAAATGCCTTCTTAAGGTCCACGTATTCTAATGATTTTTCTTGCACTTGTCTCTATGCCGCTATTATAAGTATAGTGTCGGTGCATGATCTTAGTGTTATAATTTTATTCAGTTTGTTATCCTGTTTACCTCTTCCTCGTCAATATTTATTTCTTCGTTTGCTGTCACCTCTGGTGTTGGTGGTTCATTATCACCTTTAACAAATAGGGATCGGGAGTAGCTTGCCCATATTTCCTTCTGAATGTGTTTCGTTTTTATTAGTTCGTTCATCTCTTTTCTTTGTCCTCTCATCATTCTCCATATGTCTTTTTGTGTTACGTAGAAGTCGTGTTTCATCTGTTTTGAGAAGCTCTGCCAGTGTTCCCTTTCAATTTGTCTAACTTAAGTATTCGTTTCATTTCTGATTCGTTTATAGTGGTTGTATGTATGCCATTTTTTTTGGAAAATAATTCTAAAACCAATAAGTGCTGAGTTATATCAGAAAAACGAGAAAAAATACTGAATTTCTTATATACCGCTTGATCTAGTAATAAAGAAAACAAAATCAGATTACTAGGAGAGATTCATTAAAGCCCTAGAGATGGATTTTTACAGAAAAGAGAAAAGAATTGGTGGAAATCCAACACATTAAAAAACGAACTTTTGATCAGTTCTTTGCAGAAATGTTTTAAAAATTAGACGAACGGGTATTACCGGAAATTCAAAATATAATAATTTATGAAAACACTGAACAACACTATTTTCTCTACTACATTAGTATTCTCTTCTAATAAGAAAACTTCTAAAACTTGTTAAAAGTGAACTTTCACTAACTTTCAGTTTCAGTAACTATTAAGGTCACGATTAACTACAAAAATATTAATTAAAAAAGTTAAAAAGCCGAAAAGGTTTCAATATACACTCGATATAGTCATTGTTGGTAACGGACTTTAAGTTTTATCCTGTAATCTCTAGAGCATTCTGTGTTTTCTTAGTTCTCAAGTTCAAAACTTTTCTGTTTGATGAATAAGTCAACAGTAACTAATCTAACTTTTTTATTTTTTCTGTTTATGTCAGGATTCATTGAATTCTTTCTCTTAACTTTTTCTATTAAACTTGATTTATAATCCAGCGATGGGGTTTTTAAAAGTAAAACATAAATACAGTGTGACGTAAAAGAAGCAAACTACATTAAAAAAAAAAACAAATAGTGATGGGAGACTCCCTTATCACAATCGGTAAAGGGGATACCCTATACGAAGATGTAAAAACATAAATAAAATAATGAGGCAAAAGCTACTATAGTCCAGTCGTCAGAGATTTGACCTCTAGAAATCAAACGAACTAGCTATTTTACTGAGAATGGTAATTTTGGGTCCTTAAAAAACGAGCAAAAATATTTGCCACTCGTTTGGTGGGGAGGGCGTGGGGAGAAACGGAAAATATCAATTTACCAAGAATCTGTAAGCCGTAGGAAAAAATATTCAAACAAGAAATGTAGCTGAGATAATATTGAACAAAAATGATTATTAGCACTTTCAGAGACAACGCTTGGAGCGACCGGCGATTTTAAATATCAGTTATCCGCGCGAAATCAATTTTTTAAATAAAATTTGTATCAACTCGACGGTAAAAATTTTATATCTTTTGATTAAAGTGTACTATCGACAAAAATCAAAGTTTTAAAGGGGAAGAGATTTCACTTGTAGCTTTTGTATTAAATTTTTGCATTTTGCTGTAAATTAAGTCAGTTTCTCTAAATCTGTTAAATGAATAAACGTTGCGCACTTTTTGCCATATTTTACGATTCTCATGAGGTCAATAAAATTTATCACTTTCATTGACTCGTCGCTGTGGAATTGCCATTGTTAGAGCCTAATCTCCAAAACCTATGAAACATGAAATTTCGATACCTATACGATATCGAATATGAGGCATTTGAAATATGTATAAAAAACGCTAAATTTAAAGCTTCATATTACGATCTCACGTCACAAGAATTGCTTCCACGAAGACGGCATTGAACTTGTAATTTTGAAAAACGTACCTGCGCAATCGCAAAAACTAAGATAATGGCATCAACACCCAACAATAGAGCCAGAAACATCGGCCACCAATTCATGGTTGATAGTTGTACCTTTGAAGTGGTGGACAAATTCACATTCTTAGCTCCCTGGTCACCAAGGAGAACGTCATGACGGAAGAAATCAAGCGAAGAATAATCCTAGCAAACAAATGCTATTTTGGACTGAGTACACATATGAGAAGCAGAAACTTAAGCCAAAAAACAAAAATAACCATATACAAAACCCTTATATAACCAGTGTTGACATATGCGTCGGAGACATGGACCATTTCCAAGGCAGATGAAAATCTCCTGCTTATATTTGAACGAAGGATCCTGAGAAGAATATTCGGTGGCATCTGTGAAAATGGTGTTTGGAGAAGGAGGTACAACTATGAGATATATCACAGATATAAACATATATTTGGTAGTAAAGACATAGGTAAAGTGGATGCAAACAGCACAAAACAGAAATACATGGAAAAGACTGAGGGAGACCTATATCCAGCAGTGGATAGATCCGGGTTAAATGATGATGATGATGATGAAAGACGTAGTATCCTTTATAAAAATAGGAAGATTAAGATGGGCAGGACATCTGGCAAGATCACAGCAGAACAACCCTCCTAGAAGAATCCTTATGTCGCAACCTGTGGGAAGTAGAAGTACGGGTAGGCCAAAACTCAGATGGAGGGATGGTGTAGATGGGGATGGTAGACAAATGGGCGCAGCAAACTGGCAACAGTTGGCAATGGATAGAACTGACTGGCGTAATAGAACTGACTGGCGTAATAATCATCACCAATGATGATGATGACCTGCGCAATCGAAAAGATGCAGTTTTAAATGTTTTAGATCGTTTGTAACGTAAAAGTTTAAATTCAGCGTTTTTAGACATATTTCAAATGCCTCATATTTGTTACCAATACTCAAAATCGAAATTTCATAAAACAGGTTTTGAAAATTAGGCTCTAGCAATGATAATTCCATATTGACTGGTCAATGGGAGTGACAAATTTTATTGATCTCATGAAAATCGTAGAAGATGGCAAAAATCTTGCAACGTTTATTTATTTACCACCTTTATAAAAATTGACTTGTCGATCGGATTAGCCAAGCGGGCTGGGCGGCTGGCTTCTCCTTCGCTTCAATGCGAGAGATGTCAGTTCGATCCCCGGCTCGGTGTGCAGAAAACAAAAAGGCTAACGCAGCAGTTTAAAATTCTAAAATGAATTTGCGGCTTAGTCTAGAATATGCTGGTATCTGATCGGCCTATGGTGGAGCAGTACGGCAAGAGATAAGGGCTTGCGGCTAGGTGATACTCCTCCATAGATCCCTACCGGAAGGGCGTCGAACGCCTAAATACCGGGTATATATATATATATATATATATATATATATATATATATATATATATATATATATATATATAAATTGACTTCATTTACAGCAAAATACAAAAACTGCATACGAAAGTTGCACTCCTTTAAAACAAATTTTGATTTATCGAATTTTTACTGTCGACCCGATACAAATTTGACTTAAAATATTGATTTCGCGCGGGCAACTGACATTTAAAATTGCCGTTCCCTTCAAGAGTTATATCTGTGAGAACGGTTCATTCTACAGAAAAAATATTAATAAGCATTTTTGTTCAAGATTATCTTAACTACATTTCTTATTGGAGCCATTTTTTTCGAAGGCGTACAGATTCTTGGTAAATTGATGTTTTCCGATTACCTCCCTACGAGGGGAGTTTTAGGGGGAGTCGGTAGGTAGGAGAAGCAAACTTTTTTGCAACTTTTTTAAGGAACCAAAATTGATAATCTCAGCATATTTCAGCTTGTTCGTAGGATTTTTAGAGGTTCAGTGGCGTTTTCGTCTTTAACGACTGGAGTACTAGTTTTTTTAAAGAGACAAAGTATGTTTGAAAGAAACACACCCCTAGAGATAGCAAATGTCTATAAAGAAGCGTAATTACCAGCAGATGGGTGAATAACTATTCAGAGGAAATATTTAAAGTTTGTCGAAAGATCAGAAGTATAAGAGAAGGATCATTTCTGATCAAGAACCACCTATAAAGAATTAAGTTCAGAAGATATTAAAATAAACACTACATAAAAGCAAAACAAATTTTTGATTTAAAAAGGGTATGTAGAAGATATGAAGTAATATAAAGTTGAGATACTAGGTCTCAGTGAGATACAGTAGAATGGAACAGGGGAACACATTAACATGGAACGCGACCTGCTGATATACTCTGGTTGGAGGAAAACATGAAAATTGAGTAGAAATCCTCTTTAGTAAAGAAACAAAAAACGAGAACACATCAACATAGAAGGGGACCTGCTGATATACTCTGGTTTGAGGAAAACATGAAAATTGGGTATGAATCATATTTAGTAAAGAAACAAACAACTCTTTCATGAAATGGAAACCAGTTTTAGAGCGAAGAATCACTGAAATGATTAGGACCAAATTAACAAAGGCAACAATGATTTCGTGCTAGTAACAATGATTCCGTGCTATACACCAACAAAACAAGTTATATGCATGTCTTGAAGCTACATTAGAACAAATTAAATGATCCGAAGAATTAAATTGATGTAATGTCATCAATAATGCCTTTTGGTCTATTCTACCACTTTATCTTTAAATTGCATGTACAGGATATTGAATTGAAGTACAATTTGGTGTAAAAAAGCATTGCCTTTTTGTTGATAGTGTAACAAATTTCGTAATAACATAAATTTCAAACAATCTTGGTTTGTGAGTGCAGTGAATCCAGTGAGCAGTAAATTTGTCTGTCTGCGTTAGTAGTGGGATGCACTGAATAGCTTTACACCCGATGTTGTTAAAGCTGTTATTAGCTGTCCCGGCTGATAACATCGGTAAGGGTCCTTATATAGGGTCACACATGAAGACTACAATGGCAAATTCGGCGGAAGTGGCAACCAGGCTTTTAGGGCTAGTAGAGAAACATGACATAGGGCAGCAGCTATGTCATTAATGAATCAAAGTTAATGCAGTATTAATGAAAGTTCAATACGACGTCTCTATAGATTTGATTCAGACAATCACACCAGTCCCTGACACCCCTTAAGTAACGAGAGAAAGTTAAAAATACTCTGGTTGCCACATAAATTTAAACTAAGACGTGATAAGAAGATTGCTAAGTAAAGTGTGTCTATCACGGTGAAATAGGCAATCATACAGTATAATACTCCGGAGACGCATCTACAAGAAGCAAGAACGAAGTAAGTATAATAGTGAACAAAGAAGTTAACAACTCTGTACTAGATGTCGTGGGAATATTGGATAGAGTCGCAGAGCTTAAAATCAATTTAAGCACACACCATTTAAAATGAATATTATTCAGGCGTACGCTTCAACTTCCGAAAGCTGAGAGCAGGAAGTAGATTACTATATGAACAATTAAAGGAAACTCTAAAATACACAAAAAAAAGGAAGAAAACGTTCTGTTATAAGACTTTAAAGCTAAGGTTGGCAAAGGAGTTATGACAATACTGTAGGACACTTTGGGTTGGGAGTAAGAAATGATCGACTGTCAAGAAATAGACATTGTGATAATGAACACCTTTTAACAGTTTCAGCTTCGAAGAGTTTATACCTGAAAATCTCCAGTTGACTGTCCCCAAAAAGTTATCAGAAACCAGATTGAATATATTACTGTAAACAGAAAGTTTCAAAATTCCGTAAAATACGTAAAAACGTATCCAGAAGCGGATCTTTCCCCAGACTATCTTTTGTTGGGTCGGTTTAACCTACACATGAAAAAAGTTTCTAAATGAAAAGTCCAAAACGATCCGACTACCATACGTTAAAAGATAACAACGCAAAAGAAGAAATCAAAAGAGAACTCAACAACAAAATACAGAACGTAGTCAACATTACATAACTGCGAATGATACGCGGAATAAAATAAAAAATGTATGTAATTCAGTAGCAGACTGTAAACTAAAAGCGGAGGAGATAAATATAAAGAAGCAATAGTGGATGAGAGAAGAAATATTAGATTTCATGAAATATCGAAGAAAATACAGAGGATACAAAGAAATACATAGAATCATAAAAAAGATCAAACTAATGGATTGAAATAGAATCACTGAAATAGGGACGTAACACTTTCACTCTACATAACAAAAAAATAAAGCCACAATTGGAGAAAACAACTGGCGAAGAAATAACTAAATACTAGACAAACAATAAACTGCTTTGCGAAAGTGAAAGAATACTTAAAATGTAGGGGAATACAAGAATTATTCGAAAAAGATCAACAAATAGAAACCTATATTCCTGAATGTTCTGGACTAGACATAACTGTCAGGAGGTCAGGTCAAGTGAGGTAATACATTCGAAAACACGACTAAAGAACAATCAAGCACCGGGCCCAAAATACTAAAACTATTTAAAGATACCGTGGCCGATCTCAGCTTTTGTGGAGGAAGAGTTCTGAACTAAGTAGGAATTCTTCAGCACTCCGCATAAGACAGACCGGGCAAGGAAGTCCTCAACCCCGACACGGCGCGTCCCATATGGCTGATAGGGGACGTCCTGTATATTATACAGGATAGGTGCGAACAAGGTTCGCCAAATAAGTACCCACGGATCAACTGAGGACATGGTATAGGGCAGCAGCTATGCCATTACTAACTCCAAGGCGAGAAAATAATGACTTCTTAATATGCTTGGAATCACTTATGGGTGACAATCAGATATTGGTTTAATCGGTTGTAATACTGCGGTGTGTAAGGGCAAGGAGGGAGAAACCAATACACTAAATATTCTCAAGATATTATAACTATGGCAAGTTATGGAAAACAAAAGTCCCCTAGTCCGTGGCAGACCTTAAATGGTCAAGGGGTGTTAAGAATCTCCACGTTAAATGCCAGGAACCACCCGAAAGTGGAAAACAAAAATAACACATTGACAATTGGAACCTGGAATGCAAAATCGCTCTTTATGCCAGAAAAATCTCATAACATCGTGAGAGAAATGAAAAGAATAGGAGTCAACATTCTCGGAGTCAGTGAAGTTAAGTGGTCCGGATCTGGACAGACAAACATCGATAACCATGTGATATACTATGCTGGTCCTCATCATTATAACGGAGTGGCATTTATAGTTGACCAGAAAAGCAGTAAATGTGTAAAGAACTTTATACCTATATCTGATAGAGTAGCTATGCTACCACTAGGCTAATTAATACCACTCCTCGAAATATTAACTTTATTCAAGTATATGCGCCTACAGGAAAAAAATCAGAAAGACAAATACGAGAATTCTACCAAGAGATCAAACAGATAATGAAGATCGCAAAGAAAAATGCTGTAAACATTATTATGGGAGATTTTAATGCCAAAGTAGGTGAAGGGCGGACCGAAGACGTAGTCGGAAACTTTGATTTGGGCCAAAAAAATGATAGAGGAGAAATACTGGTCCAATTTTGACAAGAAGAAAATCTAATTATCCCAAACACCTGGTTTAAACTACCAAAAAGAAGATTATATACATGGAAAGCACCTGGAGATAATCAAAACCACATAATAAGAAACCAGATTGATTATATATTAATTAACAAGCGCTAAAGAAATAGAATCAGGGCAGTTAAAAAATATCCCGGATGGACATCGGTTCCGACCACAATCCTGTTATCGGTAAAATCTCAATTAAACTAAAACCTAGCCTCGAAAAACTTAAAGATCCAGTAGTACAGGCAGAGATAGAGAAAATATCCACAAGGAATCTACGTTCCTGTAGTTGGCTGTATACCATATATTAAAAAATTTATTAAAATCCTTTGTAAAAGGTATATATTTAAAAACCCAAACGGGCTATGTTAGACAAAACGTTTTCGGAATCCATAATTCCATCATCAGTGTCCTAGAAAATATATAACTACTTAATTAAAAAGAACAAGAAGTTTAAATTTTGACCAAGGTTAAGCAAAGTGTGGTTAATACTTACTAGGAGTACATGAATGTAACCACTAAATATATGGGTAAAAACCCGTTAAAAAATAATTATTTACATTTGATTTACAGTATTTCTTATAAAATGTTAAGATGTTAAAGTTACCGTTTGATTAGGTAACATGGCGACATATGACTCCACGTTGAAGTTGCTAGTCCTGAGACGGTGTGTCTGCGAGGACTTTATGGAAGCAACTGATTGAAATGACAATGTTGACAAGTTAGGACGGAAGTCGTAATAGAGCAGTTAATATAACTGTATGTGTCTACTTAAGACAAAAGCCAAAGTTATTTAAAATTGTTAAAGTAAAATAAATTAATATAACAGTATCAACCATCAATGTTGTTGTTTTAAAATTATGTATATAAGATGAAATATGGAGAGAAAATTATGAGGTTATAGTTAGGCAACCAACTATACATGTGTGTAGTAGTGTTGTGAAATAAAGATTTTAATATAAGGCCCTTTATGTTTCTTCAACATTTGGTACCTGGAAAATAGAAACTAGACACATGTGGGAAGTTGAGTTCTTGAAATTTTATTGTTATTGGTGGAATATGAATGAATATATTTAAAATATGAAAGTGTTTTGTCTAACATAGCCCGTTTGGGTTTTTAAATATATACCTTTTACAAAGGATTTTAATAAAATTTTTATAGAGAAAATACTCAATGAGACACTCAAAGAAAAATTCAGTGAAGCATCCGCGGTAGCAGAAGAATCAGTAGAAAGTATTTGGCAAACAGAACAACTACAAGACAACACAAGAAAAATAAAGAATACATGGATGACAGAAGAAATCCTAGAACTGATGGACGTAAGAAGATCTTACAAAAACCGCAATGAAGTAATCTATAAAGAAACCCAGACAACCATCCGAAACAAAATCAGGAAAGCCAAAGAAGAATGGATGAACAGCAGATGTGAGGAACTGAGGAAATTACTAAAATAACATGACTACTTCAATGCATACAAAAAGATTAAGGAAGTCACAAATATGAGAAAAAAATTCACTACAACAACTCTAATAGATAATAACAACCAAATAGTATCTAGACCGGTAAATGTAGGAAATATATGGGAAAAATGCATCGAAGATCTGTTTGATGACGAACGAACAGAACCACAAATGAATATAGTACATCACAATACTTGATATATTAACATCGAAAGTTACAAAAACAATCAATACCGCAAAGCTAAGAAAAGTCCAGGTCCAGATGAGATATATGTAGAGATGATAAAACTTATCAATGAAGAAAATCTTCAGTTCTTAACACTACTATTTAACAAAATATATACCACTCGAATCTTCACAGAAGACTGGCTTAGATCGACATTTATACCTATACTCAAGAAAAATAGAGCAAATAGATGCTCACAGTTCAGATTAATTAGCCTGATGAGCCATTTTCTGAAAATTTTACTCAAAATTGTACATCAACGTATATACAGAGAATGCGAAAGAAATCTGAGCGCCAATCAATTTGGATTTCGTATGGGACTTAAGGGAGGCATTATTTGGCCTCCAGATATTACTACAAAAATGCAGAGATCAACGAAAGACGTGTTTCACTGTTTTATCGACTACGAAAAAGCGTTTGATCGAGTAAAACACACAGAACTCATAGAAACCCTAACACAACATGGTATAGACCATAACACGGTGGCCCTTATTAAAAACCTATATTGGGATCAAATGGCTTAGATTAAAATAGACAATCGTATGACAGCAGAAATTTCAATAAAAGGAGGAGTTTGCCAGGGCTGTGTACTTTTTCCACTATTTTTTAATATTTATTCCGAAAAGATCTTCCAAAATGCACTCGAAAATATTGAAGAAGGAATAAAAATCAACGGAGAACATGTAAACAACTTAATATACGCAGACGACACCGTCATTATTGCGGACAGTGCTGAGGGTTTGCAACGACTTTTGAATGCCATAACCAGAGGGGGAGATAGCTTGCGGCTGAATATAAACACAAATAAAACAAAAGTAATGGCTGTTACACGTGTACCAAATGCCGACATTATTATTCGTATCTACAACAAACAGATAGAACCCGTAAATAATTCCAGTGTCTTGGTTGCTGGATAACAAACGATCTTGACTACGGAGTTGAAATACGTGGTCGTATAGAGTATGCTAGGTCCGCTTTTCAAATAATGGAAAAATTCCTAATAAACTCTACCTTATCGTTGGATATCCGATACCAATTTGTGAAAACATTAATTTATTCCATATTGCTATACGGAGTGGAAACATGGACTCTCGGAGTCACAAGTATGAGACGTGTAAAAGCCTTTGACATGAAGGTTTTTCGAAGGATGCTGAAGATCTCTTGGACAGAGCACGTGACCAACAACGAGGTGCTGAGAAGAATGGGGACTGAGAGAGAACTCCTAAATATTGTAAAAACGAGAAAAACAAGTTATCTAGGACATATTTACAGAGGAGAAAAATACAACTTCCTAGACTGATAATGGAAGGGAAAGTGGAAGGACGAACAGGTCCAGGAAGAAGAAAATGCTCTTGGCTGAAAAATGTAAGAGACTGGACAGGCATGGACACACATTCGGTACTAAGAACAGCTCAAAATAGAGAGCAATTTGCTGTAGTTATAGCCAACCTTCAGTTTAATGGAAAGGACACCTTAAGAAGAAGATTTAAAGATGACCAACTCGAACTCTTACTCAAACAAGTCTACTTAATAAAACGTATGAAAACGGTGAATTGTCTAGAGACTTGCTAGTTTCCACCTTTCTGAAAAAAGAAAAAAGTACCACGAGATGTTCCGATTAGAGGTTTATAAGCTTAATGCCACGTTCTTAAACTTCTTCTTTGTGTTATTCATTCTCGCATATACAGAAAACTTAAAGGAAACATTAGTAATGATTAGTTTGGGTTTTAGAAACGGTCTTGCGATGTCTTCGCATTCGCGGTCTACTAATTTCGAGAAAGCATTTGATAAAAGACATCACACACGTTTTCATTATTATTCTGGAGCTATCTTCTTGTGGCATTTGAATGTTATTTATTATCGTTAATGGGAATAACAATCAATATTACAGTTTATAATACGTTTATTTTGATGTTTTGATTTCAAATTATCGACATTTTCATTTCATTAAAGATTAGGAGTATAAGAGTAAAGATTCCAATGATTGGAATTTTTCTGAGAGTCTAAAGGTGCGTTCATTACGGAGACCATGCCACGGTATCCTCGCCTAGAGCATAGCACTGACAGTGAACGCTCGCATTTAAAATAATGCATTTATTTTACGTGGCGATGATAATATAATACCATCCTATGGTCCGATCGAGGATCGGCGCCTCGTTATGAATGCACACTTAGACTACATAATCAAACCACTATTATATATCTTCATAAATAAATGGTAAAGAACTGTTTTTTTAAATACTTACTTAACAACGATAGCAGTCATCATTTTTGCTTTCTCCTTATCAATGAACACAGGTAAATAAATTCTAGACATTGGAAACAACGGTGGATGAGGTACTAGTATAGTTACAGCCTCCGTCAGCTTCAATTCCTTGTAAGCTCCCTTAGCTGGTGTTAACTGCACGCTGCCCAATACTGCCGATGGTTGAACCTGCATCTTCGGATGGCAACCTTCACCTTCGTCGGGCCATGGTTCTAGGACAGAGTATGCGACTTGTATTAGTCTCGGAGGAGTCTTCGTGAACTTTCCAGGCCGACCGTCTTTGTCTGGAGAAGGTAGAGGTGGCCACCAGGAAGCTGGAATGGTGACCTGAAACAATAGAAGTAACAATCATTTTTAAATACTGACCCTCGTTTAGTTGATTTTTCTTAAATCTACAATCTTATATATCCATCTAAACCGATCGATAGTACCATAGTTACTATGCTGTATGAGGTGAAATGTCTTGCTTGCCATTGTCAAGGCAAAATTTATTTATTTATAAAGCTCAACAGGCCAGTGAAGGTACCATTTTTGGCATTATTTTCTTTCCCATTCTTTCAAAGTGTTCTACTTAAATATCGTATTCTCTTTTTTCACCCCCGTGTATCCGTCCCTGCCTCTTTCTAAAAGATATACACCCATATTTCGCATCCATATATAGCTGTAAAATATCCAATGTAAAATTTGATAAGGCCTATATTTTTAACAAATATTTTTGGGAAAATTAAGTAAAAATGGTATTTAACCCAGTAATTATTAACGAATATTACTTCTATATAGATGTAAAAGAAAGCATCTAATTGCAAAACAGTAAATTGCAAAATATGTAATACTAATGATGGTGTAGCAATAAAAAACCAGACAAATAAGAAATAATTATTTTAAAGGTATTATTTACATTTTTAAGATGTCAACAACCTTAAATGGTAAATAAACAACGGGTGGATTATTTTAAATACATTAAATCATAAATGAGTTTTTATTCAGAACCGCTTTTACTGCGTACGACGTTGCCAGATTATTTGCACCCTACAGGAATGTCCCAGGCACGCACCTCAAAAATACCTTAGTAATCTAAGAAAAATACTGACAATACAGTGTTAAAGTCTTGTACTGTGTTTTAAATATCTGAATTGTAACTCTGAGTGAGGTAGATAAAATTAAACTGTTACAACAAATTTTTTATTTAAAAAAAAAAAAACAAAATAAAATAATTTTGTTAGTTTGTATTTTTACAACGATTTCCGAGGTAAAAATCTAAATGTCAAATACAAAATGATTTTAATTATAAGTGTTTTTAACTCCGATAAAATACAGTAGTTAATTGAAATTTAACTTTTGCGACTTTTTGAAGATAAGCATTTTTTAACAAATTTATTAAAAATCCTTTGTAAAAGGTATATAATTTTTAAAAACCCAAATGGGTTGTTATAGACAAAACGTTTTCGGAATCCATTATTCCATCATCAGTGTCTAGGTGCACATGAGTGTAGCCACTAAATACATGGGTAAAAACCCGTTAACAAAAATTTAGTTACATTTGTTTTACATTATATTATATAAATTGCTAGGATGCTAAAGTTACCGTTGGATTAGGTAACATGGCGACATATGACTCCACGTTGAAGTTGCAAGTCCTGAGACGGTGTGTCTACGAGGACTTAATGGAAGCAACTTTTTAATATATGGTATACAGCCAAATACAGGAACGTAGATTCCTTGTGCATTTTTTAACGTTTTCTGCAATATGATTTATGTATATTAACTCTCTTAATGTGTCTGTGCTATAAAATATCTCTTAGAATTCTTCGCCACTCGACTCACTCCAAAATCAGCAGCTACCATCCAACTATGTATTTACAAACTCTTTGAGTACAAATTTGTTTCCGGGTCTCACAATGAATATTGATGTTAAAGCTCACCAAAACCATTAACTATGAAATTCAAACGCCGAGTTTTATTGTCAAATATTGGTCTTAGGCAAACATTAAATATTTGTGTATGTACAATATAAAGTTTGAATTTTATTAGCCATTAAAACGAATAAGTAGCGCATACCCACAATAACCGAGAACATAAAATGTGTAAATATATTTTTCTTGCCGAGTAAATCTGAAATTAGATATAAAAATAGTTGTTTTCAACATTAAAAACTGTTTTATGATATTTATATACATTTTTAATTTAGTCCAATTGTCAAAGATAGACTAGGAATTATTTCTTGGCGAACGTACGAGTACTATAACATGGAGAAAGTGTTCTAGCAGAAGTTTAAAAGATTTTGATTTAGATAAAACTCACGGAATCCCCATAGAAGTTATTGTGGAGTTAACAAAAATTTGTATTAATAATTAAAAGAAAATAACTCTAAATTTTTCACATACAAATTTTTGAGTGAATTACCGAATGACTTCCGGTAATCAAAAAAACACGCCTAAAGTTTTTTTTGCACTTTCAAATCCCAGAATCCCACGGCGACCACAGAATTGCTTCCTTGCGTTTCGAAAACCATATTGGGATCGACTATCCGCATAAAGAGTTTTGCAGCGTGACTCATCAGGCTTATCGTTCTATGGTACTCAAAAATTTTCTTGGCTTCTTGCCGGAAGGGCTGTGTATGTTGCAGTTCGTCATGTTCCTAGTTTTTCTTTTAGCTTCCGTGCCATATATTCTAGGTCTTCTTTATAGCTTGCCAGTACTTCCCTGGTCATCTGCAAACTTTAGGCTAAATAATATTCCATCTCTTAAGGATATTCGCTTCTGGCTCTAATTCTTAGTCTTCTTTGTTGCCTTTTTTTGTAGATACGATATGTATACCACTTTCTATTGGTTAGGAACTTCCTGATTATTCTTTTGATGTCATTAGTTTCTTCGGGCCCTTTTATAATAATTCTGCGTATACTCATGATTTCAGTCGTTACTCGCATGATTTTCAATTTTTTGGTTAGCTAATAGATGTTTTAACCTTCTCTACGTCTATTTGCACCTGTTCTCCTTCGATATTAACCGATGCGATGTTTGTTCCTGAATATATTGTGCATTTATTTCAGTTAATAGGTTTTTGTAGTGTTGTTCTTCTGTTCTTTTGAGATGTTTTGAAAATATACTTTCTTAGTACCCGTTGCGTTGGTCTAACTCTGTTAACGAATCGCCGTGCTTCTTTTCTTCCTGTTTACTAGTTCTTCGACTTCCTAATGCGAATGCCTAATGCTTCCGGCGCTGCTTTGATATATATATATATATATATATATATATATATATATATATATATATATATATATATATATATTTCCAGTCCCTTGCTTTCCCCGTCCCCCGTCCCCCATCACTCACACGTATTTATGATTTTCTATACTGCTTTCAACTATTTCTTCATTGGACGTAGTAGTGTACTTTTTTTCTCCATTTCGCCTACTTTCAGTATTGTTTTACAATTTCAGTTCTCTGTCATTCGTATACTGTGAGCAAACCATCTTGCTCTTTGGGCTCGTATTTTTGCGGTAAATATTGGTTTTTCATGTGATGTATCCCTATTATTGCCGTATTTTTTTATCTTCTTCAAATATTCTCTGCCTCTGTATTACTCCTAAATTTTTTTAAGCACCGTGCTTTCCAAAATCTCTACTTTTTCTTCCTGCTAATTCACCATCCACGTTTTGCTTCCACGTGTCTTTCAGAGACAGTTTAGCTGTTATTGACACATTTTTGCTTTCAGTATTGAATTTAGTGACCTTATTGCTTTGCTCCCATTCATTAATCTTTTGTCTATCTCTTTTCCTTTTTTTCCCTTGTTCGGTATGGTTACTCCTAAGTACTCAAATTCTGTCACTTTTTCACAGAGAGCCTCTGCTCCTTTCATCTTGATATATTTGCCATCATTTGTTGTCTCCTCTCATTTCCATATATGGCGTTATTGTTTGGTTTATTGTTAGTTCGTATCTTCAAATTTCTCTAAAATTTGTTCTAGATGTTTTTCGTTCTCGCTAGTATCATACACGTACGCTATGCTGTTCCTTACTATTGAAAATAGTCCTATTATGCTCATATTTTTGATCTTCTTACGATTTGTTCTAATACTAGCTTGAATAAATTTGTTGATAGCGGATCCTCTTGTTTTAAACCTGTATTCACTCTCATTGAAAAGGTTTCTTCCATTGTTACCCTATTTTTCGTGTTCCTAAGCGTCATTCTCACTAACCTTATCAAGATTTTCTGGTATTTCTAATGTTTTTATGGCAATATCTAGCATCCTACCGTTTATGTAAACGTATGCCTGTTTAAAATCGATAAATATCATATGCAATCCTAAGTTTTTTTCGTAGCTATTATTTTAAATTAATTTTAATATACTTAATTGATCAGTAGTCGTTCATCCTGGTCTAAAGCCTCCATGGTATTTTCCGATAACTTTGTTTCATATTTCATTAAACTTTTTCTAATAAAAGTTTTATTTAAGAATGTTTTATAAATGGTATATAATTAAAAATGGCATCATATTTAATAAATCTGTACAAGTGGTCGGATATGCAGATGACATAGACATTATTGCTATGTCCACAGAATATCTGATCGAAGCATTTCAATCACTAAGGGCGTCTGCACTTAGAATGGGATTAAAAATAAACGCACAGAAAACCAAGTATATGTATTGTACTAGATCAGGCAACCAGATACCTAGACTATTAATTGATGATCTGGAACTGGAAGGTGTGGACACCTTCGTCTACCTGGGCTCGCTGCTGACCAAAGACAACAATGTCAGCGAAGAAATTAAAAGAAGAATAGTGCTTGCCAATAAGTGCTATTATGAACAGAACGACCAAGAATTGCTTAAATGTTTCGAGAGAAAAATTCTAAGGAAAATATATGGAGGAATCCGAGAACAGGGTTTGTGGCGTAGGCGCTACAACTTTGAGTTATATAGAAGTTTTGAGGAAGCTGACGTTGTAAAATGTATTAAATTAGCACGCCTTCGATGGATAGGACATGTAATTAGGCGAGATGAAGATGCAACGATCAGAAAAATTTTCGACCGAAGAGGACCAGTGGAAAGACGAGCCAGAGGAAGACCAAAACTTAGGTATCAAGACAACATAGAGGATGATCTAAAATCATTAAATCATAAATCATAATCATAAAAAGTTAAAGCATGGAGAAGAGTTGCCAGAGACAGGGGCAAATGGAAGATTGTTCTGAAGAAGGCTTTGGCTCATAACGAGCTGTAATGCCACTGATGATGATGATATAATTAAAAATACCCTTTCGGGCTACATCACAGAACGTTTTCGGACTAAAAAGTCCATCACCAGTGTATTATTACTGGAATAAGTATTAACTGCAACTAGTACGGACGCTTATCTTTCCTATCGCTACCTATGCGTCAGAAACTTGAACCATTAAAAAGTCCGACTCACGACGTATAATGACATTGAAAAGTGGGTATATCATAGAATGATGCGCATACCCTGGACAGCACATCGCACAAATGTCTCAATATTGACAGAACTCGGCATCAATACTAGGCTTACCACAATCATCAACCAAAATATATTGAGGTACTTTGGACACATTACCAGACGAATGGAAGGCATGGATACGTTGGTGGTTGAAGGCAAGGTAGATGGTAAAAGAACTCGAGGAAGATCGCCACTCCAATGGTCAGACCAAATAAAGTGCGCTACTGGTTACTCTCTGTCTGAGGCAGCACACCGCGCCCAGGAGAGAGAAGAATGGATAGCAACCAGTCGTCAAATACCATAACGTCACTACATCCTTACGAAGGATAAAGGATAGAGGAGGAGGAGGAACTATTACCACTTTAGTGAAAGCAAACATAAACGTTAAATTTTGACTAAGGTTGAAAAAGCAATGTGGCTAAATACTTACCAGGTATACATTAATCAAGCCACTATATATCTGGGCTAAAACCCTTAAAAAGTTACCAAATTTGTTGTATGTTGCATTATTGTTGAAAATATGTTGTGATGTTAAAGTATTTAACAGATACCCTGCATGGCAACGTAAGATTTCCAATAGGAGTTGTTGCTGACCCTCAGACCTTGTCTGAATGGGCTCTAGATGGCGGATGCATGAACAAAACAGTCAATGTAACTTGTAGTATGTAACTTAATGTGACGCCAGCCAACAATGTGTTAAATGAATATGAGAAATTTAAAAATTTTAATTTATTGTTCTTTATAACAGTAGCAAACATCAATATGTTGCAGTTGTAGTGTGGTATACCCAGAAAATTATGTTAAAACCTTGTGATGAAACTATTGTATGTGTGGAAAGATTCAAAAATGTTTAAATATAGGCTAGTATCAATACATGTACCTAGTGGGACAAGGACAAAAGAGATATTGATAAGGCCTTTTATGTTATAAATTAACATTTGGTACCTGGAAATGAAAATTGTGGTACCTGGAAATTAATTTCCAGGTACCAAATGTTAATTTACAACATAAAGGGCCTTATCAATATCTCTTTTATTGTTGTCCCATTAGGTACATATATTGATGCTAGCCTATGTTAAAGTCGCCTAAATTTCTCTTGTGCTAAAATTCATCTTTTGTTGCTACATGTTTGTCGTCCGATAGTGAGTATACCCCAAGTAACTTGGTTCTCCTCCCATATGTGTGCAGGTTTACCTATTTTTATTATGTTTTCAGTGATAGGCTACCAATCAGCAATTTTTGTTTTTAATTAATCCTCGTTTTGCACATTTATTCTTTGGAACTCCATTGAACAAATGAATACATGTTCCATCTCTGGTATTTTTCCACGATTTCCTGAACGTTCTATGTACCTAAGATCATATTACTTTTTCTAGTATTTTTCGATTTTCCGTTTAATCTGTTCAAATTTCCGCGACATTGTCTAGATTTTTTGGCAATATAAGATTTTTACAAAGTGATGGAGGACCAGTTCCAACCTGGAGGGGCAGGTAATCTATCATGAAAGTTTTCTTCTCGTTTTCTTTCCCCTTTCTTATTTAATACTATGGTACAAAGTCAACTACTAGGAATTTTCCCTTAGTAATGCTATATTTTATGCTTTTTGTTATTTATGTGACATATTTTTAAATTATAAATTTGTCATTCCCAATATGATCTATCAATGTATTTTGTTTTTAGTAAATTTTCTTTTATTATGGGTAACCAAATCCTGCTGCATTTTATTAAGGAGCTAGTTAATATTTTGCTTCATTAAGTAAGATAATAGTGTTTTCTTTATTTTGTCTCTTTTAACATTTATATCCTTCATAAACACTATTGATGAATCTTTCCTTTGAGCTCTATGTTCGTTGCCTAATGTTTGCATATCCTTATACATATCATACATTCTCCTGTGGTCTTGAAGTTTCACCCAAATAAAAGTTCATTGGCAAAATATTTCGGAAATACACTTTTTGTTCTTTTTTGTTCATTACTGGGTTAGTTTTAAACTAGCGGACCAACTCGACATCGAGTTTTTTAAATGAAATTTTTATTTTGCGAGAAAAATTAAGAGATCAATACAAACAATATAAGCAAGAATATACATAACATTCATCAATAATAATGCAAGTAAAAAGTGTATTAAATATCACGAAATATTTCGTCGAAAACAATGTTTTTTGTTACAATGTTATCATTTAGCAGTTAATTTTGCATGCTGATCATGAATCCGGTGTCAGATTTGCTCTATCTTGACGTTTTATGCGCGTTTCGGGTCACTTCCGGAGTCGGATCGCAACCGGAAGTGCATATTTGGATTCGTCTCGACGAGACCTTTCGATCCATATGTACATTGTGGGGTCTAAAACTTAAAGTAAATTTTAACTTCCGGTCATCTCAAAACCGGAAGTGAATTTTTGTACCAAAAGTATATCTTGACAATCTCATACGTAATACTAATAATATTCCGAAAAAATATTTTAATTATCTAATATGGTTTTTGAGTAAAGTGGTGGACAAGAAAAGGGCTTAGCGTTGTATTAATTTCCTATCCATTTAAGTTTAATCTTTAAGATTAGGATTTTTAGTCTTAATGTAATTTGTTTATCCTCTTTTGATAATTAAAATATTAGCTAACGACTTTCTTTATAAATTAATTAATAAAGTCCTTTGAAGTTAAACTTCTTTAACGGATTCTTAAAAGGGCTAAAAAGTGCTATTATACAGTCGTTCCCAAAAACGTAGTAGCATTTCCGCTTGTTGTAACGCGCAAACTAAATAATTAAAAAGTCTTTCATCAGCTGGAATCCAGAACAAATTTTTAGCCCCTCAAAATTCTCAGCAGTTTTAATTTTCATCCATCTTAAAGAAAGTAAACCGTTCTCAATCTCCAAGAGTAAAACAGTAGTATTTTTTAACGCTACATTATTTTTAGGACGCCACGAACTTTTTGATGGTTAGGGCGTTTTAAGAAAGAAAGATTCTTCTGTAAGTATGTGCAAGTGTTGATTTTCTCACATTTTGTAATATTCGTAGATGGAACTGGGTCAAACATGAGATGCTTTCTCGGGAATTGGAATATTTATACAGTGCACTGTAAATAGAAGATTTGAGGTTGAAAGCTCGTTTCCAAATGGAGAATTATTTATTTTAACTGATTAAATTTTGACATTTTTAATAAACATTGAGTTATCAAATGTTCAAAAATTTATAAGGGCAGAGAATCCTTTGGCTGAGATAAATTACATGTATAACTGAACAAATTACTTATATAAAAGGACTTTTAGGACGGTATCTAATAAAATATGAAAACGCTGACCAGTAGATTATCGAAGCCGCAAGTTAGATAGAGACAGGTATATAACAACCCTATATATATATAACTACTTGACACCCAGTAGCGTATTGTTTTCGCAGATAAGTGAATCGTGTTGTATGCATTTCAAACATAATTTATTACGTGAAGCTGATTTAGCTTTTCAAAATTAGTAACGTATGTAGGAGTTATAGAAGACTTCATTATTTTAATTTGACAATATATGTAAACAAAATTAACTTACCTATAATTATATGAGGCAATACTGACAAGTAGTTCGACATCCACAAAAGATAAAGCATTAAATATGGTCTGAAGAAAATTCGTCGGATGATGAAGAACTATTGCACCCTAATTAAAGGTTCAACCGAAACATCCACTCTAGTTCTAGATCCCATATTATGTCTTCTTCTTTTCTACGTACCTTCACTTTCTTTAATAGTTTTGGAATTCTGTGAACATTTCTTGTATACAGTTTAATCAAATGGCTACATATAGTAACAACATCACTGACCAGCGTATTTTCACTCCTTTCACGGAGTCCACAATACACGTTGTGTATAATAGTTTTTTCACTATCCGAAAAAAAATACCGCCGACGTTTGGTTTGACTCTTTTTGCCTTCCATATTTGTCATAACGCTATAAAAACGTGTTAACCCCTTCAGGTCACTAATAGTACTAATTGTACTTCAGTAATAATAACAACAAAGTCGTTATCAATAAACCAGTTGTTGATACAATATTGAATGTTGAAACAATATAATGTGAATTACCAAACAATTAACAACAGTAAAATTGTGTTTGGTGCAAACTACAGTATCTATTGTTTTATTTGTAAATGCAAAGTTGGAGTATTAATACAATCAATTGTTTATTAAATGACATTGAAGTTTTTAATTCTATAATTTTCTTTTTTGGGTGAAGTGTGGAAACCTTCAGAGTGTATCATTCACTATTGATACATGATTTTTACCGGCAAATTATTTTCTTTCAGGTATTGGAATGATTAAATAAAAGTATGTTAAATTTCTATAGATCTTCTTCTGGTAATTTTATTAGTTTCTTTGAAACCTTAGAGGCGGTTTTGGAGAAATTAGGTAAACCTAACATTTATTTAATAACTTGTTCCACATACGTGCTTAGGAATTTCGTGGCCCTAGAGAGAGGACATGTAATGAGAAATCAAGAACGTTACGGCCTTCTCCAGCTGAATCTTTAAGGGAAGGTAAATGGTAAGAGAGGACCGGGAGAAGACGCATTTCCTGGCTTCAAAATTTACGAAAGTGGTATAACACGACTACCACTGAACTGTTCCGCGCTGCAATAAACAAAGTAAAGATAGCCGTGATGATCGCCAACATCCGGAACGGATAGGCACTTTAAGAAGAAGAAGAGAGAGAATAGTATTACATATAATTTGTAAAAATTCTTCAATACAAGTAGCATTACCTTTCACTCTGACAAACATTTTTTTGTAATGGAAGACCAAAAATGGTCACGGCCATTTCTTGGAACTTAGTGCCTACAATTTGGAAACTGGATAAATTTCTGTAAGAAATGTATCCAAGTGTTGCTACGCCACTGGTAGCAATTAACTTACACTTCTTGAATTATACCTATATAAGTAAATTCTCCAGCAAATTCTCATAAAAGCCGAAAATCTAGGGGAGTCAGGCAAGGTGATACTATGTCACCAAAGCTGTTCATTACCGTTCTTGAGTATGCATTTAAAAGACTAACATGGCAACAGAAAGGAATATCCATCGATGGAGAAAGATTAAACCATCTACGTTTTGCGGAGGATATCGTGCTTCTGTCAGATAATCTGGGAGAGATCAAAGACATGCTCCAAGAACTAAATGACATACTACAAGAAACTGGGCTGGAGATAAATTTCGAAAAATCCAAAATGATGACCAATATGGTTCCCAGCAAAGAGATACAGATCAATAACAACAAGGTAAAATGAATCGATAAATACACATACTTGGGTCATGAAATTAGAATAACCAGAGACAACCAAACCTGCGAGCTAAATAGACGAATCACGTTGGGATGGGCGGCATATGGAAGGATGAGAGACATTTTTAAAACAAATACCCCAATTCACCTGAAAAGGAAGGCATTTAACCAATGCATCTTACCAGTCTTGACCTACGGAGCAGAGACCCTAACTTTAACGAAAGCTACTGCCGAAAAACTGAGGGTAACACAAAGGCGAATGGAGAGATCAATGCTGGGCCTGACCTTGAAAGATCGCGTGAGAAATGAGGAGATACGCCGACGAACTGGCGTAGACGATATTATACTGCGAATCAATAAACAAAAGTGGAGGTGGGCTGGACATGTTGCTAGAATTCAAGACGGAAGATGGACGAAGAGATTATTGGAGTGGAGACCAAGAGCCGACAAGCGAAGTCGAGGTAGACCACTCACCCGATGGACCGACGACCTAAGGAGAATAGAAACAAACTGGATTGCAGCAGCTAGAGATAGAGAGAACTGGAGACGTTTGGAGGAGGACTATATCCAACAATGGATGTGAAAATAGGGCTGGATGATGATGATGAAATTCTCGAGAATTCTCTATACCTCTGTATAGAAATATCGAAGTTGTCCCCCGACCCCCGCAAATTGTATCCCAGCTTAGCTGGTCGCTCTCGCATATTAGTGTTTAGTTTCGTATTCGATCAAATTCGTCGAATTTCTGGTTTAAGAGTTTAGACTCTCGCGTAGTCAGTATAAAATTGTATCCCAGCTGAGCTGGTCGCTTCTTGTTTTAGAGTTTTAACTCTCGCATTTTAGTTATCGTTACATAGCTTATAGTTAAGCTGAACGCTCATTATTAATTCAAGTATATTCCTATAGAAGAAAACGTCCCTAGTTGAAGTGATAATTATTAGTAACATTTTAATCTGTATCAGTGCTAGTGTAGTGTGTCGCGGACTAGTGTATGGACAGTGATCGGCTGTTTTGAATAAAAGAACTTGCGCTAAAATTTTGGCTAGATATTAATTTAGTTGTAGTAACATTCAATTATTAAACTACGTATTGTTCAAACTGATTGTGTTCTTATTTCCCACGCCAGTGGGTGGTCCTTCAAGTTGGAAGTAATTACGATATTTAGTACGCTCTAAATGGTAGCAAGATCGACAGCCTAATTTGTTGAACACATGTTAATTCTACCAGAAACTATACTATAGATGTTGATCTGTCCCACGTTTATCTCTTCTATAAACTCATACTTCTATTGTTTGAATTAATGGAATATGTGGAATTATAACATAGTGTATAATGGATGTTTGTTGTTTTGTTGGCAGTGTTTTTGTATATGTGTGAATATCTTTATACTTATCAATGCCAATCATTATTCGAAGTTTGTATTCTGTACGTAAGTCTCTCAGTATTTGGCCGTCGTCGTTCACAGTATCTTTTCGATTTTGACCAATTATTCTATGGTTATTTCTTCTACCAGTTCTGTCATTAAACTCTCTCAGTAATGTTTTCTCTATTTTTTCCTATTATTTACCCATCCTTCTAAATTATTTAAATTAGTTTTCCTTTATCTGAGTCGTTTGATCAATTGTGGAGATACATATCATTATAAATGCAAGTCTTGTCACCTTGACGTTCATGTGTATTTTCATTATTTTATCATTCAGGATACCTTTTTGTTCTTTTAGTACCCCAATATGGATGTATGTATTCTCCCTTTTGATGTTTTTTGTAGTCTCTGTCGAATTATGTAGACGCTTAATTTTGGAGCTTTTTTACAATTGTTTAAGGTTTTGTTTTCTATTTGTTTGTATTCTATTTTTGTTTGTATTCCATCTGTGTTCCGAAGTAGTCTAGTTTCTTTTGCTGATAAATATTTTTTTTGTAGGAGATGAAGTACATGTCCATGGTCCCAACCCCAAACCTGGAGGGCTAATGAAGTCTTTGATCAAGGTTTCCTTCCTCTAGACTTAGACTAACTCTATCACGACTTCCCTGTTTGGTTTATCCGTCCATCGACACTGAAACTATTTGTCAACTGCATCCAACGTAGGAGCCCTTACAGGATGCGATCATCTGAATCAGATGAGTTCTAATTTATTAGTAATTTTTTTTTCTCTATCCGCTTTCCTTCTCATCTCTCCCTTTTATAGTATTTGCTTAACACAAAAATTTGGTCTTTTATTGATCGATTGGATCTAAAGCTTCAATGTCTACACTGAAGCGGTATTTAAAGAAGCGCTCTCAGATTCAATAGAATTAATTACTATTTAACTGGGAATAAGCCACAATTAAAGTTATTCCCAGTTAAATAGTAATTAATTTAAAATGCCACAAGAAAATAGCTTCAGAACAATATTCAATAGAAGGTATATAATATATCAATGGAAATGGAGAAGTTTTGAATAATTTGCGTTTTGCAGACGATACAGTAATAATGACGGATAACAACAATGATTTACAGAATGTAGTGCAACGTAATCAATGCTGTTATGAATACGGACTAAGGATCAATTTGTAAAAAAACTAAATGCATGATCATGACTAAACCAGCAGATGTAAACATCCAATTGATTATTGAGGGTATTGTAATTGAGAGTGTGGATATCTACAAATACTTAGGAACACATGGATAACATCAAATGTAGATCAAACCAAAGAAATTAAGACAAGTATTGAAATACCACGTACATCATTCGTTAAACTTGTTTCTTTGTTGTCGGAATATAAGGTTAGGACTACGCCTGAGAATGCTTCGGTGTTACGTACTCACTACTCTTCTTTATGGCTTGGAAGCATGGACATTAAAACAAGTGCATCTAAATAAGTTGGCCGACTTTGAATTTTGGTGTTACAAAGAATATCAAACGCATAAGTTACTAGAAGAAGAGGAAATGAAGCTGAAATAATATTGACTATCAAAAGAAGAAAACTTGAGTACTTAGGCCATGTTATGAGAGGGCAAAAATAGTCATTATTGCAGCTTGTTATGCAAGGCAAAATTCGAGGCAAGCGAAATGTGGGAAGACGAAGAATATCCTGGCTTAAGAACTTGAGGAATGGTTTGAATGCAGTAGTGCAGAACTATTTGGAGCGGCAGTCAACAGCCATGATGATTTCCAACCTTCGATAGAATATGGAACTTAAAGGAGAAGAACTAAAGCTACTTTAATATTCACCAAGCATCTCCTTAGAACATACCATTAAACCACCATGTAAGAGAGAGAGGGGGAGAGAGAGATAGAGAGAGAAAGAGAGAGAGAGGAAAGATCTTAAATTGAATTTTGTACCTAGGCTGAAAAAATCAATATCCGTTTTTGTTTTGGTCAAATTGGATTTGTAATTATAGAACACTAACCTAATAACTAGTATTCTTAAAGTAAAGTATAGGGTTGGTATCTTGTCTCTGTCTTGAAATTATGTATAAAATTTTTGAATTAATACGGAGTTTAATTATTTCGATCATTAAATTTACACCGACTTATTATTGTCTTGAATTTGTGTTTGTTTAGAGTAGATTTGCATTTTCTTGTTATTATTTCATGAATTTTAAAGCGCTCAGATTATTTTATACCTCATTGTAAATATTTGATAACTGTTTTGCTTTGTTTATCCATTCATTTACTTTATGAAGAATCCTTCTCGGCTAATAAAGTTGAAAATGTATCATTGGTTATTTTATTTTAATTTTATCCCTCAACAACAACTGAAGTTTGTTTAGTGAATATTCATCCTTTTAATATTGGAACAATGGAACTTCAGTGAGTCAGTATAGGTATTATATTTGTATTATTTTGTGATGCTACCACTGCAAAAGTAAACTTTATTGTCAAGGTACTTGTATTATTGATAATTTACGTATTTAGGGCATGTGCTCAGCACGATGAGGAATGCTGGATGGTTTCTCTATAGACTAATCTCCGGAACTTTGCGATGCCTTGTTATCGATTCGAGATTTGCTACGATGAGACCATAAGAAAAGTTATAAAAATTGTTGCAGATAACTCCATTTATTTTAAAGTTGATGAAAGTACTGATTTATGGGGGCGCTATATTTCGCATTTAACGATAGGGGTTGTACCCTTATTGCGTCAAAGCAATTGGAGTAAATCAACAATTTGACTATAACACGTTTCGTTCAAGCTTAGTTGTCCCGTTTTTTTTTCTACCGGAAAGTATACCATGCGATAAAGTTTTATTAATTTTAAACGACAGTGTGAACTATATAGTAAAAGCAACACAGAACTTAAAGAAATCCAATATCAATTTAATTCATGTAACATGTCTAGCTCATGTTCTTAATCTTGTTGCGGAATAAATGAGCCGAAATTTTCCACATGTTAATGATTTGATAAATACTACCAGAAAAGTTTTTATAAAATCGCCATTACGAGTTCAATTTTACAAAGAACGTCTGGGTAATATTCCATTACCTGTTATCACGAGATGGGGCACTTGGTTAGAATCAGCATTTTTTATGCAGAATATTTTTAAGGAATAAAAAGTTTTATTACAGAACTAACAGATTCCACTTCAGCAGCTCTGGAGAAATGTAAAAGCATTGTTCAATTACCTAATTTACCTCAGATTGTAGCATACAGAAGCTTAAATTTCTTGTTGAGGACATTAAAAAACTTAAAAAACACAAGTTGACTCATTGTGAATCAGTCGATTTGGCTAATCATCTTAAGGAATTTTTTTATATGGTGAAAGAAAACGTAGGCATATCTTCAGGAAATAAATTGCAATATGTTTTAAATAAAAACGCAGGATTTTCTATTTTGAAAAAACAAGTTTTAAAATGCACCAATAACTTCTGTCGATGTTCAAACAAGCTTTTCGATTTATAAACATTTATATACAAAGACGTCTAAACTATGTTTATATTTCACTATTCCAATATTACTATTATATTGGAACCACTGCACTGGCTGCCACAGGAACTTTTCTCCATCGGTGTTAACTTTTTTAACGATTAATGCTCCTTTTCCTAGACTGCTGAAATCCAAGAATTTTTCTTATTTCATTACCACTACTTTGAATGGTTTCTTCCTTTTGCAGGATCTCACCAGCTGATACCAGTCACTAGGGTGATTGATCTTAATGTGTGTTCTCTTCGTTTCTTTCTCTATAAGAGCATGATCCGTATCACACTTCATATGAGTATGCTCACTGACCAAAAACTTGTGATTTCTAACTTTGAGATTTGGTAGTTTTGGGAAAGCGAAAGTGAACATGAAAGCGACTTTCTGGTTCTTATTTGGCCTCCGCAAGTATCTGAGTAGAAAGTTACCTCTTGCATATCATGATGTTACGATAAAAGGCGGTAAATAAAAGAAGCTATCTGATTGTCACCTCTTCCAGCAGTTGAGTCGCCCCACATGAAACATGTAACTTCATTTGATGCTAAATCGAGGACAGTAAGGTTAAACGTGCACATTTATCGCTTATAAAAGACAGTGTTTGCTGTTAAAAAGGGGATTGGAAGGTACATAAAGACCAAAAGTGTATGCTTTTTTTTAGTGTCTGAAGACACAACCTCCGTATCCACCTGTTTTGCCTTGTAGGCATCGTCTGTGAGCTGATGGTATTTATCCCTCTCTTGTCTCAAATTCTCTTTCTCCTCTCCTTCCTCAAGAACTTTTAATAGTCGTTAAAATACCAGCTCGCATGTTAACGGCATAAACTTAAAACTAAAACTGACAGACTAGTCTTGAATATCTAGTTACTCCCTATTCAAATGTAAAACCCCCTACTATTTTGTTATGTTGATAAACAGGTAATTAAAGATACCAAGAAAAATAAAGCAAAATGCAATGTGCCCAAGGGAGTATTTCTACATACCTAGTTATTCACTGACTGAATATTATGTACACGGATCTCCGTTTAAAAGCTAAAAACTAAGTGTGCCATTATTGCATCACTATGTGGATATGGAAAATCTATGTGGATAGGTAAAAGAACATAAGTATATATATATATATATATATATATATATATATATATATATATATATATATATAAACTTCCCGTGTTCGAATCGGTATCGATAAAGTGTTATGACTCATTTCGGCCTATCCCACCTCTCATAAGACACTTGGGCTGATACAAATTCAAACTCGGAAAGTCCAACGAATGTCTCCTAAAGCTTCATCACCGCAGTGGTTAGCGTACAGAGGCGCCACCTGCTTTGGCGGCCATGAACGAAAACGATATAATAATATCGTTTTCTGTCCTATGGGCTATGCGAAATATGTAAAAGAATAAATCTTCTAGCAAAAGCTGCTATTGCTTTGTTATTAAATGGCCAAATATATGGCCTAGGAGGACAAATTGGTTAAACTTCCCGTGTTCAAATCGGTATCAATGAAGTGTTATGACTCATTTCGGCCTATCCCAGCCTCATCAGACACTTGGGCTGATACAAATTCAAACTCGGAAAGTCCAACGAATGTCTCCTTAAGCTTCACTACCGCAGTGGTTAGCGTACAGAGGCGCCACCTGCTTTGGCGGCCATGAACGAAAACGATATAATAATATCGTTTTCGGGGATAGTCTATTTTAAGATCCCTATTTTAATGGAGGTGATGAGTTTGTACAATGTACGAGGATATTTATGGTAATTGGTGATGAGTTTACGTGTACCCAATAAGAGACCGTAGCTATGGGAATTTCTTGCGATATGGGATATGGGTCATTTTGAAACTTGTCGTTAGCACAGGTACCAGTTTTTTACAGGTGGTGGTTGATACATGTTTTACTATCCACATTTTTTAACTATGTTTGTAGGGGAATAAAGTACTTAAAATTATTCTTACTTTATTATGACAAAATGCAACATATCATTTGGTGGTGGGTGCAATAGCCACGATCTTTGTAATTTCAAAGCGAGTAAGTATACTTTAGATGACTTTTTCGTATGCTTAGTGAATCATAATACAGAGTTAACATCAAATCTATGGTCCCAACTGTACTAAAAATATTTACTTACTGTAATTAAAGTTACTGTAATTACGGTATATAATGTTCATAATATAACTACAGATGGTACATAAATGGCAAATAAAAAATTTCATATATTCCCTAACATTAAACAGTAAACATTATTCTAAAAATGTGTATTTCTATTCAGATTGTGCAATAGGAGAGTTTCAGCATAGACTATATAGCGTGTACTAGGGTTAAAAAAGCAATAAAGTCACTGACTCACACTTTAATAATCTGGGGGAAAGTAGTCGATAGTGATGGGGATGTAGATAATAGGAAAATATATTACTTTTGAAGTCAACAGCACATGTCATTCATTTGTAATTTATAAAATGTCAATGGGTAACAACCAACGAATAAGCACAGCAGAAAATTTATATCCACATTTTTTAACTATGTTTGTAGGGGAATAAACTACTTAAAATTATTCTTATTTTATTATGATTAAAAAATGCAACATATCATTTGGTGGTGGGTTCAATAGCCACGATCTTTGTAATTTCAAAACGAGTATACTTTAGATGACTTTTTCGTATGCTTAGTGAATCATAATATATAGTTAACATCAAATCTATGGTCCCAACTGTACTAAAAATATTTACTTACTGTAATTAAAGTTACTGTAATTACGGTATATAATGTTCATAATATTACTACAGATGGTACATAAATGGCAAATAAAAAATTTCATATATTCCCTAACATTAAACAGTAAACATTATTCTAAAAATGTGTATTTCTATTCAGATTGTGCAATAGGAGAGTTTCAGCATAGACTATATAGCGTGTACTAGGGTTAAAAAAGCAATAAAGTCACTGACTCACACTTTAATAATCTGGGGGAAAGTAGTCGATAGTGATGGGGATGTAGATAATAGGAAAATATATTACTTTTGAAGTCAACAGCACATGTCATTCATTTGCAATTTATAAAATGTCAATGGGTAACAACCAACGAATAAGCACAGCAGAAAATTTATAACTTATAATTTAAGTTAAAAAGGTACAAAATTTATAATGATTTGTATGGCCAAAAAATACAACGGTCTTTATACATTACGGTTGAAAGTAGAAAAAATACTAATATCGATACCTACTTGTCTCAGTTTTGTACAAGAATTTATAAAAATAATATGACCAACAAACTTTAAGGCCGAGCGTAGGCGCAAAATTTCGGGCCAATGCTTTTTAAATGCAATCATTTTTTTCTAATCCTGAGAAAACTAACAAATATTTTTGAAAAATTTAAACGCAGAATGAATGATTACATTATTACCGAGGGCCGAAAGTCCCTTAGAATAAACAAAAAGTTTTTTTGAATGAGATATTTGAAATTAAAAATCACACTAAATTTTCTCTTTTTTTTTCACCCCTGTAACTTTTTAAAATAAACATTATAGAAGTTTTCAGGGACTTTCGGCCCTCAGTAAAAATGTATTCTTTCATTCTGCTTTTAAATTTTTCAAAAATACTTATTAGTTTTTTTAGGATTCGAAAAAAATGAATGCATTTAAAAAGCATTGGCCCGATATTTTGCGCCTACGCTCTAAAGGGTTTAATCCAGAATTACACGTCTCAGTGGCGTAGAACATGTGGTATTGTTTTTCACGACATATCCCTTTATTTGAGGCCAGATTAGTTCAATGGGGTTAAGTTCGCAATGATAAGGTGATAATCGCAACCTCATAATTCCACTTACTTTTACTACTACATCTACTACATATTTCTTAAATTTTGGCGAATCTCTTATTCTTCTTGGTGTGCCTATCCGTGACAAAAGATGCACATAAGTTGGGTTAAACCAGGTTCTGAGCTTCTTTAACCAGGATGTTCCTCTTCCTGGACCTCGCTTTCCAAATATGTTTTCCTAAGATGATGGCTTGTAGGAGGGCATATCTTGATCCATTTCGCATAATGTGTCTGAACTACTGTAGCTTTCGAGATTTGATGGAGGTCAGTACCTTTTGGTTCTTCTCTTTGGCTCTTTTCATTCTTCTGGAAACCTCCTCATTTGTGACTCGGCAAGTCCACGGGATTTTAAGTATTTTACGATAGTCACATTTTAAACGCTTCCAATCTTCTGCACATATCTTGGTTCAAGGTCCACGATTCAACACCATAAAAAATCACACAGAAGACATATCACCGACTTATTCTTACTTTTGTACCAAGAGAAAGGTTGTGGCTCTTGAAAAATGCCCTCACCCGGTTAGAGGTGGATCTAGCTTTTACATTACGCGCTCTTATCTCCTGGTTGTTGGTCAATTTTTCATTTATTATGGTGGTGAGGTAGTTGCGGTGCTTCACTCTTTCTACTGGGGTTTGGTTGACGTAGAGTTGACCTTCTGTAATCTTTTACTTGCTAATTATCATAAATTTTGTCTTCTTTACGTTTATATTGAGTCCATATCGTTGACTATAGTACGTAATTTTGTTTGTAAGGACTTGTAACTCTTCTAGGTGTCCGCAAATATATTCTTCATCTAAATATCTGATGTTGTTTAACTGGAATCTATTTATTAAAATGCCTTTTTTAATTTTAAGTGCAAAGCTTCAACATCTTGACATGCTGTACTCGATCAAACGCTTCCTCATAATCAATCATACATGCGTATACTGGAATTAGACTTATACTGAAAACAAAGCCTCTCTCGTATCAACATTTATGAAACCGAACTGGTTGAGAAAAATTTGAGTTTCACACAGCCTGGTGAATGTAATTTCTTTTTTTCGCAAAGTGCCGTTTCCTAATCGGAGGACCTGAACCGCTGCTCTGAAGAGTTCTACTGAATTGCATCTAAACCAGTCCCTTAATTTTTTCAACCGTGACACTTTCCTTCTTCCTATACTTCTTCCTCCTCTTATCTTTTCCTGTATTATCAATCTTATCATTTTATATCGCTGCCCCCTCATTACGTGTCCCAGATATTGTACCTGTCTTATTTTTATTGTATTTATTATTTCGTACTCTTTGCCCATTTCTCGCAATACTTCCGTGCTCGTTTTCTTCTGTGTCCATGCCCTTATGTAACACTACATTTCAAATGACTGTAGCTTGTTTATGTGTTATTGCTTCAGTGCAGACTTTTCAAGTTTATATTGTGGTTTCGAAAACACGTGACATCTCAGAGCTCTTACTCTCAGTTCAAATAATGTAAGGTCTTTATTGCATAATGTAATTTAGATAATTGTAAAAGCTCTTTTTTTGAGTATGCCGTCATCTATATTTAGTTCTTATCTTATAAACCAATCTAAAGGCCCGTTTTCACACTACGTCTTATTGTACGTTTTGTGGGTGATATAAAACGTACGACAAAATGTACGTTTTCTCCAGTGTATACACTTTATTTTTTCAACTATAAAGATACTACGACTGAGGAAAAACGGGATGAAGAGGGAAAAGACAAGATGGTCAAGAGAGTGGGCTTCTAAAAAGAAGCCAGTATTCCCATGTCTCGTTACTAAAAGAGGCGAACCAGATGACTGGCGCAATTATTTGCGAATGGACACCTCAGCCTATTGTCAATTGCTAGAGTTGGTAACACCATACATATTGAAATAAGACACCTAATGAGAAAAGCCATTACACCCCATGAAAGACTCACAGCAACTCTCAGATATCTTACAACAGGACGCAGCGTCAAGGACTTGGAGTTCACAATCATAATATTCAAACCAGCGTTAAGCCAAATAATTCCTGAAACCTGTAATGCAATCTACTTGGTTTTAAAACATAACTACTTAAAAACTTTTATACAATTCATTAAATTCCCCGAGAAAATCGTGGGTGCATTGCCGCAAATCTGACATTATTAGGCTTTTTTTTGGGAAAAATGAAACGAACTGCAGTGGAACTAGTCGTCAAATAAGTCAAGATCGGACAAATTGTCTGAACATGTATTTTCACGTAACGTTTTATCCTATCAGTACTCGCAAAACTATGCTTCTCCCATCATTTCTACGATCTGACCTTGGATTTCATTTCGATTCGACAAGACGTACGTTTTGCTATTTACATGTCACGTTTTATTATATAGGATTTGTCCTATCCAACAAAACGTACAATAAGACGTAGCGTGAAAACCGGCCTTAAGAACTGTTTCTTTTCCCCGTTACTGTTAGGTATTTTTTTTTTAATTTGAATAGTAATTAGCGTTGTCCACAACTAGATGGACACCTCAGCCTATTGTCAATTGCTAGAGTTGGTAACACCATACATATTGAAATAAGACACCTAATGAGAAAAGCCATTACACCCCATGAAAGACTCACAGCAACTCTCAGATATCTTACAACAGGACGCAGCGTCAAGGACTTGGAGTTCACAATCATAATATTCAAACCAGCGTTAAGCCAAATAATTCCTGAAACCTGTAATGCAATCTACTTGGTTTTAAAACATAACTACTTAAAAACTTTTATACAATTCATTAAATTCCCCGAGAAAATCGTGGGTGCATTGCCGCAAATCTGACATTATTAGGCTTTTTTTTTGGGAAAAATGAAACGAACTGCAGTGGAACTAGTCGTCAAATAAGTCAAGATCGGACAAATTGTCTGAACATGTATTTTCACGTAACGTTTTATCCTATCAGTACTCGCAAAACTATGCTTCTCCCATCATTTCTACGATCTGACCTTGGATTTCATTTCGATTCGACAAGACGTACGTTTTGCTATTTACATGTCACGTTTTATTATATAGGATTTGTCCTATCCAACAAAACGTACAATAAGACGTAGCGTGAAAACCGGCCTTAAGAACTGTTTCTTTTCCCCGTTACTGTTAGGTATTTTTTTTTTAATTTGAATAGTAATTAGCGTTGTCCACAACTAGATAGAATTCCTGAGTAGAAAATGTAACATTTGTCCAAAACGATCTTCGAAAACATCGGAAGTTATTTCTTCATGTCTTTCGTAGAGTTTAAAACAAATTTTAGCAATCCTTCACCAATAAATCCGTTACCTCCTCCAATCTTTACTAGTTGAAAATTTTAATCTAGTAGGCAAACCTTCAGTAAGTGTCCGACGAATATTTATAGCCCGTTTATCTTGCCAAGCTTTTCTTACAAAATGTTCTTCATTAAACCATGTGCCATCCAGATAAAAGTCACACTATTATCTTGCAATATTAGTTCACGGAGAGCACCTAACTGCAGACTTTAGGTGAGATTCATGAATTCGTAGTAGTGATGGTGAAAGTGGTGATTTTGTAACGATGTTCTGATCGTTTAACAGTTCGAACCGTGGGAGTGTCAATATTTGCGCATCCACTTCTACGTGACGGCGAAGTGGGATTCAGAACGGCCATTTAAGGCGTGTTAATAGCGGAATTGGACAGTCTTGTAGCTAGCGCTCTAGGCTCCCTGACTCGCCGGTGTAGTGAACCTGCGAGCCAACCCGGACAGAGAGATTTCCGTATTGAGGATCATACTCTGCCGTTAACCAAGCGGAACCCATCGGTATTGTGTATTGAACATTACCGTGGATCTGCACAGAGCCAACCCGGACAGAGAGATTTCCGTATTGAGGATCGTACTCTGTCCTTAGCCAAGCGGAACCCATCAGTATTGTGTATTGAACATTACCGTGGGTCTGCTATTTCATTTCTTCACTAGTAATAATTAGTTTCTTTTCTTTTATAGACGTTCGCCGGGGAACTCATTCATCGCGGGACCCAGACGGGGACGTAGAATTCCTTTTTTATTTTTATTTATTGTATATATACTAAATTAATAGATTTATTTTTATTTCAATCCTGTGTTTTACTGAGTCTGTCGCCCCGAAAGAGCTACCCATCACAACTTTTAGATCACGCCGTGATCACTGACCGTGATTTTTAAATTACGGTGAACTTTTAAGAATGTTTTTATGAAAGAAAAAATATATTCAATACGTTTAATGACATTATTTTAAATTTAGTATGTTAAAAAGACAAATGGAGAGGGCCATGTTAAATATAAGCCTCAGAGACAAAATTCCTAACACCGAAATACGTCGAAGAACTAAAGTAACAGACATCATGGAAAAAAAAGCGACATTGAGATGGCAATGGGTAGCACATGTAGCAAGACAAGACACTAACAGAAGGTCTCATAAAGTGACATTCTGGAGATCTCGAGAAACAAAAAGAAGCGTGGGAAGACCCAAAAAAAATGGATAGACGATATAACAGCTATAGCTGGAAAACAGTGGATGAGAATTGCAAAAGATAGAAAAGCGTGGAAGCAATTGGAGGAAGCCTATGTCCAACAATGGATAAATGAAAACTGAAGAAAGAAAGAAAGCTGAAAAACACAAATATTAGATAATAACATAAAATATCTCGTATTTCAGTTCCTAATATTCACCGTTACTAAATTCCAAGATGTTAGTCACCGTTCCCCAAATCACGTTCAGCGAGAATATCATATTTATCATCTAAACAAGTTTTGTAAGACGGTGACCCTGATTTGATATCTGATATAAATATCTGGTCACCGATCAAGGTTATCGAAGTTATCAAGGAAAGCTAGTTATCGGTGATTTATAAATCGCCGTGACTGAAACACCGTTAGTGAAATCACGTCCCATTACTAATTCGTAGTGAAGAGTTCCTGACAATCACAGGTCATGTTATATCAGGACAGGGTGATGCTTCACCACAACTCAAAGAAAGTGAGATTTTGTGTGATCTTATACTTTTAAAGATTCTGCATGGTCTCCGATTGAAATCCTTTTAGGATCTTTGACTTATCAACATAAAAATGAAAATTTAAATGTAGTAAAACCTCTGTAAGCGATAAATCCTATACAGTGACCATCTGCGTATAAGGACCGATTCTAAATTCTCGGTCATTCGAAATGGAACTCCCTTATCTTTTATACTTCTTTGTACCGACCATCCTCGAAAGCGGGCACCCATCATCGTGATGTCCTAGTACCCGTCAATAATAAAAACATCAATAAAGGGCAATAAAATTTGACTATAATAGTTCGACTATAAATCGACTATTATAGTCGAATTTCATTGCCCTTTATTGTGGATGTTAAGGAGAATGGTTCTTATTCGGTAATGGCAATGGTTCGGTTACGACAATGATTTTTAAGAAATATAAATAGGGTAAAAATTCCTTATTGTTAGGTGGATCCATAACATTTATTTCTCAACCTTGTTAACATTCAGTTCAATTTAAAACTTAAAATGTATTAACTAGTGTTGCCTACTAGTGATGTAACGAATGTCAGTTTTTAAACATTCGCGAATGCGAATATATACCACCGAAATTCGCGAATACGAATATTCAGTTTTTTTTTAATTTGACAATTTTAATTGTCTCCGGCACTGCCGGCAGTCTCATTTGCGTGAGGTGTGTAGTTAGATAAGTTCAGATAAATTTAGTAATTCAGTAATTTTCAGTACAATTATACAAATCATGTACTGTATTACATTACAGTGTAGTGTACATTCTAATATGTATCTTGTTCCGAAAATTGCTGAATTAATAAATTTATCTGAACTTATCTAACTAAAGTCGAACTGTTTCTGTTTGTTTGTTTAAACTCTTTACATAAAAACACATAGACTATTTTTAATTTGTAGTTTAATAATTCTTAGACTTTTTCAAGATGATTGTCTAAAATTAAAAACTTTTGGATAATAAAAGTTTCAGAGAATAATTTGTTTTTGTTTGTTTACACTGCATCATTTATTTTTTGTTTTCTAATTTTATAGGTTTCTAAGCTTGTAAAATAAAGTGAGTTTTCTTAATAAAAAAACTGAGAAGTGAATGGATTTTTATTTTATTAACCTAATCTTCAAATTATTTTTTTTTCTTATACATATTTATATTCGCACAAATTTCGCGAATGCGAATATGCAAAAATATGCGAATATTCGCGAATGCGAATATTCGTTACATCACTATTGCCTACTGCTTATTGACTTTTTCTACTTGGCGCGTCTACAGTTTTCTTTACTGTGGTATTAGTATTGTTTTGGAACTACCGAGTATGGCGGGAAAAAGAAACGACTCACTATCAAAGAAAAAATTGATCTAATTAACGAAAGTGAAAAAAGTGACTTAAATACCAAAAAATTGCAATTTTCTACTGTGCAAATATAGAAGCTGAAAAGAAGGAACCACTTATCATAGACAAAAACAAAAATCCTAGATGTTTTAAGGGAAACATATCAGTAAGTTGCTTCTTGGCGTGGAGGCATGCATGATATCAGACAATATGATGACTTGGCTCCAAAAATTTGACACGAAGATGAAAAAGCAGAATAGAAAAGTGGTATAGATAATGCCACATCTCACTTATTTTTTTTTTACATCCAATACTATCTCACATTGCCAATCCTTGGACCAAGGCATTATCCAGAGTTTTAAAATGATCTATAGAAGCTACTTTTAACTTGTATAAAGAGTGGTTGTCCTCTTCAAGAAATAGAGAAAAACATTACCATAACTAATGCATTAATATAGGTTAGCGTGGCTTGGGGTATTTTGTCGGCGATGACAATAAAAACAATACTTTGCTAGGGCCGGATTTACGTGTAATATATTATTATATGCGAATGGTTTTGAAGAGGAGAATAATGTTCAACTTGCACAACAAACATCAAAGATACATTAGTGGATTTAGAACAATTTGGATTGACTAAACAATTGAAATTATCACTAACTCTGAACCTGAGGAAGAGGAACCTAAAGTTTTTCTAGTGTCGAATATATCTAGTTTATCTGAAGCCTGTATTAGTCTCAGAGATTTAGAAAACTTTTTTATTAAAATATTCCTAAGGTTTTAATAAATTGTGAATCTGAATTAAAAAAAATGAAAAAGTATGAAGCAATCATTAATTTCCGATTATTTTGAAAAATAAAAATTTTACTTTTATAAAAAAACTCGAAAATAAAACAGAAACAGAGAACTGTAGTATGTATATATATATATATATATATATATATATATATATATATATATATATATATATATATATATACGTATATAAGTACAGTAGACTTTCTAATATGGAGCGACAAACAGAATTCCAAATCCATAATAGGGTGGTTTAATCTTCTTCTTTTAGTACCCTGTCCGATTAAAACGTTGGTGATCATATTGGTAATAATAATTTTGTTTCCGGCAACTCGAAAAAGATTAGCGGATACCACTCTCTTGATACCACTCTCGGAGCCCTTCCGGCGATCTTGCCCTGTATTATGAGGTGTAGAAGGTTATACCTCTCTGGATGTCTCATTACATGGTCGAAATATTTGATTGTTTTTGCTATTTATGTGCTCATTTTCATTCGGTGTAAAACTATTTCATTTGTTATTCGATCAACCCAACTTATCTGTTTTCTTTAGTTTATAGAAGGCAGCTCCGGTTTTTTCAATGCGAATTATTATTTCTTTGCTTATAATATACCAGTTATCGTTAACATTAGCGGTCAAATAGGTAATATTGTGGATTCTTTCTAACTAAATTCAGACGCTCTGATGCTCCTTGGTTGTAACTCTGTTTTGCTGACAACCATAAGTTTTGTCTTATGGTGGTTTAATAATCAATCATAAATAACTTGTATTTGACTAACATATACAGTCCCAAATTATTGGACGCGCTCCTGTTTTTTAATAATTTATTGTTTTATACGAGTTTATACGCAGTACTTTCACATACAAACATACATGAAAGTGAGTTTTATTCACGAAATTTATTCTATACATATTTCGTATTTGTATTTATTTATCACATATGGCAACACTGTGTTAATCAATTCTTGCCGGAACGTTTAAATCTGCTCCATTCGCGTTCGCGGTTTGCGGGTGCTTCAGTTGCGGAGGTGTCTCTGCGGCTTCAAGTACTGTGTGTTTATTTAGTAGTTTTATATTATGCAGTTATTTATTTATTTCGAGTGCAGAGTTTAAATAATTGGTTTGTGCGCTTTCATCATGGGTAAAAAACGCGATCTCTCGCCTCGTAAAAAAGCTGAAGTAAAGGACGTTGTGAATGCTAAAATATTTTCACAAAATATCACGAAATTTGAGGTTTCTGAAGCTAGCGTACGACGCATAAAGAAGAATATTAAATTAAGCCCAAAATGAAAAAAAAAGCGGCAGAACCTATTTTCACTCCAAGGTCAGAAGGGTCTTTAAAGAAAATTTGTCTGGAAAACACAAGATAAGATACAGAAAAATGTAAACGACAAGATAGAAGTCGTAGAAGAGAAGATCAAACAATTAGAGACCATGATAACTAACACGAAAGTGCTACCACCAGTTAATACAGTAGCCTTAGATCCGGTAGTAAAAGAAGAATCACCGAGAGACGAAACGACACATCATATGAGATTCAAATTGCCACCATTTGATGGAAAGTACTCTCGGTGCGCGAAGCGCTCGCCATTGCCTTGGAACACGAGACAGCTAGTCTAGCTTCACGGAGCTATCGAGTACGAACCTCTGAAGAGAGCAACGAACAAAACGATAAATGTCTAGAGGAAATCGTACGGAAAGTAGTTCGTAACATGATGCCGAAGAGACGCGAAACCAGATGTTGGAATGGTGGCGACGTAGGTCACATTCGTCGTGAATTGCAAGAAAATAATGCAACAGTTAAAAAGCTAGAACAGATCGAACACTGGGCAGGAAAAAGTTATTCAACTGCAGCGGCTCGGTCAAAACGGAGATGCAGTGCAAATTGTAATCACTGTCTTAGATGAGAAGAACGACTTTGCCCTGTGAGACGAACCACCGTAATTAATGATCAATGGCAGCCTCAACAGCTACAAGACGCTCAAGCAGATGATCCATGTAAAAAAAGAGTATTGGATTGGGTGCCTCGAAGTGAAAGACCTTCTTGGCAAGAAAGTGCATGTAGTCCAGAAGTCCAGTGTTACTGGAGCCAATGGAATTGCCTAGTGCTAAAAGATGATCTTCTGTATAGAACCTTTGAGAACGATGATGGTACAGAAACTAAGCTTCAGTTGATTGTACCTCTGCTACCGTTGCAGAGGTACTTGTTAAAGAATTCTTTAGCCGATTTGGTGTTCCCTTGGAGATCCACTCCGACCAAGGGCGAAACTTCCGAGTCAACCCTTTTCCAAAACGTTTGTAAATTGATTGGTGTCAATAAGACCAGAACGACACCCCTGCATCCTCAATCAGATGGAATGGTCGAGAGAATGAACCGAACAATGGGTAAACACCTGTCCAAAGTTGTATCAGAACATCAAAGAGATTGAGACCAGCACATATATTTATTTCTAATAGCCCACCGCTCGGCCGTGAATGTAACTACAGGCCAGACTCCAACCTGCCTGATCTTAGGTCGTGAAGTTCGTTTGCGCTGCGACCTAGAGTTTGGCGGCAGACCTTCCAAAGAACACGTTGCAAGGAAGATTATGTCGACCGCCTGAAGTTAAGAATTAACAACATTCATGAACTTGCCCGACAACACATGCAGTTAGCCAGTGACAGAATGAAAGATCAATATGATTTTCGATGCAAGAATGAAAGCTATGAAGTAGGTGATCTTGTTTGGCTTTATAATCCACAACGTCGTCGTGGCTTGTCCCCTAAACTGCAAAGACAATGGGAGGGTCCGTATGAAATTAAAAAGAAAATAAATGACGTAATATACCGAATTAAGAAGTTGCCTAAAGGTAAACCAAAAGTAGTTCACATAAATTGTCTTGCACCTTATGCTGGTTCAAATAAAACAAAAGAAGCCCGAACCCTTCAACATGAGATCAAAGATGACCGGCGACCAAGCTTTAATGAATTTTTATCAAATTACGCAGAGAGAAAGAGTGCTAGATTCGGCGTGACCACAGAAGTTCAGCAGGATCTTTTTAGTGTTCCGCATAACGTCTCTCTGACCCACTGTGTTGCTCAAGATCTTGAGACGACTAAAGGAATAAAGCTGGGAAAGTACTGATATTAGAATATGGTCCTCGATCTTTGCTGTATATGGTGACCAGGAAGTCGTATACAGACAGGGCAAGCTACGAGGATATATGGCGTGCTCTAACTAATTTGAAGAAAATTGTGTGCAATTACATCAAGAATTTGGCCTTACCCAAGATAGGCCATGCACTAGGTAATCTGGATTGGAAGATTGTCAGAAGCATGCTTGAAGTGATCTTCCGAGAAACTGGCGTAAGAATTACTGTGTGTTGCATTAATTCGAAGAGATCGTGTCCTTCAAAGACAGTAGACTGTTATTTCTTTCTGAGAGGTCCATGCAGAGCTGGAGAGTCCTGTAGATTCCGCCATCCTGGGCCTACATATAGAGTTGCTGATCGGGACGCTCGGATCTAAGAGGGGAGCAGTGTTACGAACATGCTTTCGGCATGGCCCATGTAACGGTTGCATCTAGAAAAGGCATCGAGAACCTTCGCGATGTATCGAGTGCGAGAGAGAACAACTCGTCACGTAGGCGAATTAGAGGTGGGCTACCCAGAATCTTCTAGAACATAGTAACTTTGGTATATATAATATGTAACGATGTTATGAGAGGGGTTTAGTTGATAAGAGAGTACCGAACTGTAAACTTATAAATAAATATATTTATATAAATTCCAACCGCTCGTTTTATTTAAAAACGCTACAATATATAACTTGCAAGCGAGAAACACCATTTCAATCCATATTATTACAAACCAACCGTTCTCAATTCATATTTGTCGAATGGACATTCAAGTAAAAAGAGTATAAAACATCTATTGATCAAACAGGTTTCCATTTTACCACGAATAATGGAATGATTATAACATATTTGAGCATCTAGCATAATAAAACCATATAGTAGATTGCCATTAGTGCAAAACCGTTTAAAGAGAATCAAAAACTCATTTTGTTTGTATAACTTGATTACAACAAGAACAAAATACCAATCAGGTACGTGAGTAGAAGAGGAAATGGGAACGAAATGAGTACAGAGATGTTCATCTCCGATATACGCGTTATTAGAATTTCTACTATTCGTGTAAAACCTGAGATTTTTGGATATTTGGAATAAATTGACTTGCAATATCTCTTGTATTAAAAAAAGTAGAATAAATAAAGAGATGTTTAGATTTACATTTCAATTCTTTTGTAAAGCCGTTTTAAAAATATTTATTTTAATACCCCATCACAACTAGCCCAAAGTTTTCAAATAAGCTTTGGGAAAGGAAAATGGAATTATAATTTCTAACATAATTTCAAAAGTATTGCTACCACCGCTGTGGTGAAAAACATGAAACAAATTATAAAAGTAATTGAAAAACAGTGAAATTTTTCACATGGTAAACAATTGTAATAGTTGTGAATAATATCCTTTTAGATGCCTAAACTTGGCTCGAAATCAATAGGCTTCAAATCTAAGACACATTAAATTTAAAAAGATGATACTTGTGTTACAAAAAAATTATCCGTCGAGTACTTATAGTTCATGCCAATCTATCCCTTTCTCAGTAAATTGTCTAATAGAAGTATAGGGGTTGATACCAACATACAAACAAGTACATTAATCAAGTTCAGTCCCAACATTATGTGTGGAAATGACATATTCGACTGGAATGAAAGAAGTGGGTATACTGCGCTTTATTTTTTCATCAGTTCCCCATAAAAGAGTAACATACTAACATATTCGCAATATTAAACCCAAATGGCATTTCTATATAAGATGAATGAATCTAACTTAAAACACGATCAATTATAGTTTATTAATGACTAACAAAGTTTAACTTCATTAAATAGTATTATACTACCGTTTCTACCATACCTACTGACAAAATTTCAAAACGCAAAAAACTTTTTATAGCCACGATATAAAGCTGAAAAAATGCAAAACCTCGCAATTTTTTCGTCCAGCATCGATTTATTCAAAAATTTGGGTTACGCTCATTTCACCTTCTAGTTCATTTTCTATATTGAGTCGTTGTACGCTTTTGGTTTTTAAGGGTGAAAACTACCCCTATTTGTAAAAAATTACAAAATAACATTTTAAACTTTAATATGGAAAAATTTGGTTTTTATTAGTTAAATAATGATTGTTTTATCCTTTAGGATATAATATCATAATGTCAACCGTTAAAACGACCCTTGTTGGAGATATATATAAAAAAATTTATTTAACTTATTTATCTAAAAATTTGGGATTAGGATCATCTCACCCTGTACTTCATATTCTATATCATGCTCAAGGACGTTGAGTTTTTTGAGGGGATTAAACTACCCCTTATTGTCAAAAATTATATAAAAACATTGTGGTTTTAATTGGTTAAGTAATGATTGTTTTATGCTTTAATTTAAATAACATTGGAATTTTTATTTAAGTAATTTATTGGATAAATACAGAATAAAAAGTAGAATTACGTACAAAAACTTTTAGTTTTACAAAAATACGAATTTACAAATACAAATAGTTTTTTAGTCATCTTCATCGAGATCGATGTTATCTTCTTCTTCTGGCGAGGAATCAACGAAATATACACTGACACACACAGATACTTGAGCAGATGTTTCTTTATGTAAGTTTTTAAACGATTTTGTAGATTTTTTTGAAGAGCTATAAGACTATGTAAATTAAATTCAATAA
This sequence comes from Diabrotica undecimpunctata, assembly GCF_040954645.1. Classification (NCBI taxonomy): domain Eukaryota; kingdom Metazoa; phylum Arthropoda; class Insecta; order Coleoptera; family Chrysomelidae; genus Diabrotica; species Diabrotica undecimpunctata. The sequence continues at coordinate 149,958,695 of NC_092803.1, forward strand.
GATCCCTTAGTTTTTAAGTGAGGTGAGTTTAAAGGGGGTGTTTGATCGTAAATAGAGGTTTAAACAGCTTCTTCTTCTTAGAGTGCCATATCCCTACGGAACGTCGGCGACTACCATGCTTATAATATTGTTATACTGATCTCGGTCTTGCGCTACGTGTAGCAATTGGTCCGCTGTCAAACCTGTCCACTGCCGCAAATTCCTCAACCAAGAGAGTTTCTTCCGTCCTATCCATTTCTTTCCTTCGATTTTATAATATCCTTCGATATTTTAATAATATTTAATAGAGTTCGTTGATGTCCCATTCTTCGAAGAACTTCTTCGTTGCTGGTTCTGCTTGTCCATGGAATTTTTAGTATCCTTCTATACAACCACATCTCAAACGCCTTTAAACAGCTATACCTGGCTAAATATTCACTGTAACGAAAATCTATGCACATGGATATGTTAGTTATTAAAAAAGCTACAATTGAGTACTGTATCATTTTTTTCGTATCTCCAGTATTTTCGGAGATATTTAGAAGAAAAGGGTGAAAAATACGATATTGCAAAAAATCAATTTATCTCTAAACTCCAATTTTTCTAAAATTAGGCCTTTTAAATAGGTCACTTCTTGGGTGTATTGATAATACATATTTAAAAATAATTACAGAAGGGCGAAGATCAATTTTAATTAAGAGGCTAATTAGGGGTTGTTTTCACTGATTTTTTCCCCGAAAAAAAGTAGGTACCGACCTTATTTTGATCATAAGCCGCTCAATTTTTATGCTAGAAACTTTTTTTTTAAGGTCTAATTGTGTACTTGAAAAAAGATTCTGTAAGTTTTCCACGAAAATGTAAAGCTTTCCCGTTATTTGAATGTTTCAAATTATGCATTAGATAAAAAAAGTTAACCTTTAACATGCCGTATCTCGGTTTGTATTTATTGTAGAAAAATTATAAAAGATGTATTTTATTTGTGTTTCTCAAACATACAAGTTTGATATATACCTACAGTTTTTTAATTAAACGCATATTTCTCGAGTTATTCTCAAAAATCCCTCTAAAAAAGTCGATTTTTTCGTCGAAAAAATGTTACTTCCAACCGCGAATAACTCGAAAAATATTAGTTTTACTAAGAAAACGCAAACAATTTTTTTTTTAAATCACTTTTTCCATAATTAAAATGTGATGAAAAATTCCCATCCCCGAGATGGGGTGGCCCACCCCCAAAGGTTTTAACATACAGCGGCATGATATAGAAAATGATCGCTGGGATATTACCTACCTTCTGCAAGCCATTACTTCCATATATACTAATATACAAGCTAAAAAAGAATATCCGTGTACGTTAAAGTCTACCAACAGATAAGATATAACATTTGTTAAAAAAAAATGTTAACGGTTCTAAACATCAACTATTCTTTAGGTAAACACGTGAAAAATAATAACAACAAAAGCCCAAAGTTCATGCCCAAAACTATACATTGGTCAGACAAAGAATTTTCAAAAACCCCATAATTGAACATAAAGCTAGTTTTGTTAAAAGAAAAAACAATACCACATATTCCAATCATTTTATTACCGAAAATCATAAATATTCAATCATAATTTTACAAAAACAAAACAAAAAAAATTAGAAATTAAACACTTTAAAAATTATGACCAGGTTAATAAACAAAAATACATACTGGAAGTTTGTCATTGATGCCTCTAATAGATACTTAAAAAAATTATACAACATAAAATGCAAATGAGCTGAATTATAAAAACTGTCTTATCAAAAAACAGAGTAGTCGATTTGGAAATGAAAGATTACAACGATATTTATACAAGACTTTACAAAGCAGACACATTATAAATCTCGATAACTTCTTTTGCAAATATTGTAAAAACTGTGCTAACAATAATTTTTAAACGAAATATATATATATATATATATATATATATATATATATATATATATATATATATATATATACATATACATAATTTATTGGCAATATTCATTACATTACATGTTGTAAAAAGGTCGATTTTTATTCCAAAGGGGTCATCTTTTAATGATATAGTCATTTGTCAACCCCCTCCCTTTCAATACCTTATCCTCCTCCTTGCTTGAGCCTTTGTCAAGGTGTGGTGACACTCTAAACATTGTTACCTTGCTGTCTCCATTGGCTGCGATCCTGTTGCTCCATATATACAGCCTCATATAGGGATTTTCCCAACAGAGTCTTTATTTGGTCTGCCCATCGTGTTGGGAGATATTCCTCTTCTTTACTTCGGCCTTTTACCTTTCTTTCCATTACCAATAGTTCCAAAGCTGCTTCTGGCTATGCGGCCAGAGTAATTTAGATATGCTCGGTTTACTTTTTTTTATTTGCCTGTCTTTTATATGAAGCTCTTTCAGAATTGATAGGTTGGTTCTGTATTTTGTCCAGGAACGCGTAAAATTCTTCTGTAGATCCAAATTTCGAAGCCTTTGATCTTACTTCTATCGATTTTTTTGAGAATTCATATTTCAAATGCGTATTTATCAATGGGAAAAATAAGAGCATTGACTAACTTGAGCCCAGTATTCCTTGTTATTGATCGGCATTTCCATAATCTTAATTAATTTAACTGTTGCGGTTCGGGCCATTGCTAGTCTACGCTTGATTTCTCAGAAGCTATCGCCATTGTTGGTTATCAGTTATCAGATGTAGAGAGCCCAAGAAATTTGCCAATTTGGTGTATGTGCGGTAGATTATTATTTGGCCAGTCTACGATCATTATTTTTGTTTTCCTAGTGTTGATCTAAAGTCCGAATTCTTTACTTATCCGGCTGAGTCGTTCGGTGATGCGTATCATCTGCGTATCGCAGGTTACTGCTTTTTCTACCTCCTATAGTGATTCCTCCATCCCATTCGTCTAGTACTTTCCTCTCTGTATACTCAGAATATATGTCATTATATACATACAAAGTTGTTTGCAAGATCTGACGGTATATTTCCTTTTATTGCAAGTGAGTTACGTCTTTATGTTCCACAGGATCAAATGCCTTTTGTAGATCTATAAAGTATACATGTCGGACAAAAACTGCATCATTACAGAATGTTTCAGATCTGGTTTATCCTGCACGAGTTTCATTCCGAAGGAAATTTTGTCAGGTATTATACACACTTTACACTACGTGATTTATCATGTGATTGGTCATATGATTTTGTCATAAGCACTGTCATGCGGCTCGTCATAGCTTGTCACAGGAGAATAGGACGGTACCTATTCCGCATGATAAAATCATATGATTTTCGGTAATAATACGGGTAACACCAACATATTTAAATATCGCGCCTTATTCTTATGTCAATTCAGCAACATTCCCGTACCGAGAGACAACATTCTTTATTTATTTATTTATTTTTTGTTTGTTGCATTGATATTGAAATTGTGTCGTATTTTTCTTTTATTATTTATTTATTTTATTCTTAGTTTAGTGTTTTATAGTCTTCTTAGTCATAATATTAGTTTAGTTTCTTTATTAATTATTTTTAATTTGGTATAATATCAACACTAAATTTGATATACCCTGTCCACGATTTCTTCGTAAGAGCCACCTGCGAGCCCAAAGGCGTCTGATCTTTTTCTTCTTACTGCTGTACGCTGTACGCAGTTGTTGCCGGCGTATTGTTATTAGTCGGGAAGTCGGGAAGACAATGCAATCAAAGATTTATTTTCCATTATAATGGTTTCAAAATCTAATAGTTGATACCTATACTGTATCTAATATCTCTATGACCATAAACAAATGTCACTCATATCATAAGTCATAACTAATCATGCAGTGTAAACACGATTTTTTAAAACATCATAGAAATGAGGACTCATAACAAATCTCATATGATATTGTCATATGATAAAATCATGTAGTGTAAAGTCTACTTTATTTTTTGATTAGTTTCAGTGCTTAGCAGTTACATTAGGCCGCAACACGTGAGTTTGCTATGTGGAATAATAATTATATTAATAATTTAGATTCAGAAATGCCATGACTGACAAAATCTCATGTTTCTGACTGATAAAACCTGACTTACCTTCTTTCTGAAAGTGCCGATTCAACTATATTTGCTTCTATTTTGAATTTTTCCCCTGATATAAATTTTTCATTGATTGTTGTCACAAAATTTCAATATTTCCATTTTCATTTATGTATTACCACCATGCAAGCTATAATCAATTCTCATGTTCGCTAATTACAGAGCACTCTTACATCTAGTATTTGGTATAATGTATCCGCGAATTACTACATGTTAAATGGGTATTTATTTTGTTCCCTGAAAGTTATACACATCACATAACCTGGGAGCTTTTTCAATCATCATCATCATCCATCCTTTTGTGTCTAAAGTTGAATACAGGCCTCCCCTAATTTCTTCCATCGATCTTGTCGGTCTTGAGCTTGCTGCAGCCAATCCCGTCGATCATTCTGGCCACATCGCCCGCCCATGTGGACGGGTTCAGCCATGCTATGCGCTCTATGACATCTGTGACGCCTGTCCTTCTTCTTATTTCTTCGTTTTCAACCCTGTCTCTGAGAGTTAGTCCAAGTAGCGAGCGTTCAATTCGTCTTTGGTCTACTCTGAGTTTGGTTGCTGTAGCCTGGGTTAAGTAAGTGTTTCTGCGCCGTAATGCATGACTGGAAGCACACATTGGTCGAACGTCTACTTTTTCAAACAATTTGGCATACTGCTCTTGAAGATGTCTGATAAAACTCCATATGCGGCCTATGCTAAAGTGATTCTTCTTTGCAGTTCAGCAGTTTGGTTGTCCCTGTGGCAATGTGAATTTGATAACCCCAGTATTTATATTTATGAACTAATCCTATTTTGTTGCTGTCGACTTTTGGATTTTCGCTTGGTACCAGATTTGTCATGTATTGTGTCTTTCCAAAATATATGTTCAAACCAACTTCATTACAGGCGGAAGCTAACTCAGTAAGCATAGGTTCAATCTCGTTTAAGTTATCTATTATCAGAACAATGTCGTCCGCAAATCGTAGGAGGGAGAGCACTTCGCCGTAGACATTGATTCCGTTGGCTTCCCACTATATTTTTTTGAAAACATGTTCCAGAACTGCCCCAAAGTATTTGGAATATAACGTGTCTCCTTGCTTGTCTGATTCCTCTTTTGATTTTTGTACAGTTTGAGCATGTGATCGTTGGTGCCAAAGTTTTTTCTAAAAACTGCCTGTCCCCTAGACTGGTAAAAATCTAATTTTGTTTCCAGTCTATTTGTTATTATTCTTGTGAATAATTTGTAGATATGGTTTAACAAGCTCATGGGTTGGTAATTCTCGGAGTCTGTTGGATCGCCCTTTTGTGTAATAAAATGGTAAGTGCACTGTGCTATCTTGTAGGTGTTTTACTTTGGTGTCGACATAAGTTGATATCTGGTATTTATATTCTCTATAAGTCTATCCCTTCCAATCTTTGCGGCTTCTATAACAATATTATCTTCTCCCGAGGATTTATTTCTTTTCATTTTCTTCATTGCGTTCCTTATTTCGTCTGTTGATATAACAGGCATCAATTCCGATCGGTTGACTAATCTTTATCCTGAGTTTTCAAACTTTTCTGTTAGTTTCACATCTTGATTTTGTTGACTTCTGTATAATTCTGTATAGAAATCTTTTACTACCCTTAGTAATTCATCTCTGTTGGTGATGATATTTCCATCTTTATCCTTTAATTTTATTATTCCTTTTTTGCCCTTTGCCAATTTTCTCCTTGGAACTTTAAGACTAGTTAAAGACCATTTAAAAGAATGGAATAACCACATAAGTAGAATGGAGGAGACCCTTGTCAAAATAGCAAAATATAAATTACCAATTGGCAGAAGAAGTATTGGGCGACCGCGTAAAAGATGGAGTGACAACCTTCGATAGAGGTATTAATCCGCCAATGAATAAGCAGAATTGCTTATAAAGAGAAAGAAGAAGAAGAACTTTAAGAGTCTTGTTATTTTCAAAATTGTTGGATTTGTTCACTTTTATGCTTTGGGTTATCCCAAAGTATTAGCCAGAGTATTAGGCACTAAAATTAAAATACGAAAAATACGTAAAAACCAACTTCGTGAATAATTTAAAAAGAACATTCATTTTTAAAAAAATATATAGACCATAAAGCCACTGAAATAAAAACCTGGTAGATCCAAAAAGCATTTTATACAAAAATTGCCTCGCTCTGAAAGCAACGCAGCGGTAATAAAATCTCATAAAATACGCATAGCAACAAAAACGTCACATTTGGCTCTATTTTACATTATAAAAGAATGATGATGGAATCAATGTTTTATTGAAAACAGACACATGGACTCTGAAACCTCGACCTCACTGTATCTGTGATATTATAGGGTGAGTTATCGTCACTGCACCACAAACGGTTTTCCCTCCCCTACATCCTGTGTTTGCAAGATGCCACCTGAGACACTGAAATCAGGTTCGGAAATTGAAAGAGGGTAAATTTATAACTAAGAAATTTGATTTGATTGTTGGCTATAACAAACGCAAGGAACGTATTTGCGAAACAACTGTACTGAATATAAAAATCATATCTTTGTTGCATGTGTACATGTATATGTATAAAAATCTTCTTCAGAGTTTTTCTTAAGTCAATATTTTTGAAGTTATTCGTAAGTGAAATTTTATAAATTACACGTTAAAAAAGCATATTTTTAAACGGTTTTTCGCGAATAACTTGCAAAATAGGTCATAAAAGTTAACATATCCATTTTATGAGGCCAAATTCAGACAACACTATAACTTATTGCTAATTTATCCCGGAAGGAAAAAAACATATTGCGTTTCCGAGACACAATGGATATGCTAACTATACGGTAAAGCTAGCATAGCCACAGCTATATTTCGGCAAGGAAAAGGGGTACAAGGCTCATCTTGGCGGCATATTTAATTGCTAATTAATAGCTGTTGATTGATAAACCTGAAAACCAAGATATTGGCCAAAAAGCGAACCGCAAGGAATTGATTGCTAATTTATTACCAAAGTTTTATGTTAAAAAACAATACATTGCTGCAACCGTTTCCAAGAAACAATGGCTATGCTAACTTTACGGTAAAGCTAGCACAGCCACAGCTATATTTAGGCAATGAATAGGGTTACAATATTTTGGAAAAAATAGTGCAATATACAAATGAATTTATTGTTTTGAAAGAGTATAATTCCATACAAAATAGAATCTACAAGACTATGGATCTAACTGAAATTAAAGCCTTCATAGGGTTGATGTATATATCCGGTGCAAATAAAAGTGGCCGTCAAAATGATCAAGATATGTTTCGCACCAATGGCATGTCCATGGAGGTTTGCTGGTTGACCATGCCTGAAGGAAAATTTTTAATTTCTTCTTACCCACATTAGTTTTGATAGCAAAATAAGTAGAGAAGTAAGAAAAGAAACTGATGAATTTGCCGCCTTTAGAGAAATTTTTGAAGAACTAGTTTCAAACCTTCCTAAACAGTTTTATCCATCAGTATACCTAACATTAGATGAAATACAGGATTTAGAGGATACCGTCCATTTCGGGTTTACATTGAACCAAACAGGTATGGAATTAAAATTTATGCACTAGTTTACGCTGTACTACATTTATAAATTGAAAGTATATCTTGGTTAGCAGTCATTGGGTCCGTTTTATGTAGATAATTCGAATTTATTTTTAGTCAGGTGTATGGTTGAGCCAGTTCGTAATTCTAATTCCAATATTACCATAGATAATTTTTTTACAAGTTTACCTGTAGCGGAAAAGTGATTACAGGAATTTAAACTTACCGTTCTTGGAACTATAAGAAAAAATAAACCACAAATTCCTGCAGAGCTAACTTCTCTGAGACGACCAAAACGTAATTCCATGTTTGGGTTTCAAGAAAAAGCTACTCTAGTTTCCTAAGTACAATGCATCGCGATGAAAATATCGATAAAAAGACTCTTGATCTGTTGATCAGATGCCTTTGGTCTTATTTTTTGAACTGATGAACCTAGCGGCAATTGATTCTTATAATATTTATAAAATCAATACTCAGTCATCTCAAAAGATTAATGAAGCAAAGCAGAGCGATAGGGTCACTAAATTCATTACTGAAAGCAAAAAATGTGCCAAGAACAGCTAAACTGCGAGTATACGAGACAGTAATCAGACCCAGTGAAGCGTGGATTATGAACCAGCAGGAAGAAAAGAAAGTAGAGATCTGGGAAAGAAAGGTGCTCAGAAAAATCTTCGGAGGAATAAAGAAGGGAGAAAATATTTGGAGAAGACGAACGAATAAAGAAGTAATGAGGATGTATGGAAAACCAGCAATTACGGCCAAAATACAAGCCCAAAGAGCTAGATGACTTGGTCACATTATACGAATGCCAGAGAATCGAAATGTTAAAACAATACTGGAGGAGGGAGAAATAGGGAAAAAAAGGAGAGGATGTCCCAAGAAGAAATGGTTGGAAGCAGTAAAGCAAGAGTTCAGAAATAGGCGTGAGAAATTGGAGAGAGAAATAACCAAGTTTTTAGAATCCAGGGGCCTACAAGGCCTGTAGCGCTGTTATATATACTCAGTCATATATGAAGCGGCGTGTATTTCTGGAACTGCTGGGTTATGAATTAGTCCATGAACACCTTTTACGAAGAGCCCAACAAGACAACCTCCCAAGAACTCTTCGCTTCGATTGCACCTAAAATAAACTATTGACCTCAACGTTCAAGCTGATGGTGGTGATTGTGTGGTGTGTGGTGTCTGTGTGGTGACTGTTTTCATGATCATAACGTAGATGAATAATTTCAGTTTATTCTTGACGGTAGCTTAATGTTAGTATTAGTTTTTTTTACTTTAAATATTACTCGTCATTATTTATTTTTATTCTTACCTTTAATTTTTTAAATAAAATTGTAATTAAATCGTTTATTGCTGAAACGGGATAAGCGCCATTTTCTACTGTTTCGAGTTATAGTAAAAATCCTCCTCTCTTTATATATACTCATCCTTTGGTGTTGAAAGGAAGCAAGCGCTATGCATTGCATGGATATAGTTTATACTTTGAAACTGCATTTAATGTAGAAAGGAGTCAAGCGATATCGCTAGCCCCCTTTTAAGAACGTACTAAGTAAACATCAAATGGTTTAACGGTTCTTGCTGTGCTGAGTAATCGAGGCTGTTATTTACATTGTGTATACTTTCTTTGTCCTGATAAGTTCTGTTGTTGTTTGCAAAACATAAAAATGGAAAAACATGTGAATAGTGAAAAAGCCAAAGTTAAACACAGGAAGAGAGGTGTGAGACATGACAACGAATATAAGAGAAATGTTATAAAGCAGAGCAGAATAAAAGGCATTTCATATGGTAATTACAAAGGAAAAACAGTCCCGAATAAGAAAATTCGATTAGCATGCAAGTAAGTTAATGTTTTATTATATTAATTTAACTTCCTATCTGCATCGTATGGTTTTTTAGATGTCCCTTAAAATGTTTATAAAAGAGGACGACAGAAATAAAATATTCGACTAATTTTACAAATTAAACACAAAAGATGAGCAGGATTTATATCTACAAGGACTTCTAGAAAAACGTAGTGTTGGTAGAAGGAGAAAAAAGACCACTGAAAATGAAATCATGAAAAAATCATGTACCTATTTCCATTTTGTTCTTGTTGATAACATGAGGATACGTGTTTGTCAAAAAGTATTCCTTAGCTTAAATGGTGTTTCCAAAAAGAGATTAAGTAGAAGGAATAAAAAATTTGTTATAAGAACAACCAAACACCATGTGACAAAAGGGACCATAATGTGAAGGTTCATGCAATTCCTAAAGAAAACAGTATTTTATTAAGGCAACATGTTGAATCGTTCCCTCGTAAACATACACATTACTCTGGTAAACCTATATCATATCTAGATGCACGATTGAACGTCAAGCTTATGCATCAGCTTTTTAAAGAAAAACACCCAGATTCCTCTATAAAGTATAATTATTACCTGAAATATTTTAATGAACCTTTTAACTACCGGTTTGGTCGACCTCAGGTAGATACATGTTGTCAGTGTGTGGAACTTGGAGTTAAGATTAAAAGTCCTTCACTTGGTGATGCGGCCAAATGGAATGCTGCTGCTGAGCTAATCGTCCACAAACGTAGAGCCAAAAAATTTTATACGTATCTCAAGGAGGCCGAAACTCGTAGCAAAACTAATGAAAGTGTGTTAGCCTTATCGTTTGACTATATGCAGAACCTCCATCTCCCCGAAATTCCCGTACAAGATCTGTTTTACGTTACACAATTGACTGTAAACGTTTTTAATATTCACAACTTTAAAACCGGTGAAAGTTTCTTTTACATGTATCACGAAGGACAGGGCAGTAAGGGTCCCAACGAGGTGTGTTCTTTCTTGCTGCATTATATAAAAAACTATGTTCCAGATAGTATTAAAGAACTGCTTTTATTTTGTGACAATTGCCCTGGGCAAAATAAAAACAATACTGTAATCAGAACGTGTATGACATTAGTTGAAACGAGATTTAAAAAAGTTGAGCAGATTTATCCCATTATAGGGCACTCGTTTTTGTCTTGCGATAGGGATTTTGAAACTGTCAAAAAACTTCGACAGAATTTTTTCTGTACACGAGTTTACTAAATTGATAATTATGTCAAGTATGAGTAGAAAATTTACTGACATTTTGGATTTTAAGAATTGGTGGATCAACTTTATTAAAAGGAATTTCGTTTCTCTAGAGACACGCAAAAGAGGCATACCAAGAAATCAACAACAAAATTTTTCAGTTTCACCACTTTAAGCATGATGCCTCTAAACCTGGTTATCTCAGTACTTCCCCCTATATTAACAGCCCTTTTAATAATAACACTTTTCACCTTAAAATGCCCAATGCTGGAATCGTAAGATGGCCGTCAAGAGCAAGATTTCGATTAAAGAAACCAAAATAAATCATATTTTTTTTTATTTTAGTTTGATGGCCTTGGCCGAGCCAATTAGCCAGACAAATTTAAAGACAAACAATTTTTACAATCAGTGGAATTTTTTACAATCAGAGGAATAAACATACAATCATCCGTACAATCTAACGTGCAATTAGTAATAAATTACAACTTATTTTTTAATTCTTCTCTTCTCTTTTTTTTTTCTTTTTCTTTTCCTGCGCTAAGACATAACCCGATTCAACATCTCGGAGGTTTACATCTTCCTTTTTATTTTTTAATTCTTTATAATTTTTTTTTAATATTATATATATTTTTTTAAAAATATATATATTTTTTTTAATTTTTTAATTTTTTTTTATTTATTTTTTTTTCTGTTTTCCCCTAAATGTTTTTCCCTAAATTTGTAATTTTATTGTAAATAGTCATAATTTCTAGTTCTATATGATTTAGTTGTTTGGACCTATGTACGTTTGTTAGTCTGTCGACGACACTCTTACTGTCTGTAAATATTATGCAGCTGTAGGGTTCGTTACTATGTATATGCCTTAATGCAAGAAGAATCGCTGTCATTTCAGCAGTGTATATCGATGATTCAGCTGGCAATTTCAATAATTTTTTAAAACCACTTTGAATATTTAATAATGCACATCCTACTTTGTTTTGTACTTTAGATCCGTCTGTAAAGTAAAACTGATAATTTGGCCATTTATACCGTGTAAATGCTTGAAAAGCGACTGGATCTAAATTACTGTCCATAAAAAAGGTATTAATATGTTTTGAGAAAAGCTCTTCTAATATATGGGAATACATAGGTGAAACTTGATTTTCATACGTATAGAAAGTATGTCGGTATTGAGATATCCTCAAGTAACTATTTACCAGAAGAGAACATTTTTTCTTTGTCCAATATTTATGAGTTAGATCTAAAATTGATAAAATATGAATATCCTGTAGATAGTTAGTATTTTTCCCTATGGCTCTAGTAATGAATTTATCACTTAAAAACTCCCGTCGAAATTTCAGAGGTGGTTCTATCGCCTCAACTTCCATTATATTAACAGGTGTAGAATTCAAATATCCAAGACAAAGCCGAAGGTATTTATTTTTTTGTATTTCTAATTTATTTAAATGTGTGTTTGCGGCAGTTCCATATAAATGACAACTGTAATCGAAAATATAACAAATCTGTGCAAATCTTAGCATATGCTGATGATATCAATATTGTTGGGAGAACGGAAAACGCAGCACGAGAGGCGTACGTAGCATTAAAGGAAGCGGCTACAAAAATGGGTTTAATAATAAACACCAATAAAACAAAATACATGAAAATAGGTACGCAACCACAAACACTACGGCCACTTGTTATAGAAAATGACGTCATCGAAGCAGTTAACGAATTTGTATACCTGGGAACGCTCGTCAATACTGAAAATGACACTACCGCAGAGATAAACCGCAGAATTTGCACGGCTAATAGATGCTATTTTGGGCTTAATCTCCTTTTTAAATCTACAGTTATATCAAGAAATACAAAAGTAAAACTCTACAAAACAATAATACGCCCAGTCCTAACATATGGTTCAGAAACCTGGACTTTAACAAAAAACAATGAGAACATGTTAGGATGTTTCGAACGAAAAATACTAAGGCGCATCTATGGAGCGGTAAATGAAAATGGTGTCTGGAGAAGACGATACAACTTCGAACTCTATAGGATATACCAGGAACCAGATATCGTAAAACACATAAAGATAGGACGTCTGAGGTGGGTAGGCCATGTAATGCGGATGGAGCAAATCGACCCAGCTAGAAAAACGCTCCTTGATAGACCTATTGGTCAAAGAAGAAGAGGAAGACCCAGAACAAGATTCCTAGATAACATCGATGAAGACATGAGAAATATGGAAATACGTGCTTGGCGGAGGAAGGCGATGGATAGGGACGACTGGAGAAAAATTCTTGGGGAGGCTAGGACCCACACAGGGTTGTAAAGCCAAAATGATGATGATGAATCGAAAATGGGACGAATCATAGTACGGTAAAATAAAAGTGCTACATTTGGATCAGCGCCCCAGTTAGTTCTACAAAAGGCTCTTAGAATGTTCATTGCATTTTCAGACTTTTTTATGACTTGATGAATTTGATCCTTCCATAGAAGTTTTCTGTCCAAATAAGTACCGAGATATTTTATACAATTTTTAATAGGGAATTGAATTTGACCTATTCCCAGATGACCTTTTGAGAGATCAAAATTATTTTTACATATATCCAATGATTTGTGGGCTGTGTAAACTACTACATCATCAGCATATTGAATAATTTTTGTTGGGCTATTAATACAATTTTCTATATCCATATTATATAAAATAAATAGTATTGGGCTTAATATGCTACCCTGTGGAAGTCCTATATTTGTAAGACGTGGTGGAGAGATGGAATGGTTGATTTTTAAAAAGGTTGATCTATTAGTGTACAATGTCCTCAGAAAGGGTGGTGATGGGGAAGCCGATGTCTAATAGCTTTTTATGATAATGTCCAAGTTAACGGTATCGAATGCAGAGGAGACATCAAGAAAAGCAGCCATAGTATACATATTATCAGTAAAGTTTATTAGTATGGATGAGACCAAGGGAGTTATGGCATCTTGGGTTGATTTTGATTTTCGAAATTCATACTGAGATTTTGGTAGAATATGTTCTTGCTCTAACCAATGTTCAATTCTATTTTTTAATAACCTTTCTAACGTCTTTAGGAAGCAAGAGACTAAGGATATTGGTCTATATGATCTACTGCAATTTTCTGGTTTCCCAGCTTTTTAATAGGTATTAGAATATATTCCTTCCAGCTGTCTGGAATTTGTGACGTATCATTCCAAATGTCATTAAAAATATTTAATAATGATATTTTATAGTGGTAAGGAATATGGTATATCATGGAATATGAAATATTGTCTTTACCTGGGGCACTGCTATTTTGTTGACTAAGTACTCGCTCTAACTCCTACATTTTAAATGGTTCTTCTAAGCCAAACCTATCTCTTGACACTGTTTCGCTGTATTCTGGAAAATGTTGTGAAGGTACCCACTGTGGAGATATTTTCTAGCCAGAGGTCGAGAAGCGATAAAATAAATCATATTAAACGGGTGTAAAAATATTATCCAGAAAACCACCAACCATTTTATAATGATATTGTTAACTGGTCAACTACAAAATAAACGGAAATGGGTTATACACTTCCATTTTTATTGAATTTTTTTGAAATAAACATTATTTCTTGAAAAAAAAGTTTTATTTTCTGTAAATTGTTGAAAGGGACTAAGTGACATGTACAAAAATAACAATTATTCAAAAACAAAAAGAAAAAATGACCTTGTTTTACTATAATATAACTACTTATCAATATCTGATTAGGTTTACTCAAAAACAAATAATCAAAAATAAGTAAGTCTAGCTTAGAATAGTTGTCTGGCGTTTTTCTCAAAACTTTTAAAATATCGCTTGCCTACTTTCAACAATAATCAAATCACTTAATCTAATTAGCACTTTTTGGTAACTTTTTTACTAACAAGATACTAGTTAAAAACAACCCACAAAAAGTTATTCGTAAACAACATTTATTGTTAAAGGTTTAAACTTTTCAGTTATTTATTAAAAAATAAAACAAATTAATTTTAAAGTATGTAAAGTATGTAAAGTATTATAAAGTAATAATTTTTCGGTCCGTGTGACCCAGCGTTACAGGAATTTTGGTTTCCAAACACGTTACAGACGAGGTGTTAAAAACATGCTTTTTTGGCGTGTAATTTATCAAATTTCAGTCACGAATAACGCCAAAAATATTGACTTTTCGGAAAAACTCTAAAGAACATTTTTGTCTTAAAATTTACTATTCTAGCGACTACCATGTTTCTTTTTTATAAACTTTTTTCACCCCCTAGTTGAGGTAGTAGGTAACCACTACCACAGGAGAAGCACATATTGACATAGGGTAGATTTGGACCTTTGACCGATTTTCGACCTATTGTTAAAAGTATAAGCAAATCTATGTTAATAACAAGAATTCTGAGTAGACAACCGTCATATCCTGTACTATATACATTGAAGCATATCAATTTAAATGGATGATTCTAAATCTTTAAATAACTATTATGTGAAAAATATTTAATCAAAAATCAGAAAATATGGTGGCCCATATCCTGTGTGTAGATAAGATATCTTAAAACTTAACATAATATATTAGTTGATTAGCTGAATAATTTCCTGCCAGCCCTCGTGGCAGCTTTCCCATAATGTTAAATGACTAGCCATATACTGAAAACATAACTTTTAACCCGTATACGACACCCACCATAAATTACGAAAAATAGACAGGGATACAAGGGTAGATGTCATTAGGAGTTAAGATAAATGAAAATAAATCGTTTCAAATAACCTCTAAAAAGGCATTACCTTTATAGGGCCGTTTATTTTATCATTAGTTTATATTTAAGAAATATTAGAACATTGCAATAATGAAAAAAAAAAAAAAAAAACAAAAAATAAGTAAGAAAATTAAATGCCCTAATAAAACACTTTTTTATGATAAAACATCAGATTTAGTACATTTACAACGTACAATGTACAATGAAACGGAGTCAAAAGCACAACAAAGATGTGAGGTAGACTTCCATTTCTTTGGTTTATATTTTTCTATAAGAGACTTTGGAAATATGTATTGTCTATACATACGTGTACGAAGTAATGTTTTAGAAAGTACGTTTAGGCTAAGATTGTCTAAAACTTAAATTCTCGACTGACTTAAATAAATATTTGGAGGTTTTAAGGGCTGAAACATAAGGGCAACAATTCATAAAGATAGTAAATCTGCAAATGAAGATTTCATATTCAGACTAAATACAATTCTAAACGACCGTTAAAAGCAAAAAAAAACGACAAAAAAAGCAAAACGAGATTTTTGATCCATCAGTACACTTGTTTGTACTGTTCCACTTCTTTCTTATTACCTTTATTCAAGACAGCAAACAATATTACAATACTAGCTAACAACTCTAACTGAATGACAACACAAAAAAAATAAGAACTAAAAAAGGAAACCAAATAGGAAAAAAACAACTTAAAATAATCTGCTATGCAGACGCAATACTACTTTCTCAATGTGAAGATGATTTACAACGTATGCTGCTCCAATCCAATATAACCGCCAGAAAATGTAACATGTTAATTTCCCCAAAAAAGACAAAGTGAATGGTTATAACAGAAAATTTACTAAGATGTAAATTGGAGCTGGAAGATCAGATAATAGAACAAGTGATGGAGTTCAAATATCTAAGCATCACATTACCTAGCTATGAAAAGCTCAAAATAGGAGTGGAAGATCAAGTGGATAGAGCAAATAGAGCCCCAGTTTTCTGAATGAAACAACGTGGAGAAATAAAAATATCGGGAAAGAAATGTAAGGCAGAATTTACAAAACAGTCATTAGACCAATAATGACATATGCGGCAGAAAGACGATTTGACACAGAGAGGACAAAAAGGATGTTAGAAGCAGCAGAAATAAAAATACTGAAAAAAAAAATTGATGTTAAAATACTGTGAGACAGAGGTAGAAGTACAGACATACGACATAGATGCAAGGTGGAGAACATCAAGGACTGTGTAAGAAATAGAAGAGTAGAATGGAACGATCATATAACACTCCAGTCGTAAGAGACGAAAATGCCACTGAAGCTCTAAAAATCAAGCTGAATTTTGCCGAGAATATCAATTTTGAGACCTCAAAAAAGATGCAAAAAAGTTTACCACTTTTACCCCGGGCTTCCCCCAAACTTCCCCTCGCAGGGGGGTAAAAACGCAAAAAAATCGATTTACCAAGAATCTGTACACCGTAGAAAAAATGATTCAAATAAAAAATGTAGCTGAACTAATTTTAGACAAAAATGTTTATAAGCATTTTTTGTGTAGAATGAACTTTTCTCTTACAAAACAACGCTTGAAGCGATCGTCGATTTTGCAAATCAGTTACGCGCGCGAAATCAATGTTCAATAAAATTTGTATCAGCTCGACGGTAAAAATTCGATATCTTTTGATTCAAGTAACCTATCGACAAAAATCAAGATGCGTTTTAAAGGTAAAGAGTTCAGCTTTGGTATGCAGTTTTTGTAGGTTGCCGCAAATAAACTCAGATTTTATACAGGTGTTAAATAAATAAACGTGGCGCGATTTTTGCCATTTTTTATGATTCTCACGAGATCAATACAATATATGCCTTTCATTGACTGGCCACCATGAAGTTTCGATTACTATTTATAGTGCCTAACCTTTAAAACCTGTAGCATGAAATTTTAGTTTTGAATTTTGGCAACGAATGTGAGGCATTTGAAATATGCTTAAAAAACGCTGGATTTAAACTTTCACACAACAAACGATCCAAAACATTTAAAACGTTTTTTTTTTTAATTACACTAGTACGTTTAAAAAAAAAACAAAACTTCTGCAATAAACTATACCCAAAACCATCTTCTTAAAAATGCATTTAACGTGACGTGTGATCGTTTGTAATCGATGTAAATCTGCGTTTTTTATTCATATTTCAAATGTCTCATATTTGTTACCACAACTCCAAATTGAAATTTCATGCCATAGGTTTTAAAGATTGATCTCTAAAAATGGAAATTTGACTACAACTGGTCAATGAAAGTGATCAATTTTATTGATCTCACGAGAATCGTAAAAAATGGCAAAAATCACGATACGTCAATTTATTTAACACCTTAATAAACACTGCATACGAAAGCTGTTTTCTTTGTCTTTAAAACGCATCTTGATTTTTGTTGATAGAACATTTGGATCAAAAGATATCGAATTTTACATTCAATCTGATACAAATTTTATTGAACATTGATTTCGCGCGCTTAACTGACATGCAAAATCGACGGTCACTTCAAGCGTTGTTTCTAAGAACGGTTCATTCTACACAAAAAATGCTCATAAACATTTTTGTTTAAAATTATCTCAGCTACATTTTTTATTTGAAACATTTTTTTGTACGGCGTACAGTTTCTGGGTAAATCGATTTTTTTGCGTTTTTACAGCCCTGCGAGGGGGTTTTAGGGGGAAGCCCGGGGGTAAAAGTGGTAAACTTTTTTGCACCTTTTTTGGGGTCCCAAAATTAATATTCTCAGCAAAATTCAGCTTGTTCGTATAATTTTTAGGGGTTTACTCTCTTGACTTACTGCAGGCACATTGAAAAACAGGCAGAGTTGTGTCTTAATACTCTTAATAAAAGAAGAAGACCTACTTAAACTGTCAGCTCCCTGTTTATGTATGGTTTCTAATATTTCAAACATTAATAGACATTTGGGGACATTTTTTTGTTAGTTTGGTAAACGTTTATGTCCTTTCTCTGTATTGTGATGAGTTACACAGATCCAGTACGCTAGAATTTTTAAAATAAACTCTCAATGTATTATTGCATGTATTTTTACAGTGGTCCATCAATAGATCCTTGACTCCAGAAATTCATTTAACTCATTAAAACGTAACATAAATCATTTGTTCGAAATTACCACTTCACAAATTCTATTTTGAATGATAGAATAACAAACGCCCAGAGAATTTAATAATCATTCATTCAAAGCAATAACGTCTATTAATAAACTTTGTTTACTAACACCGTTCCTGAGAGATCCTTCCTATAATACTTCACTTAAACAAACATTTTTATTGCTCCCCTACATATTTTCCAGAAATTCTATATTGCATTAAGTCTTTTCATATTAGAAGTAATGTTCTCGAAGGAATTTCATTAGGGCTGGAAACGTACAGAAACTTGAGCAAATTGGAATTTACCTCAGGGATGAAATTGGTTTAATTGATTGGAAGATTGATATTTGTGTCATTCCATTTAACTTGAAAAACGTGTTTTTTTCATTGTTTGCTTTTATTATTTTACGACTTAATCTTCTATGGAAGGAAAGCAATTTTTTAGATTACGTGGTTTATACAGGTTGTTCACAATTAATATTCACAAACGAAAAAATAGACGTCACTATTAAAGCATAAAATAGCCGTCTGTATCTGTAACTCCAGTGACCTAATGCAGAATATCCAAAAAATCAAAATTTTTTCGAGGAGAAGAAAATTGAGGTTATGCTCGTATCAGAAGCTCATCTTACAGACAAAAATTATATTAAAATTCCAAAATACATTGTTGCCTACACAAAACATCCAAATGACAAACCACACACTAGATTGAGTAGCTCTGCGGTTACCACAGCCGATTTCAAGCACCGATAAAATGTGGCGGATGATGGGCAAGGTTAGCAACGCACCAATCGTAAAAACAAATACTGCTCAAAGAAACAATGTACAGCATCGGAACCGGATTGATAACATGAAGACGACTACGGCAAGAAATAAGAACAAGCGAAAAATATCAAAAATAGATGAGAATGGAATGAAACACGGAATATCAGATCGCTCATTGCTGAAAGTGCTGAAAGAGAAACAAATAGACATTTGAGCTCTACAGGAAACAAAAAAGATAGGAAAAGGACAATCAAAATTAGGTAATTACGTACTAATCTACAGTGGAGTAGTAAAAGAAAACAGGGCCAAAGAAGGTGTAGCCTTACTAATACACCAAAGGTACCAAAATCACATCAAATAGTGTCGATACATATCAGAAAGGAATGTAGCAGCAAGGATAAGAATGGAGAAGGAAGACCTAAACCTCATCGGAATATACGGCCCAGAAAATAAAGAGCTTCAAATAACAAGGGAAACGTTTTATGACGAATTACAACAAGTAGTAGATCAAGTTAGAGGGAAGATGATAATATTGGGGCATTTTAACGCTCGAATAGGCAATCAGGTAATACCCGGAATTAAGCAAAAACATAATCAAAATGTTAAAAACGAAAATGGAGAATTTATGATAAACTTCGGCACGAATAACGAACTTAGAATAAACATCACATTTTTTGACCACAAAGATCAACACAAATATACATTCAATAACACCCATTTACAAAGCTCTATCATAGATTACATTATAACCCATTTACATTATAAGATGCCTCAGCTGATGTCAGTAGCAACCATAGTATAGTATTATGTAAAATAAGAATCATCATGAAATAAAATATAAAATGTTCCGAAAGATTTCCGCTGTTAGTACAATTAAACCTAGAGCTAAGAAGTCTTCCGGGTTGAACCGCGTTGATTTTCATTGCGCCAAGCCTTCGATATCCTCCTGATGCTTTACTACTTACCAGTAGTAAAGTGATTATTGATCAATGTAGTAGTGTCTGGGGGCTCGGGAGACTGAGACCTCGGAAGTCCTAAAGAAGACATCAGAGACAATGTCGAAAGCTCGGCACAATGAAAATCAACGGAATATATCATCAGTGTAGTTAACTAAAGTAAGTGTCAGCACTTTAACTCTTAACTACAGATACAGAGATCCGGTATTTCTTACCGGTGGAAGGTCCCAAAACGCTGATTTCGTGGTAAACCCACCACTTACAATTTCATGCGTCTCAGTACCTCTCGGGCAGTTGGTATAACAGTGACAGTGCTAATTAAAGCGGTCTGCGTGTATTGTGAATATTTTCTTTTATAGCGCACATCAAAAATCTTAACCGGTAAAATTTACCGGAGGTCTGTTTTTAAGTAAGTATTTTTAATTAGTCTTATATTGGTAAAATGTGAACTGTTTATAATATTTTTTGTGTTTTTAAGAAAAGAGTAAATAAATGGACTCTGGAAAAATTTATTCTGGCGCAAGTGATGTGGACTCAGATGCAAGGTATTTACGAACAGACCATGATACTGAATCACTGAAGAAAGAAAAACCACTTATATTTGCATAATGTACAAGACTCCGATATGTTTCCAAGAGTTTGCAAGGAATGTGCCACTTAATTTTTTGACAATTTTACCTCGTGCAGATTTTTTCTCATGGATCTATAGATTTTCGTAAATGCTATTTTATGTTTCTTTTATGATTCTATATTAGGTTTATTTGTTTAAAAACAATCAAAATTTTTGTTCATAGCATTTATGACTGTTTCAATAGACCAAAAATGTTACCAAAAATTATAGTTTAATAGATTATTCTTTAAAAATCTTGTATTTTATTATTAAAATCAGCCATTTCACCAGTTCGCCCATATATAGACACTACAGAAAAATGCATAATGCATTTTTTTTATTAACTTTATATTTGACTTCATTTTATAATGACAGGTAAAAAATACCGGGGCTCTGTTATTACGTGGTAATAATGGAATGTTTGTAGTTAAGGGTTTGTTAAGGCAAACATAAATATGAAATTTTGACCAAAGTTAAAGAACCCGTGGATGAATACTTACCAGGTATACATGAGGGAAGAGACTAAATATTGGGTAAAAATCCTTTAAATGATGTTGACTTAATGTTAATTATATTTTTATTAATGTTAATACATATTTGTTGTTACATTAAAATTGTTTCCCAAAAAAAAAGACAAAATGCATGGTTATAACAGCATGGTTGTAAATTGGACATGAAAGGTAAATAATAGAACAAGTGATTGAGTTTCAATATCTAGACTTCACATTATCTACGTACGGAAAGTTCGAAACAGAAGAGGAAGATCAAGTGAATAGAGCAAACAGAGCCGCAGATTGCCTGTATGAAACAATATGGAGAAATATAAATATCAGGAAAGAAATGAAAGGCAGAATTTACAAAACAGTCATCAGACCAATAATGACATACGCGGCAGAAACACGACCTGACACAGAGAGGACAAAAAGAAACATTATCTACAGATATACAACGTGGATGCAAGGTGGAGAACATTAAGGACTGGGTAAGAAATAGAAGAGTAGAATGGAATGATCATATAAACCAAATGACAACAAATAGAGTAGTAAAGACGGCTAGAGACGGTTCCCCAATAGGAAGACGATCAGTGGGAAGACCACGAAAGCAATTGAACAACTTTCTGGAGACACATTGAAAAACAGACATGCCTACAAAAAAGAAGAAGAAGAAGAAGAGGTTTTTCTTAGGCAACTCGATGATATGTCCAAGGTAGCTATAGTGTTCGACATTTTCCATTGCGCAATTAATAATTTTTCTGGTTTTATTTGGGTTCATTTGTAGTCGTATCTCTTTAGATCTACAATGTTATCCAAAGTTAATAATATATTATTTATTTAAATAAAACATAGACATAGCCCAATTTTCAGATCGCTTATCTAGAAATACGCTTGATTTATGAGCACACATATTTTTCCAAACTTTAAAACCCTGCGATTTTAACATTTCTGTCTTATTTATTATATAAATTATTATTCTTATTGTTATTGTCGAGTTATTATTTATGACTCACCGTATACATATTACAATATATTCCATAATGGCAACCCCTAACGTGACGTATTTTTTGTGTCTTGATTACCGAGACGTTTCCTCCTTTTTTAGCGTCCAACAACCCACTCGCGTTTTATATCGTTATCAGTAGATTAGCCGAAATGACCATTGTGTGCCACTTTAACGTTGCGTGTGAAACTTGAATCAATAATGGCAACACACTTCAGTTAATGTGTTTCTTTGCCTTCTCAGTCTTTATCAAAAAGGTCTGTTACAGCTTGAGTGAATTAATATAACATTATGCGTGAAAGCTTCGATAACTTGGAATCGATAGTTAATTTTAAATGAGAAGCCACGAAATATGTTGACACAATCTTATGTGGCTTTGGGAATATTCTTTGTTCAATCTAGTTTTAATAATATCACCTCCTAAACTAAACAAAGCCTAAGAAATAACATGTAGGGAGAACTTGAGTGAAAAATATTCTTTTAAAAACATTGTTTAGAATTTCTTAAATTAAAATTATGCAGAGAGAGAGAGAGAGAGAGAGAGAGAGAGAGAGAATGTCAGCAAACTAGTTAAAATCTAGTATAGAGCCATAAAAAATCATAATTATCATACGACTATGAATTAAAAATTCCTTTGATTGGGATTTTATTCGGTTTCATACAATAGTACATGATGGAAACGTACATAACCCAACTTGTTTACAATTTTTTGTTTTCTTTACTACAGTAATTTAAACAGAATGCGAAAATATAAATCATTTAAAAAATTACGACATATGCAGTTATTTGTCAGGAATTTAATACAACTCAAAAGCAAGGATTCAATAAACCTCATTGATTCTCTGTCCGGTTAATTTGATTATGAATTGAATTTGAAGTATTTTATATGTGCGTTTTTTTGTACTTTAAATAAATAAAAATGAATAAACTTCTACACTCAGATGCAAAAAAAACGCAACGGAGAAAATTTTGGTCAAATTCAAAGTATTTCAATTTTTTTACTTTTAGCCCTATTTTGATGATTTTTTAGCGCACTGTGTATAAATTTATAAATTTTAACTTGGTATAGTTCAGTTTTTTGATCAAATTTTATATTTGATTTATTGTACGGGGTTAATTAAAACGTGGTTTTATTATCCTAACTTTGAAACGTCCTGTGGAATAATTCCGTTTGCGAATTTTCGTAAAACCTTATTTTTCGGTTGCAACCATGTCTCCTAAGCATTGTGTTTTTGTTTCATGTCAAAATATGCCTTGGTTCATTGACAACAGTCAAATGCTTGCCGTAGTTAATAAAATAAATATAGACATCTCAACTGACATTGCGGCATCTCTGAAGTAGGAGTTCTAAGGTGAAAGGTGCTTTACGTGTACCTATGGAATTGCGGAATCCAAATTGCATTTCACCGACATTTTCTTCGCATTTCTCGTAAATTCTGGCATGTATGATTTTAAGAAAAATCTTAAGTACATGACTCATAAGGCTGATAGTTCGGAAATTTTAGCCAGCCATTTCTTTGGGATATTACCTGAAACATATATTGCCTTACCACTCTTAGACTGTTTTAGAGCTGCTTTCACCTCGCTTTCTAGTATTGACGGCCCTGTCATGCAATTTATTTCTGGAAGATTACCTCGGTAGTCCCAGAAAAGTTCTTCGATGTACATTTTCCAGGTCACCAACTTCTCCTTAACTGTCGTCGCCAGGTTCCCGTCTTTGTTTATGAGGTGTGTGTTTCTTCTCTTGTATTGACCAGTGGCTTCTCGAATCTTTCGGTAGATATTTATATGATCGTGTTTCACTTGGAGCTCTTCGATTAGTTTACATTTTTCTTCGATCCATGTCTCCTTGGCTCTTCGTATTTCTTTTTCAATTGTTTGGTTGATTTCTTGGTATTTCTTCGCGACCCTGTTTTTCATTAATCTCCTTTGGTCCATCATCTGCAGAATGTCATCAGTCATCCATTCTTTATTTTTTATTCTTGTTTTCTTTCTCAGATATTCTTTTCCCCCAATTAGCATGACGTCTTTGATATAACTCCATTTTTGTTTTATACTCTGTTCTTGTTGTTTAGCGGTGTCTAGTTTTTCTCTCATTACATCTCTTACGTTCTGACGAACTACGGGGTATTTTAGAGTGTCATAATCCAGGTTCTGTTTAGGTTTACTTTTGATGAGTTTCTTTAGTTTGAGTTTTCTATCTGGCCCACTAATGGGTTGTCGTCTCGGGGGAAGTCTAAACCAGGTAAAATCTTCTTGCGGACAAAATTTTATAAGTCGATCTCCCCTTTCGTTTTTCTCGCCTCAGCCGTGTTGTCCGACGATGTCTTCTAATCTGCTTTTGTCAACTTTGGCATTGAAATATCCCATTATGATGGTAAGCTCGTTCTTCTTGGTATATTTTAGTGCTTTTTGTACAAGTGCGTAGAACTCCTCGATATCCTCTTCTGGCTTTTCTGATGTTGGAGCGTAAATTTGAATGGTGTTCGTATTAACAAGTCTGCTTTGCAGCTTCATCAGAATGACTCTATCAGAGCCTTTTTACACTATACATCTAGTCTCTTTAATGCAACATATTTGTACTCTCCTTTTTTAAGCGCATCGACCAACTCTATACTCTTATCGCGTAAGACTTCCGCGATTCCAAGACCATATGTTGATGCCATGATACCCTGCACGATTTGTTCAACACCACCAATGTAGCCAAAGTACATTATTACCCCACACTCACTTACATTTTTCTGTACAGGTCTACGATAAAGACTCTCCTACCAGCCAATGCATTGTTAATATATTGTTAAGTTCATAGACTACTAAAAGACATAAACGATTTAAGTGGATATAAAGGTATCTTGGGACAAAATCAAAGAAAAATGCGAGAATGTACAAGCTAAACTGTAGTGTACTTGATTGTGGTAAAATACTGGGAACACTAATGATTATTTATCTTTTATTTCTCTTAGTAAATTGCGTTTGATTGGAGGTGCTAATTGTTCTTGGAAGACCAGATTGTAATATAAAGTATCTCTAAATGATGTCACAAAAATAATAATAAATTATATGCAAACTTCTCTACCTGAGCCAAGCAAACTCCGTCTTCTCCATCCGGACTGCATGCAGCATGAAGAGATGTTCTAGTACCCATAGTAGCGTGGAGTACGATGCAAACCTTTTGGTGGTGTCTGGCCAGAAGAACTTGACGTCTGCCTCCAGGATCTGTACCGGTGTGAAAGAGTACCCGTAGTACCGGAGAATCTCTGGGTATTTCATTGCGAACGATGTGAGCAGACATGTCCAAGTGGTGGGTTGCTTGGTCTTGAAGATCAATGCTTGGACCTGTAATAGACATAGAATAGGATTTTATTGAATTTTATTGTAATATATAAATGTAATATATTACAGTCAATTTCATCAATTTATGTTAACTTAATTTATGACTTAACACAAATTGATAAAGAGGAAGCTAAAATAATATTATAATAAATAATTAATAAGAAGACATGAGAAATATGGAAATACGTGCTTGGCGGAGGAAGGCGATGGATAGGGACGACTGGAGAAAAATTCTTGGGGAGGCTAGGACCCACACAGGGTTGTAAAGCCAAAATGATGATGATGAAAATAATATTAAAACTTGAAGTCCAACATGCTTTAAACAACTCAAAATCTGGCAGAGTCCCTGGACCAAATAAAGTTCACATCGAGCTGATTAACCTTATAGATGAAGACAATTTAAGTGCAATAACTATCCTCTTTAACAACATATACAAATCTGATGAGATACCTACAGAATGGCTACTATAGACCTTTGTTCCGCTAACAAAAACCAATAACTCTAAACACTGTAAAGAAAGTGTGAAGCAGATATGAGTGATAGGACAGTTTGGCTTTCGTAATGACTTCGGAATAGTAGAAGCTCTGTATAGTTTCACAACTCTTGTTCAAAACTGTCCAACAAAAAGATATTATCTGACGGATATTCTCAAGTTAAAGTTGATTTCATGTAATCGAATGAACTATCTTACAAGTAAAGTCGTCCCACGAACGCAACTCAACAATATTGGCAATATCATTTTAAAGTCGTCTACTTTAAAATGTATAATTTATGTCTGAATTGTCAATATAAATGAGTCAGATAAAATTAAATTATTATAGTTTATTTTTATGAACGAGAGAGTAATTAGCATAATTTTAACTGGTAGCTCCGACCACTCCATGGGCGTGCTCAAGATTAATTGAAAAATTACTTTGAATAATTGTAAAAAATAAATGAATTATTTCAGTGTTATAAAGTGTTATGTGTATGTAAACAAAAGTGACCTCTTTTATCACACACTATATTAGAACTGACTGGCCTACATTAAAAAGGGTTTTAAAAAATTCACATTTTTTTTAATTTTTAAAAATTACAAAAGAGAAAAAGAGTTTTTAAAACCGTCTAAGGTATGTTAAATAGATGAATAAAAATATTAATATAAAACTTACAGCTACTTGTTACAAATCCAAATCAGATTCAGAAGATGAACTTTCAGAACCAAGATTTATAATAACTGGCTCGATCATTTTATCAGTAATATTGTCCAGCTTCCACATTTTTTCCTCTTCTTTAATAGTGTGATTTACTGCCTTTTCCCAGTTTTCAGGTTTTACATTATATACGGCCTCCAAAAACAACTGTTTAACATCATGAATTTTAAAAGTGGTATTTTTTCTTGAAACTTCACTCTTTATCTGTGCCCATACCAGTTCAATCGGGTTTAATTCACAATGATATGGTAAGGATCTAAGTACTGTCATTCCACGATTTTTGGCAATTTCATCAATTTCGTATTTTTTAAATTTTTCTTTATGAAGGGCACACAACGAATAAAGTTCCTTTCTTATAGATCCGGGATGGTACGTAATATTTTTTGAACTCAGCCAATTCTGTAAGTCTTTTTTTAACCACTTGGTTGTGGGCAGTCCTTCTATAAGTCTGGAGTGATAACTTGCATTATCCATTACTATTACACAGTTCTTAGGAAGAAGATCTATCATTTGTTCGAACCATTCTTGAAAGACATCAGCGTTCATGTCTTCATGGTAGTCACCGGTACGAGTTGATTCAAAAGTTAATAAACCACCTTCAACAAAACCGTCTGAACTGCCAATGTGTACTATTATCAGCCTGCGTCCCTTTCCTGATGGTGGGTTTAAACCAGTAGATAAGTTATTTACAAAAGCGTGCCTTTGACTTGTAACAGTTTCATCCTGCCAAAATTTATTTGGTGTATGACCCTCGTTGATCCATGTATCATCAAGATAAAATATTTTTCTTTTTTGGTTTCTCATTTCCTTTATGGTTCTTAGAAAATGTCTTCTCCATATGACAATATCGATTCTTTCTAATAAAATAGACTTTCTGGGATTCTTTTTCCAGCGGAAGCCTATTTCTTTTAAAAGTTTCCATAACGTACTTCGACTCATTTCTGGGTAATCCTTATCATCTCGAACTGAGACAAGAACTTTATCCAATGTTGGAAATTCTTGTCTAAAGAAGAATTCATGCACTTTCCGTCGAAGTCCTTCTTTAAAATGATATTCTATTTGAAATTTTGGTTTCCCTGGAGCATTACGTGGCATTTGAAAACTACCACATTTCTCTTCTTTAATAACTCTGTAAATCGTAGATTTCCCAACACCAAGTGTACTGCTAACTAACTCAACGGTCTCATTAACACTTTCACATAAACGTTTGTCTGTAAATGATTTAAAACAATTAAATATTAATGTTTTTTCATTAACTGTTAGAGGACCAATTTTTCGGCGTTTACACGGCACTTCCAAAGTTTCCATAATACTAGTATACACAATAAACTGCACCTTGCAACTGAAGTACCTACTTTTAGTGAACTGTTAAGAATTTTGAATACGCCACTTGGACCTTCCTATATACAAAATGGAAAAACCCACTATCACATTTTCTGTGGAATATGTTTAGAAGGTAATTATCTAGTCAATTACTGTCGTAGATTCCTGGAATTAAAGAATTAAATGTTTGATTGTTGAAACCCTTACTTCGTGGAATGCACTCATTTCAGATAAAATAAAACGTTTTATTTTATCTAAAGAATTAAACTTTATTTTGCAAATAGGCAAAGAATTAAACTTTATTTTGCAAATAGATAAAATAAAACGTTTTATTTTATCTAAAGAATTAAACTTTATTTTGCAAATAGGTAGGTACCTATTAAACTTTTATTGGTTATATATAACCAATAAAATAAACATCTTATATTTCTTGCAAATTCATTAGTACCTGTTAACCTCCATCACTCCGACACTGGCAACCTTATTTAGGGATTAGTAAGCCTCACAACTATTGTATTCTATTCTGCTCCAACCTTTATACCTGGTGGTCATACTCAATTTAAAATGATTTTCCTATATACTTCTGTAAACTTGTTGACAAATATCTGTTTTTCATTGAGTCACCCGTATCAACAGTTTAGGGATTTGCATACATAATTTATTGTTTTATTACTCTCTCATACATAAAAATACACTATAGAAGAATTTTTCTCCAAGTAACAAAAAAAAACAAAATTTGTTTAATTTACCAATGTTTGTATTTTTATAACGATTTCCGAAGTGGAAATTGAAACGTCAATAAACTTACTTTAACCTTCAATTGTGACTTATTCCCATTTAAATAGTAATTACAACAAAAATATCTTTTCGTCGCATTTATAAACTATAAGAAAGCTTTCGACAAAGTTAAACATAACATTCTCTTGGGACGTCTAAAGCGAAAAGGACTCGACAAAAATGATATTAACGTAGTGAGTAATCTCTATTGGGACCAAACAGGCTGTGGTAACATTAGATGGAAATAGCACCGATGCGCAACAGATAAGTAGAGGAGTGAGACAAGGCGGTGTACTTTCACCATTACTATTTAATATATACTCGGAAGAGTTATTTACACAGCACTTGAAAACTGTACAGAAGGGATCAAGATATGTGAAAATATAAATAACATTTGTTATGCCGTAAATACAGTTTTTATCGCTGAAAGTGAGAAATACCTACAAAAACACTATTTGTTATACCGGGGAACAGTTTGGTTTGACAATAAACATAAAGAAAACAAAAACCATTGTTGTTAGTAAGAGAGGTAAATTGATAACAAGTATTCAGATAAAAAATACAGTAAATAAAAAGGAGAAATACAGCATATTTGGGGCACATACTTCTGTTTCAATGTTGGACAGACGTTCCTTAGCAAGTGTCGAGTACTTAAGACCGATCCTCTGAGACGTAGAGAACATAGCTTCATAAGAACTTTATTCTGTAATGATATGGTTTACAAACTAAGTAGAAAATAATTTTTAGACAATGTTACAATGAGTACACAAGTTTGTGTCGCGTTCTGGCAATATGACGAATGCCAGAAAGCGTTTTGGTCTACCATAAACAGCTGTTAAGATATATGTCGGACATTGGTAATATGCTCGTGACCAGAACGCGTTTTCGCCATATTTTACTACTATTGGTCGAAATCGGTGTTTGATCCTAACACAAACTTTCAAAACAACGGCTGAGACAAAGTGGTGGCAAGAGAATAAAAACGATACAAAATTGTAATTAGTACAAGTACCTGAAGTCGATATACTCAGGGAAATGTGTGTTATCTGTTGTACTTTATCAGCTTGGTATATAGGAAATTCAGATCAACTATTTAACATACTCACATACTTTTTTATTTATTTTCAGGAACGAAAGATGGAACTTTGCAGTCGCCTTATTGCCGCAATGAGTTTATATTAGCTGACTCCGACTTTATCCTGTGTTCCTCTGGACTACTGGTTTAGCATCTGGATCGAAACAGGGCTTTACACAGTGTAATTGCAAACGATATTGCATCGACAAAAAATGTGCGTGTAGAGCCAAGGCAGCAGAATGTAACAGAAAAAGTCACAGCAACAGTTCATGTAAAACTAAGTAGAAGTAGATACGCTGATACTCTTAAGGCAGAAGTATATGTAGACGTTTTTGTTGCGTGTTTCAATCTTCTGTTCCCTTTAGAACTATTTTACTTACTTTAGAATTACATAAACAATAAAAATATTTTTCTAAATTACACCGGTCTTGGACGTTTGTTTGTATGCTCGACATTACAACACATCTAGAACGCATTCTGGTCTAAATTGATCTGCCGAAAAGTCTACATTTCGGACATTGGCGATATGTTGGTGACCAGAATGCGTTTGACCATATTTTTCGACCATTATCTTAAATTCGAAATGCGTCGTCGTCTACATACGTAGGCAGTCCGATAAGTACTTAGCCTCACCGTCCGTAGGCCCCACTATCTCAAGAGAAATCTACTATCGTGTAATACTTTCTCGTAGACGGCTAATATCAAAAATTTCAGCCGAATCGAACGTAGTTTTGTTTCGACCGCGTGTGTCCACGGATTTTAGAAAAATAGAAAAAGAGCAATATCGGTCGGTGATTAGATTCCTGTTTTTGCAAGGGAAATCACGCAGCGCTTGGATGCTGTTTACGGTGATTCTGTCATGATGAGAACACCTTACTTCGGGAATCTCATGTTCCCTGGACTGGTCATGTTGTGTGTATGTAGGATGTCTGCAAGTATGGCTCATACTTGATCATAAAAATAGTTTATTTCATTCTCACCGAGCCAAACTTGAAGTATATACACTCACACACACTGGCACTTCTCTATAAAGTATTATCCTATTAAAAATTTTTGTAAGATAAATCCATATCCATAGTCTTCTTCTTCTTAGAGTGCCATATCCCTACGGAACGTCGGCGACTACCATGCTTATAATATTTTTATACTGATCTCGGTCTTGCGCTACGTGTAGCAATTGGTCCGCTGTCAAACCTGTCCACTGCCGCAAATTCCTCAACCAAGAGAGTTTCTTCCGTCCTATCCATTTCTTTCCTTCGATTTTACCGTTGAGAATTAGCCGAAGGAACTCATATCTTGGTCCTCTGATTATATGTCCAAGATATTCTAGTTTACGCCTCTTAATAATATTTAATAGAGTTCGTTGATGTCCCATTCTTCGAAGAACTTCTTCGTTTCTGGTTCTGCTAGTCCATGGAATTTTTAGTATCCTTCGATACAACCACATCTCAAATATCCATAGTAGAGGTGGGCTAAATAACACTACCCTGTGATTAAACAGCTGTGATTAGAAAATAATAATCACGACCTGTAAATAACAACAAAATATACTGTGACTGTGATTTCGGCCTTATTCTATGTTTTTAGTTCTTGATCGTTAAAATATGATATATCACGTTCTCGTTTCAGTCGCAAAGTTGTGAAATAAGAGACGTGTAAGAGGATAACAAAAAACGAGATATAGGTCGTAGTTGGCGGTATTGTGAAGTCTCTTTCTAATGAGGAATGCAAAAGCATAAATAGCAAGACAATATTTTATTATCTTTGGAGGAATATGAACATCGCTAGATTAGTGTAATATTCGTACATAAACAAATATTTGAAGAAAATGAAAAAGGCTATTTGAAGTTTCAGATTCTTGAATTTGAGTAACTCGTTATTTGTATGGATATTCAATAATTTTTATTCTCACACATTTTAAAAATGCCACCAGTACCTACCAAATAAAAAAAAAAGGAAAATTATTAGTTTATGGAACTTTTTTATAGAAGCGGATGATAATAATGCGTCATACAATATCTGTAAGGCAAAGTTGTCTTATAAAACGAGCAGATCTAATTTAAAAAAACATATGCAAGTAAAACATCTGACCATATCGGATATACCGAAATAATAACACGTATAGAATTTTATCATGGTCCATAATGGCAATACTTTTTATTCTGAGTTTAACATACTACTATTACGTTGCTCTGTTAAATCACAATCACAGGTAAAAATCGCAAAGAATAAAAATCACGATTACAGTTATACCTGTAATTGCAGAATCACAGTTTAGCCCATCTCTAATCCATAGTATTATACACATTTCAATAGACAATAGAGATTACATAAGTTTCTGAAAAAGGAAATAAAGAACATTTGTTATGGGAGAAGCTCATACCTTCTTGTCAAAGGAAAAAACATATTGTAATAGAGTTTGTTTCATAATAGCAATGAGAAGACTAGGAAACCTTTCACGCGCAGTGTGCGCAACTGATTACTTGTAAAATAAGTTTTTCAGTTTCTGTCAAATTATTTGGTTGGAAATAAAGGACAAGTTATAAAATAAACTTGTTATTTGACCCTAAAACTTGACAAAACCTTCTGACTAGCATTAAACCTTACCAATTGATCTGTCAAACTTACCTGAGGTATTTACGGGCAACGGATCCGGAACGATGTACTTGGCCGGTACTGTCTGCTTGGTACTAAACGGGCCATAAGTTGCTCGGACCGATATCGGCTGCGATCTTTGGAATACTGTGAACTTATCAACGGAGAGAGGAACTCCTTCTCCAGGCGCTGCATTAGGTGTTGTTTCCGAATTCGCAGGTGTTAAAAAGTGTTGGCGAGTTTGCTGCTTTATGAAGAAACCACCATCTTTGTTTTCGAAATGAACATTTACACATGATGTATAACCTGAAACAAAACAATATTATTAGTAATGATTACAAATAAAGTAAGTACTTATCACCTACAAATATTAATATATTTGCGCGGCAATCACGAAGAATTCAAACAAAATTTAAATTGTTTTTGAATTAAATAAATAAAAAAAAAAATAATTACTAAATTCACTAGACAGTTCGGACCGGGATTAGCGAACCTACTATATTAACTTTTATCGGTTGATTATACAAAATGACTTTTTAACATATTTGTCCGTGGATCAAAATATCGTACAGGACCTGCTTGATCTGAACTCTTATTTTTCTGCTATGGAGAATTTTTTAACTTTTAATACGGTGCACAGAAAGTTTATACTTCTGTATTTAGAGGGTATTTTAGTATTGTCGTTCCCAAACATAAGAATGACAATGAATTTGGGATTTTATAGTGATTCTTCTGGAATATATAGAGGAGAAAAAAGAAAACTTGTAAGACGAAAGAGGTGAGGTAAGCGGAACAGACGAGAGAGAAGAGGAACTATCAACGATTCTTGAAGTTAAAGAACGCGTTTATTAAACTAGTCAGAAACCAATCACCCGGAATAGATAATCTCCCAGCTGAGCTATATAAAGAAGGTGGCCAGGGTACTGTTATGGCATTACAGCAGCTTATAAAAGAAATATGGACACAGAAATCTCTCTCCAATGATTGGAATACTTTGAACCATACACAAAAAAGGAGATGTCTTTGAATGATCTAACCACAGAGGAATTACGCTTCTAAATGCAGCGAATAAAATATTTTCCACAGTACTATACTACTGTATGGCACCATATGCAGAACGGATAGTAGGAAAATACCAGGCTGGTTTCAGAGGTGGAAAATCGACAATTCATCAGATTGCAACCCTAAAACAAATTTTAGAAAAAACACTGGAATATGTATAGATATATTTATAGACCGCTAAGCAGCCTACGACTATGCAAATGGAAAAAAAATGTTCAAAGCAATGAAAGAGCTAGGAATACGAAATCAGTTGGTAAATTTAACAAACTAACTCTTAAAAAAGGTTAATGTAGAGTACGAATCTAGGGGAACTGTCTGAACCTTTTAAAACAAATAACGAGCTGCGCCAGGGAGACCCTCTCTACTGGATACTGTTCAATCTAGCTCTGGGAAAAGTAATACGTATGTCACAAATCACAACCACAATATATAATTACATATTGAATTACGAAGGAGGAAACCTAATGCAACAGTTAACAACATTCATCGTCATCATCATGCAACCTCTTCTGTCCACTCCTGGACATAGGTCTCTCCCATTTTTCGCCACTCTTCACGGTTCTGTGCTTCTTGTTGCCATTTCTTGGATATTCGTCCAATGTCAGTCCTCTGCTGCGTTTGTCTTCTCTTGGGCGCCAGTCAATTAGTTTTCTGGTCCATCTTGTGTCTTTCAGTCTCGCTATGTGATCTGCCCAATTCCATTCCAGCTTGGCTATACGTTCGACGACATCACTGATACCTGTTCTTTTCCTTATGTATTGATTCCTTATTTTGTCTTTTTTTTTGTCACGCCGAGAATTGATCTTTTCATGCTCCTTTGTGCCACTCGCATTTTTAGTGCTGTTGTTTTTGTGAGCGTGAGAGTTTCTGCTCCGTATGTCATAATAGGAAGAACGCATTGGTCAAATGTCTTCCGTTTCATAGCTATCGGGATGTTGTTCTTAAAGATATCTCTTAGTGAACCATACGCCGCCCAAGCAAGTGTTATTCGTCGTTGAAATTCGCAGGTCTGGTTGTCCTTGCCTATTCTGATTTCATGACCAAGATATATGTACTTTTCTGTCAATTCTATCACTTGATTTTGGATGATTAGGTGTTCGCTGGGAACTAAATTTGTCATAAATTTGGTCTTACTGATGTTCATTTTTAGACCTATTGTTGAAGATACGTTTTCTAATTCTTGTACCATTTGTTGTGCTTCACCCAGATCTTCGGTAATAAGTACTATGTCGTCGGCAAAACGCAGATGATTGAGCATTTCTCCATCTATTTTTATTCCTCTATTTTCCCACTTTAGCATTTTAAAGGCGTATTCGAGGACTAATTATAAATAAATTAAGTATATTAGAGTATATTAAGTAATAAATATTAGAAGAATTAATCATCACCATTATGGCTTTACAAAATGGCAAATTTGCAGAAACGTTTAAGCAAAAGTTAAACAGTTTTATTTACATCAGACCGACAAACCTAGGAAAAAAAGAAACCTTCAAATCGTGCGAGATATCTTCACTAATTATACTAATGGGTCAAAAACACATGAACGACTAGGAATAGGGATTAGTGGTTCTAACACTAGGCTGCCAATATCTCTTGAAAATACTACAAAATCATTTCGAGCGAAATTATTAGGAATAGTATGTGCTCAAGCGGAATTACCAGCGATGTACTCAAGACTGCCGGCAAAGCCACAACTTGGTAAAAATGTCTGGAGGAGGATAGGAGCCACGCGGGGCACATGTTTTCATTACTTCTTATTAGAGGTCTCTGAAGCATATGTTATCACTGGGCGTGTTATTCTTTTGTAGAGTTTTACTGTTGCATTTCTCGATATAATTGAGGATTTAAGAAGGAGATTGAGCACAAAATAGCATAGGTTTACTTATCCAGATGCGCATTTTTTCGTTCTTAGTAAGATCGTTTATGCGCATTTCATGTTCCCTCAGATTGATCGGTGTTGTGTTATCTACTGTACAAATCGCGCGATGAAGAGTAATTGGCCGGTACTTGGCATGACATTATTATTATTATTATTGCTGGGTATGGTTTAGGTTTGTTTTGGTTTGGTATTGGAATTGGATTGATTTCTGATAATATTTTTTTTAATTAGAGGATTGTAAAATTCTGGTGGATAATTATTTTTTTATGGAATGGTACTGTAGACCATAAAGAAAGCGAATAAAAATAAACTAGACGCTTTTGATTTGAAGTCTATCGGAATTAGAGCATGGAGAAGAGTTGCCAGAGACAGGGGCGAATGGAGGATTGTTCTGAAGAAGGCTTTGGCTCATAAAGATCTGTAACGCCACTGATGATGATGAAGACGCTTTTGAAATGTGGGTATACCGTCGCATGTTAAGAATATCCTGGATTGATCATCGCACTAACGTATCGATATTAGAACAACTTAAAGTAAAGGATATATTGCTTAAACAAATACAACAGAGATATTTGTAGCATTTTGGACACATTGCTAGAAGAACAGGTACGATGGAAAAACTGTGAGTCGAGGGTAGAGTCGAAGGAAAGAGTCCTAGGGGAAGATCTCCAAGCCGTTGGGTAGATCAAACAAAAATATTGATTAACCAAGGGTTACATGAAGCCGAACAACTAGCCCAGGATAGGGAAGGATGGAGTCTGTCTCTGTCAGTAACACTGAACACCAAACCTATATTATGGGCTATGGGTGTGTTGGTATTAAAATTTAGATATCTTTTGTAAACCAGTTAGTTGTTATCAATCATTTAGTGTTAATAGTATTAATATATAATAATAAATTTTAATTCAACATATATTGGGCAAACACACCAATACCTACATAGAAGAGTTGTTGCACACAAACATAAAGTACAAACCAATACATTAAAGACAACAGCTCTAGCCAAATATTCTCTAGAAAATAGTCATTCTTTTGATTTTGAAAATGTACAGATTTTGGAAAAAGAACAAAATTACAACAAAAGATACATATTGGAGATGATTCACATAAAAAAAGATCAAAATTTTATCAATAATAATACTGACATCAAAGATCTTCCCCATATGTAACATAATTTAATAAATTGAGTTGTTTTTTAAATGCACTATGGCAGATATTTAAGATACGACCCTGAACCACTCCTATTTTAAGATACCTGCCAGATGTCATCTGTCAATGTCAGATACAAATTTTTTAATCCATGTAAAACTTTTTAAAAAAGTGTAAACATGAAATTTAATTGTAAAATGTAATGTTTATAAAATAAAATAAAGTGTTTATTGAAAATGGCAAATTTGCCTAAACATTTGGGCCAAAGTTAAATAGCTTTATTTACATCAGACCGACAAACCCAGGAAATAAAAAAGTTTCTATTTAAATATTCACGGTCAGGAAATAACAAACTATATACAGGGTGTTTCAAAAAGGTATGTCATAAATTAAATCACGCATTCAGGGGACAAAAATAAATTAATTGAATCCAACTTACTTTAGTACAAAAGTGTACACAAAAAAAGTTACAGCCCTTTGAAGTTACAAAATAAAAATTGTTTTTTTGCATTATTTCCTAAACTACTTACATTTTGTAATAAAAATGGACACGTTACTTTCTTGCTCTGAAAGCATTTTTCATACAAAAGAAACAACAAAATCTAAGCGCACACAAAAATTTTAAGGGGGGTGTGAAGCCCTAAATCCCCCCAAACTTTTAAGTACGTTCACATCAAATGAATTTTGTGACATCATTAGTTTAACACATTATTTTTAAAAAATTTTTGCCCCCTATCACTTTTTTCAAAAAACAGTTTTTATTGAGTTACGGCCCTTTTCATTAACCTTTAAAAATTACATGCAACTAAATAAATGGCTTAAATGAATTAACAAGTACAAAAAATGTCTATAACCTCTATAAATATGATATTACAATAAATGTTCAAAATGACCTCCATTTTCTTCAATACACATTCGGTATCGTTTTAATAAGGAAAACCGAATGCGCTGAAAAATCATATTTTTCTGACGAAATTGATTTGCTGCTTCAATTATTCTAACCCTCAATTGTTGTTCGTCCTCTATTGTTACATAATACACTTTCTCTTTCATAAAACCCAAGAGCAAAAGTCCATGGGGTCATGACCTGGGACTTCTGGGTGACCAAGAAATAGGTGCGTGCGTCACGACCCCTTCCAATCCACCGACCAGGATACTGCCTGCAAAGGTATTCCCGGACTTCATTACTGTAATGCGGTGGAGCGCCGTCTTGTAGAAACCACATATTTTGCCTAATTGCAATATTCACTTCTTCCAAATACTTTTGTAAATCGTTTGCCAAGAACTACAAATAATTATCACCATTTAAATTGTTGGGACACATCTTTGTGTGGACAACGATGGAAAACAATTTGAACATTTAATTGAACATTAAGTTTTAATGATCGAGATATTTGTATGATTTTTCACATATTTAATTTTAAGTTATAATAAAGGGTGAGTCAATACTATACTTACTTATGTTTATGCGTTTTTATTCATATCTCGAGTTCGACAAAAGCTATCAACATGCGGTTTGCGCCATTTTGTTACGAATTTAATTCAGTTCCATTATAATTTACAATAAATAGGTATTTCCATTAAACATTTTGAAGAAAAACAAATTTTAATTTTTTCTCTTTGAAAGTACCTTCTACCCATGACAATTAAAACTAAATGCAATTGTTTTATAGTAGATGTAAATTAAATCATCCACACTCTTTCTAATGACACTAATTTCGTTAAAATCGGTTGATCCAAACCAAAGTTATAGGTATTTATCCACAAATACTTTCCCACTCTCCCTCACCCTTTATTTGAAAAAATAAAAAAAAATTGCTTGAACAACTTTGTGCGGAATTTAGGCCTCTTTCTAGTTTACTTATTTAACACTTGGTATAATTGGACATATAACACAAAAAACTGGTTTTCAAATTTGAATTATGTACTAATATAAATTTTAATTATAAATTTTATTTAATAAATATTTTCTTATTTACATAATTGATAAATATATCACTAATTTGTATAAACCAGTGCGTATTTACGCTACTATGTTAACATTTTTTTAGTTGTTTATTAACCTTGATAGTATAGGTAGAGATATAATATATAGTATAGGTAGAGATAAAATATAATACGATTGGCAATGACATATATATTTTTGGAAGGTAAATAATTCACGATTGCTCTTAGTTTGAACGATGACTTTACTAGGCCTGGAAAACTTGAGCAAAAAACAATAATTTGTTACATTATACGATTAATGAATTGTTAAATACAGCCTTACAAATATATCAGAATAATGGAAACCTTAATGTTGTAAAAATTGCCGTTAATCTGAAAAACAAAAGACACAAGGACATGAGTAAAATGACTTGTAGTACTTGTCAATTTCCATTATAAAGGAATAGCCTGCCATCCTTGGGCAGAGTCTAAACTGATACTCTGTGTATTGTACCCATGTTAGCATCATCACATCAAACGCAC
Source organism: Diabrotica undecimpunctata (assembly GCF_040954645.1). Classification (NCBI taxonomy): domain Eukaryota; kingdom Metazoa; phylum Arthropoda; class Insecta; order Coleoptera; family Chrysomelidae; genus Diabrotica; species Diabrotica undecimpunctata. The sequence continues at coordinate 149,997,876 of NC_092803.1, forward strand.
AGGCATCTGATAGTAGAGAGGAAGAAATAGTCAGCTTTTACAATGGAAGAAACCAAAAAGGAGAAAGTTAATATTATTGTAGACGTCTTCAATGCGAAGGTAGGTAAAGGAAGAGATGAAGAAGTAGTAGGCGAATATGGACTAGGAACACGTAATGAGCGAGGAGGGAGGCTAGATCATTTTTGCAAGAACAACGAACTTATTATTAAGAATACCTAGTATAGTCGGTTCGCTATTCCCAGTCCGAACTGTCTAGTGAATTTAGTAATTATTTTTTTGCGAAGTTGGTTACTTTTTGACAGACTAAAAGTGGCTGGAAATTACTATACAACCAAGCACACGTACTCATAGCCAATATTAATAGTAAACAAACTAAATAGTAAGTAAAATAGAACTTTACGAATTACCGGCAATCAATATTTATTTATTTGCACCATATAAATAGTTATGTTAAATTATAACAACTGAAATATATTTTTTAAATATATACTACCCAAAATTTTATGGGTTTAGTATACACTTCCACTATTTATAATAATTCTTCTTTTTCCAATGAAAGAAATCTGTAATAAAAGTTTATTTAAGCTGTTAAGACTGTGAGCTAGGAACTTTTGTGTTGCAGGTTTCCAGCTATGAATCTGTCACAATATGCCCAAGTTGAGCGAATGGACCTTACAAACTACCAGTCCGAAGAATATACACCTGAAAAGCACCTAGAGATGAAGGTGAGAATATAGTAAGAAACCAAATTGACTACATCATTAAAAACCAAAGTTTCCGTAACGCAATAGGACTAAAGCTTACCCACCAGGGGCAGATGACCACAACCATGTTGTAGCAAGTGACCACAATCATGTTTTAGCAGACGTGAAACTCAAACTATGGAAAGAATGGAAACAATAGTAGAAATGGGATGTCCATTACTAAAGGGGAAATTACAAAAGCACTAAAATGTATAAAAAATGATAAAGCCATGGGACCGGATGAAATACCTACAGAAATCTAAAGGCTACTAGCAGAGAACCACATTGATATACTAGTATAATTATTCAATGAAATTTACTATACCGGGGAAATTTCGAAAGAATGGCTAATATCTGAGTTCATCCCAATACCCAAAAACTAAACGTAATGAAATGTGAAGAATATAGAACGATCAGCTTGATGAACCATGTTTTAAAAATGTTCTTGCGAGTTATACATGAACGTGGCTATAAAAAACTAGACGACAGGAAACCAATTGGGATTTAGAAAAGCCTTTGGCACTAAAGAGGCATTACTTACTATACAAACACTCATAAAACGGTGTCGAGAGATGTCAACTGTGACGTATTCATATGTCTTGTTGACTTTGAGAAAGCCTTCGACAAAATACAACACAGAAGGTTTGCGAACATATTACGGAACACAGTAGTAGATGATCAGGATGTGAGAATCATTACAAATTTATACCGATAATCAGAATGCCATAATACTAGTAAAGCAATAAAAATCTAAAGAGATACCTATAAGAAGAGAAGTACGTCAAGGATGTGTACTATTCCCTCTATTTTTTAATATGTGCTCAGAAGAGCTGTCTAAAGAGGCACTAGAAGACATTAATTAAGGCATATTAATTAACGGAACACTAGTAAATAATCTCAAATATGCAGGCTGTACAATAGTCCTTGCGGATAGCAGAGAACGTTACGTTAAAGAAAAAGCTTTAGAGAAAGTACACAGATAGGTACAAGTACTTGGGATGTGAGCTAAATGTGCAATGGAAAACTGGGAATACAAATTAGAACTATAGTATTAAGATGCTATAATGCATGATATATGCTTTTATATGGAGTTGAAGCCTGACAATTACGGACACAACTGAAAAAATACTTGCTTGCTTTGAGACGTGGTCTTACCGAAGAATGTGGAAAATATCATGGACACGTCATGTAACAAACACGGAAACATTAAGAAAGATAAAAAAACTCAACATTATGAAGGAAGAAAAATGAGCTATTTTGGTAATATACTAAGAAATGAAACATATGAGTTGACGCGTTTGGTTATATATACAAGCGAAAGTGGAAGGAAAAAAGAGGTCCGGGGAGACGACGTGCGTCCTGGTTGAAAAATTGAAGGCAGTGAAGTGGAAAAAGAACAATAAAACTCTTCAGAACTGCTGCAGATCGAATAAAATGGGCCATGATGATCGCCAATGTCTTTAAAGGATGAGGCACACGAAGAAGACCAATGTTAGTATATGTCTTACCTAAGATAGAAAAGAGAATGATAATGATTATGACAGTTAGTTGTAATTTAATTATAAAATAATCAGCAAATAAGAACTAACAAGAGAGGAATTAAAAGCAGTTGTTCAACACCTAATTAGTAACACCTAAGGATAATTATTTGTCAACAAAGAAGGGAGGTCGAGAACTTAAAGAAACTTTATATAATCTAATGATGAAAAAATGGGAAAAGGAAAAGATGCCGACAAAGTGGTATTAAGCAGTATTAATCCCTATATTGAAAAAATGAGATATGACCATCTCTAATAACTGCAGAGGTATTGCACTGCTATATAAGATATTTAGTCCAGTCGTCACAGATTTGATCTCTAAAAACGATACAAACAAGCTGAATGTTGTTGAGAATGTCAATTTTGGGACCCCAAATAAGTTGCAAAAAAGTTCGGTGTCCTACCCCCAAACATAGCGGGTAGCTAAGATAATTTTGACTAAAAATGTTTATTAGCACTTTTTGTGTAGAATGAGCAGATCTGAGAAATTTTTTTTTTAAATTAAATTTGGATCAACTCGACGGAAAAAATTCGATATATTTTGATCGAGTGACATCGATAAAATTTATCACTTCCATTGACCAGTAGTGGAATTTGCTTTGTTGGAGCCTAATATACAAAACCTATAACATTAAATTTCGATTTTGAGTTTTAAAAACAAATACGAGGCATTTAAAATATGTATGCCTAAAAATGCTGAATTTAAACTTTCACATTACACACCGCTGTTCCAATGACACAATTGTAAAATTTTGAAAAATGACTTTATTGTATTGGAGGTATCAAAACTGATTATTCTATATATTTTTAAATCATGATAATTGTACTTACAAAATCACCGGTCATGACGAAAAAAAAGCAGTTTTAAACGTTTTAGATAGTTTGTAATGTGAAAGTTTAAATTCAGCGTTTTTTAGGCATATGCCTCATATTTGTTGCCAAAACTTAAAATCGAAATTTCATGCTATAGGTTTTGAACATTACGTAGGCCCTAACAATGGAAATAAGAGAATCTTAAAAATACCTATGGCAAAAATCGCGCAACATTTATTGATTTAATAGCTTTATAAGAAACTGACTTCATTTGCAGCAAAATGCAAGAAATTCCATATGAAAACTACACTCTTCAGCTAAAACGCATTTTGATTTTTATCGATTTTTGTCGAGGACACTCTAATCAAAAGATATCGAATTTTTACCGTGGAGTTGATATTCAAAATCACCGGTCGCTTCAATAAACATTTTTGTTCAAAATTATCTCAGCTACATTTCTGTTTGAAACATTTTTTTCTATGGCCTAAAATACGAATTAAGCACTGATACAATCTATTTTCATAAGAAATTTATAAATCTTTGTCTTATCTCTCCTCATAACATTATTTGTTACTTAATTTTGTACATTTCCACAACTTTTACACATTTATTAGAAGCTAAAGGAAGAAGATAAAGGTCAGAATTGAAATAGCTTGAAAAGCTTGGACTCTGAAAGCTCAATCCGTAAAAAATTAGAGATATTCGAAATGTAGCTATGTAGGCGTATTCTAAAAATTCCTTGGATTGCAAAAGTCTCAAACGAAGAAGTATTAAGATGAATTGGACATGAGAGAAAGCTTATGAACACAATTAAAATAAGAAAAACATCGCATCTGGGCCACACACTTCGAAATGATACATACTCTCTTCTACACGTCATCATGCAAAAAGAGTAGAGGATAGAAAGGGCTTGAAAAGAAAGAAGAAATCTTGGCTGAGGAATATCAGAGATTGGACTAACCTCAATGTTGAATAGATATTTCACGTTGCAAAGATAGGGAAGCGTTTAAAGAAGTGATCACCAACCTTGGTTAGAAGAGACGGACAATAAGAAGAAGATTTAAAAGCTGCTTTCAGCGCATACCATAGAAGCTCTCAAGGCACTCTACGCTTCGAATATTTTAGTTTACTTTAGTTTTTTTAGTATATTACTCAATATCACTGAATGGACATGAGTAAAATTAAGTAACCGTGAGCGGGCGTGAAAGGGGATGGAAAACCACTCACGCTCCTATCCTTAGCGCATACGAACACCAACTATCGGTTGTACGAAACCGACCACTCTATCCTACTTAACAAACTAAGTGAAGTGACATTCACTCTGCCAACTCGAGGAGACAGTCGATTTAAATCAAGAAACAGATTTATCAGAAACGTTGCTCCGAATATGCAACAGCACAATGTAAAATATAATTTAAAATATGTTACGCACTGTGCGAATGTGAGGAGATACAGAACATATATGTATGTAGTAAGTGTAAGCACATACTTATGATGGCTATCCCCAATAACCAAGAACACTACTACGTATGTGGTAGCCAGACTCACTAATGGAAAAATGCGGGGTTAGCTGGACATGTTATACTGGATTAATAACATAATAGTAAAACAATTACACATGCATTAGTGGTGTGGTCCCAAAGGTGCAGCGAAAACAAAAACTTGCAAGGTGCAAAGACTTGTTTGCCTTGAAATTATATGGGAGCACACTAACGGCAGCGATGGAGGCCTTACTAGTCTTCATAATTTACATATGGTTATAAGGAGAGGAAGCGAGAATGGAATATTATGGGTTTAGAAAGAACCCGAGAATGTGATGGTTAGATCAGGACATAACAACATTATAAATGAAATCAAGGATACCGAATGGATAATGGTTTCTGACCATATGGTACTTACATACAGCCTAAGGCCAAGTCGATATTTTCCCACAAGTGCAGTAAAAAATAAAAGTACTAGTGCAACGATTTACCAAAAAGCCGAATATTTTGTTACAGTCGTAAAAATTGTTTTGATAGTTTAATAATTTTCTGCGATTTATTTGAAACTATATATATTTATTTATATGGAAACCATATATTTTTTGCACACCTTTCTCCATACTATTTCCTTTAAAGTTTTTTGTTACTATTCGATATCGATCGGGGGAAATCTTAGCGGAAGCCCCAGAAACGTTAAAAGTTTCGACCTAAAAATTTTCCGACTTGTTCCGTCACGTAAGTCTCATCAATAAATAAAATTTTTCGCTTCACCTTGTCACGTATCAAATACGCCCAAGATTTATCTCAACCTTTTCATTTTGTACGTCGTTCTTATTCACACTTTTTGTTTTTGCCTTATTTTTACGGTATTATCTGAAAAGAGATGATGCAAAGCGAGAACATGTTTATTTAACACGCTGCAACAGGATTTGCATGATAAATTATTTAAAAGTTTATGCATGCTCGGAAAACATACATTTTTAGAAGCTGAATTAGTAATGATACACATACAAACCACAAGGATTAAAATATTTTTCATGAACGTTATAAATTTTATGGCTTTAAGAAGCAGTCGCACCAATATAATCCTAAAAACCAACAGTCCCCTAAATTCACTTATTTTAAATTACCTAAAAGAATAAATACCAATGTAAGCAGTGGACTGTATATACATATATATATATATATATATATATATATATATATATATATATATATATATATATATATATATATATATTCTATATGAAAAATTTAAATGATAAGCTATTTTCCTACACTTTTTTTGGCAGATAGAGCTAGATGAAAAATCGAAGGACCATCGGCATAAACTGCCGGAATAATAAAATAAAACTATTTAATGTATCCTTAAAAAATAGTTCGTCAAAACATACCAATAACTTACACATAATCACTTACAACTAATAATATTTGCGGTAGTTTTTACACCTTCACTTGTCCTTCTCGTTGCACAAATATAATACTTAATAAAGTTTCACATTCACACAAAAAACAAATACGGGTAATACTGATGTCGCGTGGAGCAAGCTTCTGTTAAGGAAGCTAAACAATGACTACTTAAAAAGCTTGAGATTTTTCGCTTTTGTCAAAGTTTTTAATAGTAATTTATATCTTAAGAGATTCCTTTCGGGAAGCTTAGAAAGTAACAAAATCTGAAGAAATAGGTAATGTCTTTCATGCCATACCGAGTAGATAAATAGCCAGAACGTACTGTTTTCTGTGCTGAAGAAATTAGTAAGTAAAATTTCTCTAGTTCTCAAATAAAAAATATATATTTACCAAATCAGATTGTCCAATTCTCTTCGTTCATCTGAGTGTACAAAAAATCAGAACTTCTAAATAGCTTACTTGAGGTTATGTTGTTTAAGCTTTTTTTAAGATGAAATAAAATTAGTGCGGAACAGTTTGTTAAGAATTTCTTAAAAAAGCAAGTGCTGGTCCTTATACCGTATTTTATATTATTTCAAAGGAGATAATTCTCGGATCAGAACACCTTTCATTTGATGATGCTGAACAACCACCACCAATGGAGATGCAACATCTAGTACGAGATTGCAGGATAAATGGACCACAACTTATCATGGGTTGTGATGTGAACGCATCATTTCACCTGGGGTAGCATAAACACTAGTAAAATCGAGTCATTACTACAGTTTGTTATGAACTATGATTTAGATACATACTAATTTTAGAAAACACACCAACTTTCATAACTACTCAACAAAAGGAGGTAATTCAAATAACAGTGGCCACGACTCACGTAGCTAGAACTGTGCCATGTGTCAAATGAGGTGTCTTGTTCAGATCATCGCCACATCTGTTTTGAAATAACAGGTAATGAGCATAGAGAGCATAATATACTAGTCAGTATATCAAGCAGACCTTGCTATAAGCATACAGTAGACCTAGACATGGCTTCCGAACAATTTCAAGAGGTTTTCATGTCAGTGTTGGAAGACAATTCTCAAGAGATCCTGGGGATTTTCAACACAAAAGTATCTTGGTTGAATAGCATCATTTAAAATCAAAGGACAGAAGCCAGACGAAAATTTAATTTCAAAAGAGATCAGGTGAATTGGGCAATTATTGCAAAGCAAAAATTCAAAGGAACTTTAAATGACAAAAAAAAAGAATCGTGGAAAAGGCATTGCGACGACATAAAACAGACTACAGAAATGTCAAAGCTTCATTAAGTTCTCTCTAAGGATCCTCAGATAAATTTCCCCTTACTCCAAAAATGGGTCCGATGCAGGCAGCTTTTATAAAAAAATCTCACAAAACCAGATAGAAACAAGCTAAATCCGTGAGCCTGATAAGTCTGATGTCATTGGGAGTGAAGACTCTAGAAAAACTGCTCTACAGGCACATTAGAGATGTGATGCTATCGACACATGCTTAGAGTTCTATGGATATATAATATATCTAATGAAACTATATTATCCGTGGAGAACTAGAATACCTCCCTACTATCAAACGCACAAAATTGGAATACTTTGGGCACATCACAAGAAACTACCTACTGCAGCTTATTCTGCACGGGAAAATAGAAGGTCGAAGGTTATGCAGAACATCGTGGCTGTAGAATCTACAAACATAAACGGAATGCGGTCAACAGGTTTATTCAGAGCGGTACTAGATAGCCATATGGTCAAATGTGAGCGCCAACATCCATAGAGGATGAGGACTTTAAGAAGAAGAAAAAGGAGGCACATTAGGGATGGCGAATTGGTTGAATGTAAGGTTCATCATCAAACCGCCGCATATGACTCACTTGGGTGGCATTCGGCAAGCTAAGCTATGTTCTTAAATCAGAACTGCCTATGTGTCTTAAAAGAAAAGTCTTTAATCAGTGCGTGTTGCCAGTACTTACATATGGTGCAGAGACATTAACACTAACCAAGAAAGTAAGAAATAAAATTTGTGTTACCCAAAGAGCCATGAAACGATCGATGTTAGGCATTTCTCGTAGGGATCGGATCACGAACAAGGAAATAAGACGGAGAACAGGAGTGACAGATGCCATAGAAAGAATTATGACCCTTAAGTGGAACTGGGTGGGGCACATAGCTAGAATGTCGGATAACAGATGGACACAGCGAATAATACAGTGGAGACCGAGACAAGAAGCACATCGAAGTAGAGGTCGTCCACCAACAAGATGGTCTGATGACATAAAACGGATCGACAAAAATTGGATGCAAACAGCACAAAACAGAAATACATGGAAAAGACTGAGGGAGACCTATATCCAGCAGTGGATAGATCCGGGTTAAATGATGATGATGATGAAGGTTCATCAGGGATAGTATGTGTATATAGCAGAATTCCCTATGGAAACAATGTTTTCCCCTGGAAAACAATAAAGTATTGCTGGGTGCATTTTTCGATATAGAGGGAGTATTCGACAATACCTCCTATGAATCAATCACAAAAACGATTCGTCTAAAACGAATACAGGAAATAAGCTTCAGATTGATAGACTGATTGCTGAAGAGGTTTAATGTACGCAACGATATTGGAGAATACAGGGTCAGCACAGGCAACCAGAGACTGTCCACAGGGGGAGTCTCTTCTCTTGTGGAACCTGGTTATGGGTGAACCGATCTTTATACTCAGCAACCAACGACATTACATTCTGGTCTACAGATGATTGTAGTAAAGGAATGCACTTCAAATGTAGGGTTTAAAATACGTTACCAGAAGTCCAAAATAATATACCATAAAATTTACCCGACAAAGGAATTTGAAGGGATTGGTTCCTCTAAGCCTAAATGGTAGAAATATAAAATTGGTGATTAAATTGAAGTATTTTAGGGTAATATTAGACTAGGCGTTTACTTGAAACAAGCAAATAAAACGAATAACCAAGGTTAATGATAGACAGAGGCGCTAAAAAAATTTTTTAAAACCAAATTTAAAACCAAATTTGTTGGATTTATTACATTGTGTGTAACAAAAAATGTGGTATTGAATGGGAAGGGGCGTTGGTGTACCATAATAGCAAACTATGAAATGTACTTTGATGCACCAACGTAACAAAAACTAGAAACTATGAAGGTAATGGAATGAAGCAATGTAATAAAAATGTGTAAATATAACACAACAGGAATATAGAAAATTGAAGGTCTAGCAGGCCATATTGGAGAATGGCCACTTGACATTCAAGGAAGGATTTGGCCAATTTGCATGCCCTTCAAAGACAGTTAAATGAGAATAAAGGTGGAAATAGATAAAAATAAAAGCATATAATAATGACTATAGAAAATGTTTCATCTAAAGCTTCAAGGTAAATTAAAAAAAAAAAATGTTTTTAATCATGTCTGAATAGATGTCTTACATAGTATAAATATTCGTTTTAAATTTGTACGTGTACTTTGAGCACATATGTCGTGTTTGCTAAATAGCTAACTACATAATTACTTTCTAATTAAGAGGAATCAGCTTTGATTATCATGGACATTGCACCATATCATAGCAAACTAATAAATAAATAGTATTTTATTATATTATATAAAAAGTACTACACAGTAATCGATATCGGAAATTATAAAATTGTTAAATGAACATCAGCCCAAACTAAAATTATTCTTAATCAAGGTGAACTGTAATAAAAAATAATTAAGACAATTTTTCACGAGAACATGGTCATGAAATACTTTAGGTTCCAACAAAGTAATAATACAGCGAAAAAGGCAAAAAAGACCCTGTGCAGGACTGTGACAAATCCATATATTCCATTCGATTCCATTTGGTTCAATTCCACTCGATTCGATTCCTTTCGATTAGATTCTATTCGATTCCATTAGATTTGATTCCATTCGATTCGATTTCATTAGATTCGATTTAATTCGATTCGATTCCATTCGATTTGATTCCATTCGATTTCGTTCGAATCGATTCGTTTTCATTCGATTCGATACATTTGAATTTTATTTTATTTTATTTTATTTCAGTTTGGTTTATTTTATTCTATTACGAAATACGCATGGTACTTCGTTTACTACTCCACGCAGTGTGTGGTCGTACGATATATCGTTTCATTGCGTTTCATCACGTTTCTTTTTTTTTTTATTTTGTCACAAATCTGTAAGATACACCGCTTTATCCGTAACCCGCGATAAGAAAGCTGAAAGCTATGCTTGCAAAAGCTATTCTATTTGTTTATTGCAAAGACCTGTTCTTTGCAATAACATTAGTCAGAAAATAATGAAGATACGGTAATTCTACGCATATTTAATGAAAGTTAAACTATCAATACGTATAAAAAAAACGTGTGTGGCAGTCCAGTAGGACTGCCGGTGGAAATTACACTTCTATACACGCATTCGCCGTTACAAATTTATTTGGGAGTCAGTCTGCACAATCATTACATATGTAATTCTATAGGTAAGACATAGCAGAAAGAGAAACAGAATTAATAACAACTTACTAACAATGAAGGATTGAATCAATATTTTGATGAAAATGTATATTTTTATTTTCATATATGTATGAAAGGAGTTGAATGCAAAATTTTTTTACACATACTCTGCAGTAAAATTCATTGTTTATTTTGTTATTAATATAATAATACAATGCAAATTAAACTGCAATATTCATAAGTATTTAAAAATGACAATAATATATATAAAAAAATACACTACAATACAGTGCAACATAATTCCATATATAATAATACAATACAAATTAAAATGCAATGTCCATAAGTATTTAAAAATGACAATAATGTAATAATATTAATAAAAAAGTCCTCCCCGACTGGGAATCGAACCTCGGTCTCCCGCGTGGTAAGCAGGGATACTGACTACTACACTACCGAGGATATTACACAAATGTATTTCAAAATTGACAGTTCTGGATCATACAGTGATTTATTGAGATTATTATTTTGAAATACAAAAGAATAATATAATTATGAACATTTAATAAATAATACAAAACATATTATATAAATAATAATATTAATAAATATTTAGTATATGTATAATATTATGTGTATACGTATCTTTATATAATATATATATATATATATATATATATATATATATATATATAATATTAAATTATATATACAAAAGGAACATTTTTATATTCGAGAGAGGAAGAGAGAGAAAATATATCTTCTGTCTCTCTCTTACTCATTATCTTACATATGTAATGGTTTTGCAAATTCACTCCCATACAAATTTCTAACGTGGAGCGCGCGTATAGAAGTATAACTTTAAAAAGGTTAAAACATGTTTGCGTTCAAAAGTTTGCGGTATCAGCTAAGTATATGGGGTAACAGTACTACTCCCTATAGTACTCTAGCTTTTGGTTATCACCACATTGACCTAGATTATAAATGATACGTCAGTTAATAGAGGATATAGGAAACTGGGGCATGGGAGTAAATATCAATAAAACATAAAGTATATGCATATGCATATGTGGAGGGACACCATACACTAACGAAAATATTATTTTGTAAAATGGTCAGCAAATATAAATGACGAAGAATTTAAGTATTTTGGCTTAAAAGTAACTCAACACAAAACTTTAGACAACACAATATTAGAACGAATTTCTGGAAAAGGGTTGCTAGAAAATCCCGGTGCGACAGAATAACAAATAAATATTACATTTTTTGTTATTTGTTGTTATTGAAAAGGAAAAAAACATTGTTTTTATATTTTCATGAAGCCACATATATAATCAATGATCATGGGGTAAGTAATGTATGGTTTATTATAGGGAGTCATTCGTAAAAAAGGTTCCCTAATCCGTTGAGAAGGAATGCGACGTACTGGGAGAAATCTGGCAACACTGCCTTACGCATCAACTATCCCTCGACATCATGTTCGAAAATGGTGTACATAATTCAGTGAAGGCTGAAGGGAAATACACGATGAAGATCGAAGCGGAAGGTCCCATCTTTTGGGACAGAAAGAGCATAGTGTTTTTCATTACATTTTTCATATCAAACTGTACAACTGCCGAGATTTTGGCTAGACTGTTGTGCCCCGCCCCTCCCTACAGTCCGGACCTAGCACCAAGTGATTATCACTTATTCTAAAAATTAAAGAAACACTTGGGTGGCTTACGCTTCAGTACCGACCATGAAGTCAAGAAAGAGGTTACTAGAGTATTCAAAGGATTGGTGGTAGAATTCTATAACATGGAAACAAAAAAGTTGGAGCATCCAGCTTATTTTACGAATAGCCTTCGTATATTTTTAAGCAATACAATATTTTTGAATTGTAATTGAAACATTAAATTGAATAACAGATATTACACACACACATATTTCACACATATTTCACAGAGTGAAAATTTAACGTTAAAATTTTACTCTAGAGTAAAAGGAAAATGAAATTCCAGTAGTTGGCTGTATACCGTTAATAAAAATTTTTACTTAAAAAATCGTTTATGAAAACTATTCTAAAAAAACCCTTTAAATGATGTTAACTGTGTCAATTGTTACATATTTGTAGATACATACATTTAAATGATGTTGTTTTAAACAGATTTACTTCATGGCAACGCAAGACTCCCAGGGGTTGCTAACCCGAAAGAAGGTCTCTCTATGGGTCCTCGACAGCAACAAAGAGTTGTTTATGGTTTTAATTGACATTCTATTACCTTTTGCTGTGATTTTCCGTTTTGTTTTTGTACAATGTTGTACGATATTAACGACTGTTGTTTATAATGTATTATATTATGGGCCTCCTTCAGACAAATATTTTGGACCACCATGGGACGTGTCTCAAGGTGGCCCACAATGTTGTAACCTAATCTGCAATTATAATTTTTTGTTACAGATGTATCGCCGTCGAAAAAGAAAATCTAACAAAGGATTGCTTAGTACAGAGGCTATGAAAAGTGCTGTAGATGATGTATTAAAACATAACTTTAGCCTCAGAATAGCAGCCGAGAGAAATGGCATTAAACATAAAACATTAGCACGATACGTAAAGAAAGCTAAAGAAGCTCCCAACGACGTATTATTGTATAAACCCAACTACGATACTTGAAGAGTATTAAATGATGAACAAGAAATTATTAAAAATTATGTAATTCAATGCAGCAAAATGTGTTACGGAAAGTCTACAAAAGACGTGAGGCAAGTGGCTTACGAACTCTGTCTGTATAACAAACTTCGTATGACTCAGAAATGAGAAGAAATGAAGTCTGCTGGACTTTACTGGCTTCATGGTTTCAGAAAGAGATATCCCGAACTCAGTATCCGCCAACAGGAATGTTGCAGCTTCTCCAGGGCTACATCATTTAATCGTTGTAATGTGAATGCATCTTTTCGAAATTTAGAGAAAGTTTTGAAACGTTTTGATGGATTTTCTCAAGGCACACATATTTTCAATTAAGATGAAACATCGTCTACAACTGTAGAAAAGTCATCAAAGATTCTTGCCCCAAAAGGGATAAAAAGAAATCAATAAAATAACAAGCGGCGAACGAGGTATATTGGTTTCAAGGTGCTGCATAATAAGTTCAACAGGTTTGTAAATTTTACAAAAGTATGACTTGATTATACTTAACTTTTTCCCTCATGTTTCAGGAACTGCGTTACCCCCTGTCATGATCTTTCCAACAGTTAATTTTAAGTATCACATGTTAAACGGAGCATCTGCTGCTACATTAGGACTTGCAAATCTCTTAGGATGAACTCTGAATTATTTGTAGCTGTTATGCGACATTTTATATAACACTGGAACAGTTCCAAAACAAATCCAACATTACTTATCTTGGATAATCATGAAAGTTACTTCTCCATTGAGAGACTAAATTTAGCAAAAGACAATTGAGTTACCATGCTCACTTTTATTGCCACATTGTTCCAACAAATTGCAGCCACTGGATGTGGTCTTGCTGTTTATGCTCTATTTAAATCGGGCTATAGCAGTGCTGTAGACCCATGGATGATGAAAATCCAGGAAAGCCAATAACAATTGATAAAAAGGTTGCTGGTGTGATTACATATTCATGAATAGACTTAGGCAAATATGCAAATTGCATATTTTGTATATAATGTATAAAACCTACAAAAATGTCAAATTTTGCATATTTTTATAAAAGTGAGCATAACGTGTATATAATTTGAAAATTTGGTGTTAACTATATATTTTTATATTCTAACTTACAGATAGTATGAAAATGCCAATATTTAATTTTGTTTTATAATCACTTTGTATTCAAATTCTTGGTATAGTAACTAATAAAAAACAGCGGCTTATAGTTTTGTCACGTTTTGTCTTGGAATTAAGGGTTTGTGTTTGCAAGTTTATGTCTCTAGGTAAAAATTTTTATTTTCACAGTCAGTTTCACTTGGTTTCACTTTTGTTGTAAAATTGGAGGCGTAAACAACGTGTATTTCTAATTGTGAATAATTATTGTGCTTTAAAAATGCCGAAAATAAGCAATGTTTCAACTTGGATAAAACCTTACAAAGAGCTATCTATGGATATTGATAAAGTTTATTGCTCATGTTGTGGCAAAACCGTAAGTATATACGTATTATTTTTTATTTTATTTTAAAAATTTACACGGTGGTACAAACAAAGATTTTAAAGTTGGAGATTATGTTTAAGAAAAGTACCGACATAAGGCTAGTTCGGAATAAATCGATGTATTTTTTCTTTTTTTAAGCATTTTTTAGACTCCTTGCGATAAAAATAGGTTACCTATTTAAAATTCAAATCATTCAATAGTCTACTGAAAGGTAGCTAACATTTTTTTTACAATAGCATAGTTTGCTTTAATTTTGCTAAAAACAAAAAACTATCATATATTGGACTTAATTAATTAAATGTTTTTAATTTATGCTACAGTATTTTTTCTTTGAATGTAAACAGAAAAGACCAAGAGACTCTTGTAAATATTTGGGGATTCTTCCTTCTTGCCCAGTCATTTCTTGACATTTTCAAGATTACTACACCGATTTTTATTTGATTTAATTTAAATATTTTAATTGTTATGCATAAACGGTTCATTTTTAGTTTATTTCTATAATCTTAAATTTTAAAAATGGGTACATTTATATAATATTTATATTCTTTTTTAGATTTCATCTGAAAAAAAAAATTCAAATAGATCAGCATGTAAGAACCGCGAAACATTTGCTAAAAAAGTAAAAACCACATCCGGTAAAAAATATCAACCTTCAGTGTCCAAGTGCTTTCAGTCAAGTTCCAAAAAACAAACCGAACAAGAAACTTTAAACGAAGACTTGTGTCGTGCATTAGTATCTTCTAATATACCGCTTTCAATGAAAACTTTAGTTCTTTTTTAAAAAAATATTGCAAACAAAACATTCCCAGTGAACGAAATCTAAAGAGAAATAATGTCAATTTGTTATACTCCTCAGTTATCCACAACATAAAAGCCGAAATAGGTAATAATTACTTTTACATTATGTGTGGACGAGACCACTGACTCGTCAGGAAGATACATTGTGTACTTATTGATTGGTGTACTTAGCGATGAAACCTTTCCAAAATCGTATTTAATTTCCTGTAAGCAAGTGGAAAAAACCAACGCTCTAACAATATCACGGTTTCTACAAGAAGCATTAGCACAAACTTTTTTCTTCCTGCTGCTGTGCCTAATGATAAATTATTGCTTATTTTATCTGATGCCGCACCATATATGGTGAAAGCAGGACAAAATTTAAAAATATTTTATCCAAACTTAATACATGTCACTTACATAAGGAAGGAAGTAAGAAAAAAATTTCCACTAGTTAACAGTTTAATAGCGAGCGTCAAAAAGGTATTCCTGAAATAACTTGTAAGAATACAATGTTACAGAGATATGCTTCCTGCTGTTCCACTGCCACCGCAACCTATTTTAATACGTTGGGGAACATGGTTGGAAGCAGCTAATTTCTATGCTGATCATTTTGTTGATTAAAAAAAAAATAATTAACCTTTTAACGGATGATAGTTGCCAATCTTTATTGGAAGCGAAGCAAGCCTTCCAAAATAACATCCTCCAACAGCAACTGTCATTCATAAAATCAAATTATAGTTTTGTCCAGAAAACTATAACTCAATTAGAATCCTCCAAATTATCATTGTTAGAGAGTACAGTTTTAATAAAAGAATTTGAGTCATTGTGTCAAAACGTTAAAGGTACTATTGGAAAGCAAATTTTTCAAAAATTTAAAGTAACGATGGAAAAAATAGTGGTTACCAGGTTCTTTCTGAAGTGGTCCAAGTACTAACTGGGACATTTTCCGAACCACTTAATTTAGAACCATCTATTATAGTAAATTTGAAAAATACCCCAGCATCAGTTAATGTCGAAAGAAGTTTTTCTATTTACAAATATATGTATTCAGATAGAAGCCGTAAGTTTTTATTAGAAAATTTTGAACATCATTTGATAATCTATTGTTACCACAATTCAAAATAATATTTATATGTTAAAATATTTGTATATGTTATGTATTTATAATATTGTATTTTTGTAAATAAAAAATATTGTAAATATTTTTTATTATACGCATATTTTCTAGATAAATATGCATATTTTTGCATAAAATACTAAGGAAAAAGGAAATTATTTTTGAAGTGTGTAAACTAAAGTTGATTTATTTCCTAGCTGAGCGCTTTCATGGCTTACAAAGCCATCTTCAGAGTTATGCTAAAATAGAACAATTAATTACTGTTTACATGGGAATAAGCCACAATTAAAGGTTAAAATACGTTTATTGACGTTTCAATTTCCACGTCGGAAATCGTTCTCAAAATACAAACATTAGTAAATTAAACAAATTTTGTTAAAAAAAAAATTGTTTAATTTAAAGATTGATTTCCGAAGTGGAAATTGAAACGTCAATAAACGTATTTTAACCTTTAATTGTGGCTTATTCCCATGTAAATAGTAATTAATTTAAAATGCCGCAAGAAAATAGTGTCAGAACAATAAAATAGAACAATGATATAAATAACTAATTTAAAGTTTACAATTTTAAAGTTTTAAGTTTAAAGTTTCACTTACGTCAAGTATTTAAAGTATCACTACTAGGAGAGATCTCATTTGGTAAAAAATTACAGAAATTTTCATTTTAAGCTGTTTCTATTACAAATTTTCTTATAACATCAAAGCGACAAAAAACAAAGATATATTTTTTAATATCATATTATCGTCTTAAATTACCATATTTGATACAAAGAAACTTTATTATTCTTTTGATACGTCATTTGGAAAATGAAAAATTTAGTTTCCAATTGCCTAAAGCTCCCGTCTTACTTTTGAGACTCTTATTTATAGAGATGTATCATCCAAAGTAGGTCCGACCGAGCAGAAAATTTAATTAAGTTTGTTTCAGTTTCTTTTTTAAACTACAGAGGATAAAAGCATCGTACGTTTTAATTAAAGTTTGTAAAAATTATATCTGGCCTTTGAAATATGACTTCATTTACTATTTTTATTTTTTCATAAATCATTCGTACTCTATCAAATCAAGATATATATATATATATATATATATATATATATATATATATATATATATATATAAATATATATATATATATATATATATAAATATATATATATATATATATATATATATATATATATATATATATATATATATATATATATATATATATATATATATATATAGTAGACTCAAATATTGGGGAAATCTGCAAGAAAGACTCTAATGAGTATCAATTGTTTCGCCGAACATTTTCGCCAAAGAGAATTAATTTGGCTTCTTCAGGGCTGAAAGAGAATAAATTATAATTAGCTACCATATATTATCTATTAAAAAAGAAAATCTACAATAATATTTCCCTATACTGGGATTTAATTTCATTCGGTTTACCAATGAACCTTAACGACATAAAGATTTGAAAGAACTAATTAAGTTGTCAGCACATGCGTTCTGGCTAAAACAGAACCCCCCATTTAAACTTTCTAACAATCAAAAATTTAGTTATTGCCGACAATTCAAAGACTTACCTCCTTTTAAATGTAGTTACATTGGGTTTTTCGATTAACCTTGGGTAAACCTTTACGTTTTAAGTTCAAAGCTACCATACATTTCCAACGTTAAAAAAACTGTTTTTTGCACATAGTAACAAAAAACACCATTATGCTGTTACTAGCAGAGTTTTTTAATATTCTAACTTTCTAACTCTACAATTCTAAGTTACGGTAAGATCAATAATGTTTTTATATATATGGTAGCTAATATCAATCAATAATAGATAATATATGGTAGCTAATTATAATTTATTCTCTTTCAGCCCTGAAGAAGCCAAATTAATTCTCTTTGGCGAAAACGTTCGGCGAAACAATTGATACTCATTAGAGTCTTTCTTGCAGATTTCCCCAATATTTAATAGTATACTATTTAACTTATCTGCAAAGATTAAATTGATCTAATTTAATGGGATATTATAACGACTTTGCTTTAAAAGATATTTTTTTCTGTTATTTCGTAAAATCTTATTGTTAAACCGGCTTAAACACATGTCCGTTTTTAGGTTCAAGAATTTGACTTGTTTTGTTGTTTTGGAAATAATTATGTCGCCAGCACACAAACCGCCGGAAAGTATCATATTTCAGTGACCATTAAGTTGGATTATCGCCATACAATAGCCCTGATTTATGGAGAAGCACTTGTCCCATAGACTACCTTAAGAAAACCCAGAGGGTTTGTTCTGACCATCTCACTTCCTAACGAGACAGCGCACTGAAAACATCCAGTTTATCGGTTAAGTCCTCTTTTGAGCCTCGGCGCTGGGCGTCCCTTAAAGTCGTGACGTGGTACCGTTCTGCTGCCTGCTACAATAATGAATATACCAATATTTCAAAAGGTACTTAATTCTCGTAATTTATTCACAATTAATAGTTGGTATTTTTCGCTAATTTATTTACAGTCAAAATATTGCATTTTTTCTTCATTATTATTTCTAAATTCATTTAACCAGCGACCTCTTAAGTTTTACACAAAACACCTATTATAAGTAGATTTTATTTCTTCAGGTTTTTTCTAGGATTTGGTATCAGAGTAATCTTTGACATTTTTCATTGGCTAGGATAACTAAGCCTCAGTGAAAGCCTAGGTAATCACTCTACTATCGTCCAAGCGGAAATTTATTCTATAGAGATGTGCCTGCAGGAACTAGTCACGAGGAACTGCAGGGACAAATTATATCTGATAGCCAGGCGGTATTAAAGGCACTGGAACCAAATCGGATTGACTCCAAGATAGCTTGGAACTGTCTTCAGAATCTGATTCGGATCGGAAAAGTAGCGAAGTAAGTTTATTATACTGGTATTGAGGGGAACGAAGAAGCGAATCTATTTGACATGGAAGGGACAAGAGAAACATTCATAGGCCCAGAATATGCCGTTGGCATAGTAAGAAGCATAGCCAAAAGAAGAAGAGATCCAAAGATCTACTAGAAATGAATATAAATAATCTGAGAATCATTGTAAGTCTACTAACAGGACACTGTCGCCTCAAGGAGCACATGAACAAAATCGGTAAATAGGCTGGGCTGAATTCCACAATAGTGGAAGGGTGGTTAAGCGCTCACTCAAACTGATCCTAACCTAGCCAATTCTGAGGAAGTCGTTGATAACATGTAGATATTTGTATACATCCCTACTAGTTATCAGATCGAATCCTGGTTCTTTTTTTTAAATTTATTGGGATTCGCTGTATCTGATATGTTGGGTTGAAAGTCTTCTGCAAGATGATTAATAGAACTTGCGGCCGTTTCTTTATTGTTTCTGGACCAATTTCCCTGCATATCTCATGTTGAAGGATAATGTTGTGATTATTTTAAGTTTTTGTTTCCTTCCAAAGCGAGTTGTCTCTTCAGAGGCCATAAGATAATCTAACTATTATTGGATGCCTTTGTATTTAATATAACTAAATCGTCGTTTTAACTATTTCTTACAGAAAAAATAATTTCCATATTTGGAAAGTCTGCATTTTTTACAAATTTAAAAAAAGACAAAGTTGTCCTAGGACAATTTGGGACCAGGAAGTCCTTTTTCTTTAAATTGTCAGCAGCTTTGTTAATACCAATTCAGAGAAACTATTAACCTCACTTGAAAGAACATACTTTAAAGTTTTATTTTTATTCTGGAAAATTCAAAAAGAATCGTTCTCAAAATACAAACATTAGTTTTGAGAAATGTTTGTATTTTGAGAACGATTTCCGAAGTGGAAATTGAAACGACAATAAATTTACTTTAACCTTTAATTGTGGCTTATTCCCATTTAAATAATAAAAACTTTAGATTGAATGCAGAGTTTCGACAAAAATCCACATACATTCTTATGCAAAACTGCACAAATACATGATGTAGGTCATTCTTCAGACTTACGTGTTTTACATAAGAATTAATTTAAACCCTACAAAATCCAGTTGTTACAAGAATTAAATAAAGTTGACTACGACTGATGACTACATTTTAGTGGTGTAATAATAATAATGAGAACTTCGGTAAAAATGTTTTTCCGACGAAGCAATATTTACACTCTGTGGGAATGTAAATCGGGCAAATTTAAAGTATTGTGAGGTAAATAAAGTGAGGTAAATCCACAGTGGATACATAAAAACAATACTCAAAGACCACCAGAACTGAATGTATGATCGGAAATAGTAGGCACTCAGTTAATTGGGTCATTTTTTATAAAAGGAAATTTAAATAATTATGAACTGCTGTTTAGTAATGAAATTGTATCTGCTCTGAAAAATAAGTTTGGAGCCAATTTTAATGAGATGCGGTTTGAAGAAAACGAAGCTCTAGCTTATTTTGGTGTAACTGTTCGGCGTTCTTTAGATCAGGCATTTCCGGATGTTTTCTCGTTCACTCGTTTTTATCTTAAGGATTATTTTTATTTGGCACACTTTAAAAATAAAATTTATGAAACTAAACCAGCAAGTGTTGCAAAGCTAAGTCAAAGAATTATCGAAGAATCCATATTAAATTCTTGAACAACATGAAGAAATGTATTATATGCATTCTAGCATCGTTTAGGATACTCTAAACTGGTTTTTGAGTTTTAAAGTGCAAAAACCATCATCACCAAGAGCAAGAGCACTTACTGATAATGCGGTGACCAATAGGGTTAACTTGTTATGTGTACCGAGACACACAGGCATGGAGGGGAACGAACGGACTGACACCCTGGCAATACAGGGCTCATCTACTCTGCCTGTAGGACTCAAACCTGTGATTGGAGGGACATTTAGTACTAGGCAGGTCTAAGTATCTGAAGGGCTCACAATTGAGCCCTGCTCCGATCTACCATAACCATACGTTCAATAATAACGAAGATGCTGTGTAGTGCAATTTTTGTAGTCGTCTAGTTTGTTTTTGCTATCTTAATAAACATATTTGTTATATCCTATGTCACAAATTAAGATTCGATCAGTTGTTTATTTTGTACTCGCCCAGAGGCCTTCATTAAGTCAATAAATCAAAATTTGTCTTATAGTAAATTTATTTTCATTCATAGTGACCTATGATATCTGGTATGTAACTCTACACCCATTAAGATCAAAGATGCTGTCTAGTGCTCTTTTTGTAGTCGCTTTGTTTGTTGTTCTATCTTCATATAATCTTTATCCCCTCCCCTTTCATTTGTATATCGCATGTTAGAATTGGATTAATTGTTTATTTTGTTTACAGTCAGAGGCCTTCTTAAAGTCAATAAATCAAAATTTTTTGACTTTAGTAGGTTTTTAGTAGATCTATTTTCATCATTAGTGCCGTACATCTCGTATGTAATTATACGTTCATTATTAATCAAGATACTGTGCAGTGCCTTTTTGGTAGTCGCCTTATAGGACCAATAACAACAGAGATCTAATGTAATGCCCCTTTGACAATGCCGAAACGATTGTTTTTTCCTCAATTGTACTAGCTACCTTTTTCTCTTTTCGACACGACCTTATATGTCACGATCCGTAGAACAGTTCTCGAGCTGTGTCACTTTGCGAACAATTTACGTATTGATGACGGTCGCAAAACTCTGTCGCGTATTTAATGATTTGTTTCCCATCAAAAAAGTGTTCAAAATTGCTAAAGAAGTTTTTACTTAAAAATAGCCAACTTCTAATAAAAACTCCATCTAGCCGAAATATGCCTCACAATCCGAGGTACCTCAGTTTACATATCACGCAACCACAAACACACAACACAACAATTACCAATTTTTAATGTTTAATGTTTAAATGAAAAATTTTTAATGTTTAAATTTCAACTTATATTTTAACTTATATATAAACTTATTTTAACCTTCAATTGTGGCTTATTCCCATTAAAATAGTAATTACTTAAAGTGCCACAAGAAAATATTTTAAAGTAGAGATGAGCGATAAGAACATAACATTAAGTAGCAACCTAGTTGAGACAGAGAATTTATCATTAAGGAATCACACAATACATAAGCAATAACAGGGAAAAAAATAGAAATTCATGTTAATCTAGTGTACAATAACACTTTCCACAACTTTCAGCTCTAGAAGATGGCTGGTGTCTCCAAGATCGAAGAAGCATCATTATACTTGCATCAAAGTCTAAATTGAAAAAAAAAAAACGTTTACCACCAATTGCCAAAGATGATATTTTTAAAGATTATATCAAATTTATACTTAATAAAAATTTTTACAACCGGAAAAGTATTTCCAGACTGAAAGTCCAAAGTTCTGGGTTATTACCAAAAACATATAAAATATTCAGTGTGATAACTGTGCTTCTGAATAATTTTGCATGATACAATCCTGCATTAAATATCTATCAGACATTGTTTCATTCTACAAATCGAGTGTTATCTATATTATGCAATTTGTTACAATTAGTTCAGCTTGTTTAAACTATAATGATTAGGATGCAACTCTCGTGATAAATTATTACAGATTACCCAATTTGTATATATAATTCGAAAAGGTCACGGGTGGGATTGAAATGATTGTGAAAACTGTGACTAATTATTTTTAGCGCAATTATATATGATCCTAATTATGCTCATAGAGGAGAAACGGAAAAATATAAATGTAAAAATCTCATATGTTACGCTGTCATGACTGTTCTTTCGTGCTATCATCATCATCAACCTGTATCCGTCCACTGCTGGATATAGCCCTCAGCTCTTTGCATCTGTCCCTGTCTTGTGCGGCTTGCATCTAGATACTGCTAACACCCTTCAGGTCGGCATATGGTTGGTGGGCGTCCTCTGTTCCGTAATGCTTCTTGTCTTGGTCTCCTAGACGTATAATCATTTTTAATTGGATCTAACATTCTATTATTTGAATTTTTTAAATTCCTTATGGTGTATTGAATATCCAATGTGCGATTTTTTAAATTTAAATGGTGTTGTGTTCATGATAGGTGGTGTGCTCATAAGATATAATACTTCTTCAGTAGTTCTGCTCATCCAACTTCCAGTATTGTGCGAATTAATGTGAACAGAGATCGAAATTCAGTTTTCATAAGTTGGCACACCTGCTGTGCCTATTCTGTCAACTGTTTTGTCAAAAAAACAACATAAACTCAAAACCTTATTAGTATATTGTTCAAAACACATGCTTTGTGTTTTATATCATTATTATATTTTGTTGTATCTCAGGTTATGTACAAGTTGGTGTTATTTTCATTGATTTAACTGTGCAATCAGGTTTAACTTTTTAATATGGATATCACTCCTAGGAAAAGAGAAAGGATCATAACACTTAGTGAGCATACACCAATGACCCAGAGGGATATTGCAAAGGAGTGTTGTGTAAGTTTGGGTGCAGTAAACAAATAATTAAACAAAAAAGGGAAACAGGGTCAGTTGAAGTGCAGCGGAAAGGAAAATGTGGAAGAAAACGGAAGACTACTCCTCGAGATGAAGCCTTTCTTTTGCGCGATAGCAAACTTCATCTCAGAAAAACAAGTTATGACCTCCAGCAAGATTTAAAAAAGCCTGAAATAAAAATTCACGACCTAACGGTACGCAGACGTCTCTTAGAAGGAGGGAGAAGATCCGTGAGACCGCAGAAGAAACAACTTCTGACAGCGCCTATGATGAAAAAAAGACTAAATTAGGCAAAAAATACGCTCATTGGAGTGCAGAAGATTAGAGAAAAGTGTTATTTTCTGTTGAGACCCACTTCCTAGTGCAGGGCAAGCGATCAAAATTCGTACGAAAGGCAGCCAATGAGTCACTTTCAGCTAGCCATATTAACCAAACAGTTAAACATCCCACCAAAAAAATGTTCTGGGGCTGTTTTTCATACTCAGGAACTGGCACTCTTATTCCTATTGCAGGATTGAAGAATTATATGATGAACAGTGAAGAGTACAAAGCCATGCTAGGGCAACGCTTAGCTATAGAGCTTGACAAAGTAAAGGCCGAAGGGACTGCAATTGTTTAACAAGATTCAGCTCCGTGCCATTTATCGAAGGTTATGATTAGACTTCGGCAAATATGCATATTGCATATTTTGCATATTGTGCATATTTTATGCAAATATTTCATATTTTGGCATATTTGTATAAAAGTTTGCATAAAGTGCATAAAAGTTCAGATTTTTATACTGTATTTGAAAATTTTTAAACATACCAATTTATTTCAATTCTTGTATAAAATTTTGTAGTCATTTTAATCAAGAAATGATCTAAGTACGTAATCTCTACAGGTACAAAACATTTACAATTTCAAAGAAGATCAATTTAAGTAGCCCTCAACATTCTTAGAAAGTCTCGGTCACTGAGGCATTCAGTTATTGGATAATCGCTAAGGGTTCGCTCATTTGCATTTTATGATCTAATCCCCAAATCTATCTACAATTTATTGTATCTTAACAGCAGGTAAACGGCTAATAGTTTTGTTCCTAATTTAGGGATTTTCCAAAATCTCCCAGTTTATTGAATTAGGTACCTAAACATTTCTAATTTGATGCTCAGATTTGTAAATCATTTTTGTTTTGATATTCAAAGCGCACAACACTCGTTGTGCGTAACAAAAAGGAAGATTGTGATTTTATAATGCCTAAAACAACCAGTGCTTCAACTTGGATTAAACCTTATAAAGAGCTGTCTATGGATATGGGAAAAATCTACTATTCAGTCTGTGGCAAAATTGTAAGTATCTAATATTTTCTATTAAATATCTAATATTTCATACATACAGGGTGTTTCCAAATGACACTTACAACGTTTGACTGTAGATACCTCTCGAAAAATTGAACAAAACGATATAGTTAATGAGGGGTCAAACTTATTTACTTTTCGAGATACAGGGTGTTAAAATTAAAAAAAATTAAATTCTTTTAGTTAATAACAACAATAACTTTAAAACCAATAAACGTATTTACTTGAAATTTAGTACTCGTAGGTTGTTTTTAAATGAAAAATAGCTTCCTTTAGTGAGAAAAAATTGTCCATGGTACAATACAATGGTTTGTATTTAGAAAATTTTTTCACCTTTACTTTTTTTTATGAAGTCAGCTATTCTAAAACATAATTATTTTTATTGTAATTGAATTAACAAAAAAAAAAACTTTTGTTGAATTTTAAAATAAGTTATATGATGTACTAATGGTTAGTAACAAAAACTAATTTGTGGATTAATACTGCATTTAAAACACTTAGCGAGTGTTTTTTTTTCCAAACCAGTTATTTGATTAACCAAAAACACCTTGTATATTTTTATATTTTAAAGGTTGGGTTAAAATAAAGGTTTTTATTTTTATTTATAGATAGCATGTGAGAAGAAATTTCAGATAGACCAATATGTGAGAACTGCTTCACACATTGCAAAAAAAGGAAAAATAGGAGGAAAACATCAAACTTCAATGGCTAAATGTTTCCAATCTACTTCAAAAAAATTAGATGAGCAAGAAACTTTTAATGAAGACTTGTGTCGCGCATTAGTGTCTGCAAACATACCGCTTTCAAAATTAGCAAATGTAAATTTTAGTTCGTTTCTAAAAAAATATTGCAAACTTAATGTTCTAAGTGATCGGTCTCTAAGAAGAAATAATGTGAACGGGCTATACTCGTCGGTGTTAATTAATATTAAGGAAGAAATTGCAGATAATTATTTTTACATATCTGTAGACGAAACCACTGATCCCTCAGGAAAGTATATTGCTCATTTATTGATTGGTGTTCTTAAAGAAGATACCTTACCAAAATCTCATCTTATTTCATGCCAGCAACTTGAGAAAACAAATGCTTTAACAATTTCGCGTTTTATACAAGAAACATTAGCAACTTTTTTTCTTCCGACAACTATTCCTTCTAATAAATTACTGCTTATTTTATCGGATGCTGCTCCTTATATGGTGAAAGCAGGACAAAATTTAAAAATATTTTTCCCAGATTTAATACATGTTACTTGTGTAGCGCATGGATTAAACAGAGTTGCAGAGGAAATACGAAAAAAGTTTCCTCTTGTAAATACCATGATATCCAGTGTCAAAAAAGTATTTCTTAAATCTCCTATAAGCATTCAACTTTATAAAGAAAAGCTACCTAACATTCCTCTTCCACCACAACCTATTTTAACGCGATGGGGAACATGGTTAGAAGCAGCTAATTTTTATGCAGATGATTTTGTTAAAATAAAGAACATAATTGATACGTTAACAGATGCAAGTTCCCAATCTCTTTTGGATTCTAAACAAACTTTTCAGAGTAACTTGCTTCAACAAGAACTTTCATTTATAAAATCAAATTTTAGTTTTGTTCAAAAAACAATTACTCAGTTAGAATCACCAAAACTGTCATTGTTCGAAAGTACAGCATTAATAAAAGAATTTGCGTCATGTTGTCGGAACGTTAGAGGTAATATTGGAAAAGATATTTTAAAAAAATTTGAAGCTACTATGGAAAAAAATAAAGGTTACCATATTCTTTCTGAAGTAGTCAGTGTTCTAGCTGGAAATATTTCGGAAACAATTAATTTAGAACCAAATGTTTTGGTTAGTTTGAAAAATGCTCCCGTTACATCAGTTGATGTTGAACGAAGTTTTTCCATATATAAATATATGTACTCAGACAGAAGCCACAAGTTTTTGTTAGAAAATTTTGAACACCACTTGGTCATTTATTGTTACCATAATTCTAAATAAGTTTATTCATACTTAAAAATGATGTAGTTACTTAAAATAAATGTAAATCTTAATGAATAGTAGGAAATATTTAGTTATGTACACTTTTTTTTTAAATAAAATTGTTACTATTTTACGATTTTTTTATTTATTTGTATGCATATTTTGTAAAATATTTTGCATATTTTCGGGTAAACACGTGCATATTTATGCGCATATTTTCTACATTTTTATTTGAATATTTGCCGAAGTCTAGTTATGATGAAACACTTTATAGCGACAAGCTAATTACGAACTAAATTTTTGTATTCGAAAATTAAATAAAACAATCTCATATTAAAATTTACATTTTCGCAAATGGTTTATATACATAAGAAATGAAAATGTGTTTTTTTCAATATGTTTTTTTTTTTTTTTTTTTTTTTTTTTTTTTTTTGTACCGCATCAACCCCTAGGGTTATTAGCGGGTGGTATATCTTTATTTTAGAAAAGTTACATTTAGTATATTATTAAAATTTACATAACAGTTTTGTAAAATACAAACATTTTATGTTATGTTACAGTTTGTTATACAGTTTACAATTTTTGATAAAATTTATTGTATTGCTGATGTCTTCTTTTAGAGTTTCTTTCAAATTGTGTTTTAGTTTTGCTGTCGATCTTGCTGTTGAGTACACTGGACAGTCTATCATTATATGTTGCACTGAAAATGGTATTTGACAGATGTGGCAAATCGGCTGAGGGTCCCTGGAGATGATGTATCCATGTGTAAATTTTGTATGACCTAGCCGCAGTCTGTTAATAACTACTTGGTCATGTCTTTTAGCTGGGAGCGGTAGTAAAGCAGAAGTAACATCTGGTTTGATACTTTTTAATTTTGCTTCTGTTTGGTTCCATTTTACTTGCCAGATTTTGTTCATGTAAGTTTTTATTAATGTTTTTTGGTCTGAAATTGGTATGTTTTGCATAATAGGAATTGTCATGTTATTGATAGTTTCTGTTGCTGCTTTATCAGCTGCTTCATTACCCTTTATCCCAACATGGGATGGTACCCATAAAAATGTTATGTTTTTACCACATGTTTGGGCATTGTATAGCATGTCTTTTATTAATGCTAAATTGGCATGAGTAGGATACATCTGCTTGACACCATTTAAGGCACTTAGAGAATCTGATATAATAAGAAAGTTTGTATCAATGCTGGTACATTGGTTCAGTGCGTTGAAGATTGCCTGCAGTTCTCCAGTATATATGCTACACTCCTTGGCTAGACGGGTGACAGAGGTGTTGTCTTCAAAAATAGCTGCAGCAGCTACACCATTACTGCTTTTAGAGGCATCAGTAAAAATTAGTTTGAAATCAGGGTATCTGGAGATGGTAGACCGGAATTGTTGTTGTATTTCAGAAGGATTGTGTGAATGTTTGGGATAGTTAAGTAAGGTAAAATCTACTTTTGGTATTTGAACTTTCCAGGGAGGAGACTGGCATCTGTTTGTAGAAGTGGCTCTCAATTGATGTATATCGAATTCAAATCGATTTATTCGTTCATTGAAAGGTAAGTTTCTAGGGCAATAATTTGAGTACAGATTTGGAGGGTTGCTCCTTATTAGGCTTGTTATAAACGGGTTTTCCTTTGCACTGAGATATTTAGTAGCACAACACATTGAAAAATATTGTCTTCTGAGAGTTAATGGCGGTTCTCCTGCTAGGACTTGAAGGCTGCTAATTGGCGTGGTTCTGAAAGCTCCGAAAACTATGCGTAATGCTGTGGATTGGATGATATCCAGTTTGTTCATTTGAGTTTTAGTAGCAGTTTCGTAGCATATACATCCATAATCTAGTTTGCTTCTAATTAGAGCTTGATATAATCGCAGAAGAATAGTTGTGTCTGCGCCCCATTTGTGATTGGAAAGAACTTTTAGAAGATTTATTCTCTGTTGGCATGATTTAATTAGTTCATTTATGTGCGATGTCCATTTTAGTTGAGAGTCGAATGTCATTCCCAAAAATTTGATTTCGTTGATTGTTATAAGAGTATTTCCGTTAAGTTTTAAATTTAAGTGGTGTTGTGTTTTTCTTTTGTCAAATATTATTACTTTAGTTTTTTCGGTTGAAAATCTCAAGCCTATATCTAAAGACCACCCTTCTAATTTATTTAGTGTATTTTGTAATATTGATGCAGCTGATTTTAGATTTTTACTTCTCATATATATTACAAGATCATCGGCGTAAAGGTTTGCTTTTACTGGAAGCATAAAATGGTTAGATACGTTGTTGATTGCTATTAAGAATAGCAGGGGGCTTAATACAGATCCTTGAGGGATACCATTTTCCAGTGATTTCTTAGTTGACATGACACCGTTTGTTTTAACTTTTATACTTCTGTTCTCCAGGAAGTTTTTGGCGAAGGCTAGGAATTTACCATCTATTTTCCAACTCTTCATTGTTTTTAAGATGTGATATGTCCACGTGGTGTCAAATGCTTTTGTGATGTCAAAGAAAATTGCTATTAATTTTTGTTTATGTATAAAAGCTTCGTGTATTTCAGATTCTAATGCTATAATGTTATCTATTGTAGACCGTTCTGATCGATACCCACTTTGGATGGATGTAAGGAGATTTTTCTTTTCTAAGTACCATTTTAATCTTTTGCTTAGAATTTTTTCCATTATTTTACAGATGCTACAGGTAAGAGATATTGGTCGATACGAAGAAGATAAGTTTTTTGGTTTATTGTCTTTTAAAAATGGTATTATAATTGCTTCGCGCCAGAGAGATGGAAATTTATGGGTCGAATAAATTTTGTTGTAGATCTCTACTAAAGTAACCTTCGCGCTTATAGGTAGTTTTTCTATGAAAACTGGTGGTATGTCATCAGGTCCAGGTGAGGTATTTTTGAGGTTATTAAGACTTTCATTTAATTCATCAAGTGTTATGGAAGTGTTTAGTGGATCAGCAGTATCTTCTATATTAATTTTTGATGCTTCTGTTCTTTCTTTGTGTTCTAAGAAATTTGGGTGGTACTGCTGATTGCTTGAATACAACTGATAGTGTTCTACTAAAATTTCTGAGATTTCGTGTTTGTCTGAAGTTGTTAGATCATTTGTAGTGATTGTGTCAATGTGGTTAAATGTTTTTGAACCTTTTATTTTCCTTATTTTTTGCCATATATCCCTTATGGGCGTAGACGAGTCAATTGACGACACGTAATTGGTCCAGCTCTCTTTTTTTGCTTGTTTTATTAAAAATCTAGATCTGGCCCTTAAAGATCTAAAATTGTTTAAGTTATTAGGTGTGTTAAACTTTTTGTATATATTAAAAGCATGTTTTGTTTGCTTTAAAGCGGATGCGATTTCAGTGTTCCACCAAGGAAGAGGAGCTTTTGTGATATTTTTGGTTTTTCCTATAGAATCTCTGGCTGCGTCTAAAATTATACCATTGAAAGATGATAGAGTAGTGTCTATATTATCTGATATAACGAGATTTGGTATACGTATGCTTACTAAGTTCGAGTATTTTTCCCAATCGGCTGACTTTAATTTCCAAGTTTCATATGGTGTTGTACAGGTTTTTTCATCTTTGTCATGAGTAATTATTATCGGAAAATGATCACTGTCGTATAGGTGGTCCAATGTATTCCACTGTAAAAATGGAGCTAAAGTTGAATCACTGATAGATAAGTCTATGGAGGAAAAAGTGCCATTATGTGCATTGAATCTAGTAGGTGCTCCTGTGTTTAATAAAACTAGTTTTATGTTATTAATTGCTTCTAATAATATTCGTCCATTTTTATCTGTTCTTTGTGATCCCCATGCGATGTTGTGACAGTTTGTGTCACCTAAAATTAATTTTGGAGATGGAATTTGTTTAATTACATTTTGAAGTTCTAATAGAGTAGTTTCGTCAGGATGTGGTAAATATACGTTGCATATGTTGATTTTAAAATGATGTATTACCGAAACTGCTACTGCTTCCAGATTTGTATTTAACGGAATTTCTTGGGATTGGATGGTTGAATGTACAAAAATTCCGACTCCACCACTGGATATTTGCTGTACTGCTCGATTTTTTGTATAGGGCATATAATTTTTTAGTTTTGCTTGATTGTTGGAAAGACGAGTTTCTTGAAGACATATTATTAGTGGTGACAGTTCATTGATTAGCATTTTAATGTTTTCAATGTGGCTATAATAGCCATTCAAGTTCCATTGAAGAATGAATATAATTGGACTATTGAGATAAATCGTAGTCGCTTTCTTCAGTGAGGGAAGATTCATTTGTTGGATTTATTTTCTTTATAATTCTTGTGATATTATTTTTCAAGCGTCTATCATTTAATTTTGAGTGAACCATTTTTAATAAGGTGTATAAGCCGTCAAAATCTTCTGTATAGTTTTTAGCTGTGACTTCAGGAAATTTTGATCCTATTGCGTTTATCACGAAGTCGCATAATTCAGAGAAATTTAGCGTATATGAAGGAGATGCTGTCATTAAAATGTTTTCAATTGGTTTTAATGTGGCTTCGACATCTAAAGCCTTTTTCTTTTTTTTGTGTGCGGATTTTTTTGGAGTTATGAAAGTTTCGTTTAGGTTTTTAGTTTCTGAGATTTCAGGAGAGGTTGAAATTTGCCTTTTTGCTTGATTGGTTGTTTTACTATTATTGCTGTTAGCTTTAGTTGAAGGTATGCTGTGTACTATAAGCGAATCATTTGTCGTTGGGATATCTGCAGAAATAGGGTTGAAACAGTTAGTTGTATCATCTGAAATATTTGTTGCTGAATTATTCTGATTTATTTCCATGAGTTCGAGTTCTGAGGTATAAGGATCTTTAAGTGTTTCTGTACCAGTTGATGTTGATGTGCAGTTTTCTTCTTTGTGGCCAGTAGTATTACATCTAGAGCAATTTAAACCATCTAGGGATAGGAAGATTCTGTAAGGAGTGTTGTCATAGGTTATTAAGATTGTATTTGGAATTGGTTTGGTGATTATCGGAGAGACAAATATTTGCCGCCTAAAGCTTAAGACATGACTATACTCAGACTCGGGCATGCCAACTTTTAAAAACGTTAATTTGGATACTGCAGTTATTTCTAGTTGTTTCAGTTCTTCTTCTAAAATACTGTTCGGAATGCTGGGGCAGATGTTTGATATTACTAGTCTCCTTGCTGGCGTAATAAGTCTTCGAATTTCTATCTCATTGCCTTGGATGAGTACTGTTTTATGGTTGTTTAGTAAGGTATCTACTATGCTAGTATTGTTCAAGTAAATACAAACTCTGTTGTTAGCTATTCGTGATGCAAAGATAACATTTTTTGGTGTGAGTAGAGACCCTATGGCTACTATGTATTCATGTATTTTAATACCTTGGATAGCTGACAGAATAATGGCTTGTTCTTTTGAAGGAAAATTGAAGTTGCTTACTGCATTGGAGTATGTCGATGTTGGTGATGTAGTAGGTATACTAATATTTTCAGAATTATCCATTTTTAATTTTTGTTTTCTTCATTTGATAAAATTTTTCTAGAGCCGGTCTTGTATCGGCTAATTAGTTCGACTTGTGGAAGTTGCCAAAAAACCAGAGACTGGATTAATTGATGTGTTGTATTGAATTATGGGTTATGTATAATATTTAATAATATTGAATTTGTATTAAATTGGTAATGTACTCACAGTTTATTTTTTGTGTGAAGAAACTTTGTTGTTTAAATACTCTATTTAGCTAACAATATTTTAAACGCAGGGTTGGAATCTCGAATTAAACTTTAAAATGTGGAGAAACTTTAAAATGTGTAACCACACTTTCTTTCAATATGTTTATTTACTACAGATATTATAAATATGCTCGACACTTTAATTATTACTTATACATTTTGAGTGCATTGCATTTATGGGAAACGAAATTAATATAACGATCAGCCCTATAATAAAAGTTTATGGCTTCGCCTTTAAAAACAAAGAACGCGTGTTCTGTGTTGTTTTAGTTTTAATTTCAATTTCAGTAATCATTGAGTCACAATTTGGATCGGGTCGCGATACATACAATCTCTTCGAAAATTAATTACGCCTTACGATAATAAATATTATTAACATTTTTTCCTACGTTTTATTCAATTTTATTTTTGTTTTCGTGGTAAATAAGTTTATCACACGCATCCACACCAATCACGGAAGAACTTATTATTAATAATGAAGAATAATAATATTACCCTTCTTGATTGGCCTGAAAATTCACCTGACCTTAATCCTATTGAAAATTTGTGGGCAATATGTAAGGCTAAACTGCAAAAATTTTACTGTACGACAAAAACAAAAATGGTGGAAGAAGCAATTAAGGTGTGGTTTAGAGATGAAGCAATCACAAAGAGTTGCAAAAAACTTGTGGATTTCATGCCTAGAAGACTCCAGGAAGTCATAAAAGTAAAAGGGGGACATATTAAATACTAATTAATGAAAAAATCGTATGCAAGTGTACCTAAATTTACCTTTGGCCTAAATAAATCATATTTACAAATAAATTCTGTTTGTTCACATTAATTCGCACAATACTGTATTTCCAGTATCCGTATGTCTATTCACACCTCAAGTGTGTTTAGTCTGCTGATGTCATCTTGCTTCAGTGTCCATATTTCGCATGCGCACAACATTTAAAACATTTTAATACTTTCAATCCTATTAACATGGACAGTTTTAAGTAATAAAGTATTTTAAGCATGTGATAAAACCAGATCCTGTTATTTCAATGCAGATTCTAATTTCTTTGAAGTGTCTTTTCAGTCTACATTTATGTTTGTTTTAATTTATTCTTGGGGAGTTCTGTTAAATACCTTAGTTTTTATTTTAGAGGCTTTAATTTACAAAGAATTTTTAAAAGAATGGTTATAAGACATAAAAACCAAACATGGGAACGAAAATGAGAGGAAGTGGAGTCATGTCTAAGGTAAGCAAGTCTTCAAAGGTTTGGAAATTCATACGAAACCAAGGAGGGAGGGTATAAATACAACAAACATACAAACCATCAATGTATTTAAACGTCACTACGCAAAACAACTACAAGAGTCCAGACCTAAATATCTCCAACAATATACACCCATAAGATACCAATTACATGGAGCAGAAGGAATCCCAGCTGAACTTTTGAAAAATGCAACATCAACGCTTATTACTATGCTGACAGAACTTTTTAATAGATAACTAAACGCAAATAATATACCTGAAAGCTGAAAAGTAGGATGGATTATACCGATCCATAAAAAGGAGATAAGGCAGACTGCAAAAACTACCGCTGCATCTCAGTTACCAGCACTCTCAATACAGAAGAGTTATGAAAACCCTAGTCAAAAAGATTAGAAAATAATATGAACCACTTGAGCTGGAACAGTAAGCAGGATTTCGAGCTGGACGATCTTGCATCGACCACATCTACAACACAACTAAATGAAAAAAGAATAGATAGGGATAGACTAATTCATCTATTATTTGTGAACTTAACAAAAGTTTATGATACAATACCGCTATGTAGACTATGGAAAGTACTGGAAAGCTCTTGTGAAAGAAGCAATACAACGATTCTACAACAATCTTCGATCAAAAATGAAGCTTAACAACCAGTTCTCCGAGAATTTTAGGGTAAATAAGGGTCTACGGCAAGGCTGCAATCTATCTCCAACACTCTTCAAACTCTACCTGAGTGAGGCACTGAAGAAAGGAGATCATGTTCTGGATACGCATCGCATAGGACTACGAATATCTGCTATAATTGTAACAAAGCGATTAATACAGGAATATCTTCTTTACGTGCCGTCTCCGCGACGGAGGTTGGCAATCATAATGGCTATTCTGATCTTAGATGCTGCCGCTCTGAATAGTTCGATTGATGTGCATCCGTACCATTCCCTCAAGTTACTCAACCATGAGATTCTTCTCCTTCCTACACTTCTCTTGCCCTGGATATTCCCTTGTATAATTAATTGAAGTATGTTGTATCTTTCCTTACGCATGACATGCCCCAGGTATTGCAGCTTTCGTGTCTTGATGGTTTCCAATATTTCCATTCTTTTGTTGACTCTTCGTATGACTTCGTTGTTTGTTAAATGCTCGATCCATGATATCTTCAGGATTCTTCTATACTCCCACAGTTCAAATGCTTCCAACTTTTTTGTAGTCGACGCGTTAAGTGTCCATGCTTCTATCCCGCAAAGCAGAGTCGAGAAACACCTTGCCAGCCTAACTCTCAAGTCTAATTTCAGTTCTCTTGCACAAAGTACCTTTTTCATTTTATTGAAGTTTGTTTGTGCTTTCTCTATTCGAACTTTGATTTCTTTGGAGTAATCGTTTGTGTGATTAATTATTGTGCCAAGATAATTGTAGTTTTCAATTTGTTCTAAAGTTTTTGTCAGGCTTTCATACTGCATATTCTTCTCAATACTCAATTATTTTGTTCATTAGCTTTTGGAGGTCTTGGAGGTTGTCTGCTATTATAATAGTACTACTACTACTAAGGATTTCCACAGTTTTCACTGTCTTCCTTCACTCAACCGTTTTCTCCAATTTTCCCTGTCATTCCAGTCTCCATCTCGCAGGGTTCTTTTCTCCATAGCCTCGTCGATTTCATCTCTGAATGACCTTCGGGGTCTTCCTCTCTTTCTTCTTCCAATCGAGCTCCATTCTGTGATTTTGTTTATCCAGCGTCCTCTGTCCGCTCTTCTGACGTGGCCGTACCAGGATAGTCTCTTCTCCTCTATATAGTCGATTATGTCTGATTGCACTCCCATTCTCCGCTTAATCTCTGCGTTTTCAATTCTGTCTCTTTTTGTAAGTCTACAGCTTCTCCTCAGGAACTCCATTTCTACTGCTCTTATTCTACCTCTATTTCTCTTGTTTATTGTCCAGTTTTCGGACCCATATGTCAGGATACTTCTTGTCAGGGTATTATATATTCTCTTTTTTGTCTTTATCGTAATGTTCTTATCCCACAACACTGAGTTTAGTTGTCTTATACAGTTTCTTGTTTGTCTCAGTCTGTTGTTTATATCTTCTTCTGTTGTTCCCTGGTTCGATATTATGGTTCCTAAATACTTGAATTTATCTGTTCCATTTATTTGTCTTCCCTCGTCTATCTCTAGGTTTCTCATATCCTTGTTTTCTGTTGTTAGGTATTCGGTTTTCTCTAAGTTTATTTCCATTCCGTTGTTTTTATATTCTTCTTCTTAGAATATTATAATAGTATCTTCCGTATATCTAATGTTGTTAATTGGTGTTCCATTGACCTTTATTCCTGCCGTTTCTCCCTCAAGAGCTCCTTTCATAATTTCTTCAGAGTATGCTTTGAATAGTAGTGGTGACAATACATACCCCTGTCACACTCCTCTTTTAATTTCGAACTCTTCTGATGTGTGTTCATTAATGCGTATGTGTGTCTGCTGTTTATAATATAGATTTATTATAATTTAAAGGTCATTATATTGTAATTGTTTTGCTTTGAGGACGTCCTAGCTCTTTGTGGCGGACTTTATCGAAAGCCTTGTTGTAATCTATGAAACAGACGTACATATCTTGGTTCATATTAAAGCATCTCTGGATTAGTACGTTAAATGCAAAGAGAGCTTCACGGGTATAAATACCTACGCCTCCACTGAATCCAAAAAAGGGTTTCTTCAATATCCATATTAGTATTTGGTAAATGCGCTTATGGATGATCTTCAAAAAAATTTTAAGTGTGTGAGACATCAGGCTTATGGTGCGGTGGTCGGTGCATTCTCTACCATTTTTCTTTTTTGGGAGACAAATAAATGTTAAGGTCAACCATTCATTGGGTATGTCACCCGACTGATAAATTTCATTAAAGAGCTTGTAATCCATGTACTCGTTTTCTATTATTTTAAGGATATTAATAGGCAGTTGATCTGACCCCGGGCTTTTTTCGTTTATGGTGTTCTTTAGTGCATACAATATTTCTTCCTTTGTAATTTCTATACTTGTTTCTCTGTCATTGAAAGATGTGTCTTGTAGGTTTCCTCTTTCGTCGTCGAAGAGCTCTTCCATATATTCTTTCCATCGTTTTAGCTTTTCGTCAGTCATTTTTATCTAAAAGAGTTGTGTTGTGGTTTCTTTTTGGCAGCCCTGCCATTTCTTTAACCTCTTTATGTCGGTTGAATAGATAGTATTTGTTCTGAAGATCTTCAATCTCTATACATTTTCCCCCATAGTAAGTTTGTTTTGCCTCTCTTATCATTTTTCTGATTTCATTGTTAATGATTTTGTAGTTGTGACTTTTGTGAATTGTAAACGAGCAGGCAGTTTTTTAATGTTTCCCATTGTTGGTTGATCTCGTAGGTGTTAGTATCTAATTTATCAAAGTTTTCGTATATTTTCTGTTGGAGTTTGTTTTTTTCTATCAGCTTCTTTCAGTTTTCTAACATCTAATTTTGGAGTTCTTTGGGGTTTTCTAATACGTTTAAGCTTAAGCGTGACATTAGCGATTAGTGGGTTATGGTGTGATGTGACATCTGCTTCTGGATATTTTTTAACTGATTTGATGGTGTTACGGTATCTCTCTTTAATCATTATATAATCGATTTGGTTTCTTACCACTTTTTCCAGTTTATCTGCTGGTGAGCGCCATGTATATAACCGTCTGAAAAGTGTAACTTTTTACTAAACTATATGTGGATCATATAGAACAATTTGGTGTTGGAGAAAAACTTTTACTTTGGATGTCAGGGTTTGGGTCTAATTATACCTTACGCATTTACAAGATTCTGATTTCAAAATTAGTTTATTGCAAAATCCTTGTTTTTAAATTGTTAACATTGCGCGTTCAGCGTGTACCACTACCACCACTATTATTTATGTTGTGTATCTCGCACTATAAACACCGAAATACATACCTGGTAAATTTATAGCTGGCGCTTGAACTTATCTATTAAACTGTTTCATTTTCTATATATTTTTATTATTTTTAAATTATTTACTGACTAAAAATCTTTCAAAAATCTATATTTAATACTACTCCTTAATATATAAGTGGAAAATGTCACATTTTAAAGCGAATTTAATGGATAAGCAAAGATTTACTTGTATTGTATCAAGTTTATTTATTGTTAATTATATAAACATATTAATAAAAAATATTGATTAATCAGTATTAAAATATATATCTACGAGTATATACTTGAATCAGTCTAAATTACATCCGCATAAAGGTACACAATCGAATGTTTTTTTGTTCACATGCTTTTGTTTTCCAATTTTTATGGCAATTACAAGCTCGTACACTTCCCGTCATATAAAACTGGTACACTTTTTGTTCCCAATGTAAACCTGGGTTCAGACTGGATACAGTGGTTTGTGAATTAATTCGCTGTTGCCATCACAGATAACGGAATTGCACTAAATCTAATTAAAAAAAGTTATTATTAGATAGGTATTATTTTTATCATTAA
Organism: Diabrotica undecimpunctata; assembly: GCF_040954645.1. Classification (NCBI taxonomy): domain Eukaryota; kingdom Metazoa; phylum Arthropoda; class Insecta; order Coleoptera; family Chrysomelidae; genus Diabrotica; species Diabrotica undecimpunctata. Next base: position 150,036,490 of record NC_092803.1, read on the forward strand.
CAACAAAAAACCGTATTTAATAAATTTAATAAGCAGAGATAGGGTTCAGCTAATATCCAAAATATTTGAAGGATCTTTAAATCTAGATTATTGGCACAGGGAACATTGGAATGCATCTACTGTACCTAATTTTTTACTTCAATTACCTACCGAACACGAACTGTATTTTGTATCAATAAGTTTAGTCACAGGTTAACTACCAAGATTAATTTATTATTTATTATATGAACGATAACATTAACAAAAACTAACATTATACTTTATCCTACGTAGATTATAAAGTGACAATTACAATCCAATACCTCACTGTAATGTTTTATTATAATAATTTAAAGTTATGTCTAGATTGATTTTATCTATCACTATATTTGAATTGAAATATTTTCATAAATTATAATAAAACACAAATCAAGGTATGGGTACTTAATTGAGATAATGAAAAATTACAAAATTAATATGAGAATTTTTTAGGATGCATGTTTAAACACATTTTATGTGACTGACTGATAGAGAATGCTCGATGATGTAGTTTTTAGAATACTCAAAACTGGCGGTCTGTAACACAGCCCTGCTTTTAGCTGATTTAATATAATATTTTCGTTGAACTGGCAACAGTGCCCTAGAAATTAGAATGACACATGTGACAAGATCAACTTACACAACTTGAAAAACATGATTTTCGGTAATAAGAGTTGTACCAGTTTTTTATGACGCGAACGGTACCAAATTTTTATTTCTGGTGGTTTTCCAAACATCAAATAATGTTATCAATTAGTACAGCTAACACAATGTTCGAAATATTTCAGCTTGAAAGCAATAATTTAGAAGCACTATATGATTTTGTGTGAGGTTCTCAAAATTATTCACAGTGTAGATACTGATTTTTTATTCTTGTTGTGCATTTTTGGAATTTATTCAATATACACGGTTGTCAAGGAATATTTTTGGACATTCGTAACCAAAATCCAACAACTTTAGTTTGTTACGTTGCTGCTGAAAGTCTTTCACCAAAAATTTGTGAAATATTACCAATAAATTAGCAATTAATTTCTAGCAGCTGACTTTTCTGATTTCAACGTTTTTGTAGGATATCTCAATTTTTTCAAAGTAAGTTTTTCGCTAGGGGATAATGGGATAGTTTTTGAAGTTCGCACAATGTACCAATCAAGATCAATTAATTAGCAATTAAATATGCCGAGAAGATGAGCCCTGTAGCCCTTTTAATTGCCGAGATATAGCTATGGCTACATACTTTTACCATAAAGTTAGCATAAACATTGTCTCTCGGAAACGGTGACAGCAATAAATTGTTTCTTGGCGTAAAATTTCAGCAATAAATTCCTAGCAAATCACTTTTCTGCTTTCAATGATTTTCTCTGATATCTCGATTTTCCTGTGGGTGAATTTTGCGCTAGGGGACAATGGGGTAGTTTTTTGGGAATGGTCGATGTTCCAATCAACAGCAATTGATTAGCAACAAAATATGCCGTCAGGATGGGCCCTGCGGCCCATTTCATTGCCGAAATATAGCTATGGCTATGCTAGATTTACCCTAAAGTTAGCATAATCATTGTTTGTCAGAAACGGTTACAGCAATACATTTTTTCTTGGCGTAAATTTTGGGGTTTGTTCAATATACAAATCAACAGCAATTAATTAGCAATAAAATATGCCGCCAAGATGAGCACTGTAGCCCTTTTTCCTTGCCGAGATATAGCTATCGCTATGCTAGCTTTACCACAAAGTTAGCATAACCATTGTTTCTCAGAAACAGCTACAGCAATAAATTTTTTCTTTTCCTAACAAATTAACAATAAATTATAGTCGTATATATGTCTAAGGACATATATACAGTATCCAAAATGGATGATTTAAAATTCAAAACGTTTTTGGTACTATTGTATAATCATCAGAGAAACTAGCTACACACATTATTATGTGTGGTCACATTGTAATCTTTAAAATAAATTTAAAAATGTTAAAATTATGCAGATGAGTTCAAATTTAACTCTAAGGAAAAATCACCAAGCACAGTTGTCTTCCTTCCTCTGTATGGTTAACATATCTACAGGGTCTCACTTTTCCAAATGTGGTCTCATGATGTTTCCCTTACAGCTAAATCTGAACCATTGGCATCATTTTATAACAAATTGAAATTTAATATAAAGATTACAATGTACCTGTTGCGGCTAATATAAAAGCAATATGTGAAAAATTTAATAATCATACTTAAATATACTTAATTATAAAATAAATTTATTTAAGTAAACATAAATATAAAAATTACTGATTAGTGTAATTGACAAAATGGATAACTATAGTAGATCTAAGAAAGTAATTAATAATGTTAAAAATAAAAATAGTACTGTGAAATAAAATAGTATCTTACAAAAAGCATTTAAAGCCCTAGGTGACAGATTACTATAAATCCAATATGAACATTAATTAACATGTTACACACATATGAAAAATTATTAAACAGTAAACTAGTAAAAGGCAAAATCCCAGTGACTGACTGTATACCATAGTTTAAACAAACTTACATTTAAGTGAAAAACTTCTAATGTAAAATGATATTTTATCAAAAATTGAAATTTTCCATTCCGTAAAATTGCAATTTCTATAAAAATGCTTAATATTTTCCCAGAAAGTTTTTTAATTAAACAGTAGTTAATCAAGAATTTATAAGTACACTATTTTGATAACAATAACATTCCATACTATGTTAAAAACTAGAAGAAAATTTCACATGTAAGTGCAATAAATGTAGTATTAATCTCGAGAAAAACATTTTCAAGCTACAAGAGGCTATAGTGATTTTTTCCAAGTTTAGACATGCACTTAGAAACTGTAGAAGAATCTTTGCTTTTCATCACAATTTCAGACTATTGGTAATTATTTAAAGTATTATAAAAATTATAATTACTTAAAGAACAAGGACTAAAAATATTTCTTGATTAAGTAATATATTATATTTGTGACGAATGTGCCTTCATCAGTACTGCACAACCACATAAAAATAGATGAAATTAACTTGGGAAGAGATCACTAAGGAACAATGTACCAATTTTGTAACACAAGCACTAGAATCTCCTGTTTTTTAGAGCTACAAATAATGTAACATTAGAGATATACTGTTCATCGTTTTATTTAATTCTTTGTCCTATTTGGTAGTCTGTGGGACTATTCTAAAACATGGTATTTCACAATTGCACATCTTATCAAATACCTCACCTTGACATACTAATTGCAGGAATTTACATCATTATTAGTTTTTCACAATTTGTCTAAAGTTATCAGTGAACATTTCCATGTTTGCTTTTTATTTAAAATCATCTATCTCTTAGTTGTAGAATTGATTAAAATATTTTTCAATTAATGGTTGCAGATAGTGACTTTATTATGAAAATAGACTATATTTTCATTGGGCTTTGTAATTTGCTTCATTACTTATATTTTGAAGTTTTATCATTGATGATCATTGATTACCATTGTCTTAAGAGCATTATACCAAAGAATATAGATGCTTAATTATACACTCTTATATACCTAGGTATTACTTATACATTTCCATTGACTCTATGACAGATAATGCAGCAACTCCTGATTTATTGGCTTTGAGTACAAAGTACTTTGAGTTTGTATATTATATTGAAACATGAAGTTACTATGGACATCTCTCTTGTATGTAGTGAATCTGAATGATTATTGATTTAAATATAGTTGGCAATGATTCTTATATCCCATATTATCTAAACTGCCATATTCTTTATAATTAGTATTATAGTTAGTAAGCAAATATTTCCAAAAATTTAAACATAGATTTAGCACAATCAAGCAGAAAAACAATATAATAAAGAATTAAATAATTAGTTAGTTATAATAAAATGAACTCTATATAAATGAAACATTAAGAATTTGTATAATATAATCTAATGTTTTAAGCATATTTTTAATAAAAAAGCAGGAATTGTTGATATGTAAATAAGTTTTTTATATCAAACTATTAAATATAAAAATTCTCTGATGTAAATTACTATTCCACATTTTGTCCATACCTATTTGATTTCAAATTGTTTACAAACACTGCTGATGACTGATGTTTAAACCAGTGTAAATTAAAATTTTAAACCAATAAGTAAACTTCTTTTAAATTAACATTTTAATGTTCTTTATGACATTGATACGGTTGTATATATTTAATAAATTCTGGTTGCTTTTATGCACTTTTTAAATACCCCAAGTTCATTTGCCCCGATGGGAGGGTTGACCCATTTATGATTTGATTAAAATGGTGGCTTAAAATCATGACAATACAACTTAGTATTAATAGATCGTTTAAATGGTTCACTTGTACATCTATTTAGTAAATACGTACAGGCTAAAAGGACAATAAATTGCATCAATAAAATGTGTTGACAATATGACAAGCTATATTTATCCACCTGTCTCAAAAGTGAGGTTAAATAGACTTTAATTGACAAATACACGTATGGGTATACCAAATAAAAATTCAAATGAACATAAACAAAAATAAACCAGTGTGGTATTAGTATTAATACAGGTCACTGAACTTACCAATTGTAAATAAAAATACCCAAGCTGAAAAACGTACTACGTCTTTCATACTTTAAGGTGTTTGAAAGGTATCCATGCCAAATCCTTTAAAATAACTTCAATAATGTAATAATTGAGGACACTTGGAAAATGTACATTAAAATTATGTCAGATCATCATCACTTCACTGCGAACAAGAAAAAGTACTTTCTTTAAAACGATTTTAAAGAGTCTTCTTTTGTCAAATTATATTTGTGTAAGCTTGAAATTTTCACTCACGTTTATTGGATTAACAGAAGACCGGACATTATGTAAAGTACAACTCCTTGGCTTAAAATGCTCATAACATGACTACACTACGATTATTGACCGGGAATCCACTGTCTTGCGCCTCCAGACTGCCCCTCCCCTGTTTTCAGGGTCGCATTAAATATTTTTCTCCGAAATCTTCCTATAGGGCACTACAGCAGTGAGATTCGATATGCACAGGACCGGATCATCCCTGCGAAGACGAAAGTAGCTGTGTACAGCTGTGCGTTTGTCACATCTGCAATTGAACTAGATTATTTAAATGAAAGTAATTTTAATTGAGTAAATTCCCATTCAGATCCTTGTTATGCAATTTAAAAGATATTCAATGAATTGCGTCTTGATTGGGTCAATAAAAATTTATCAACTTGAAATTATCTATATTCATAAATTACTCGATTTACGACTTTACTACACTATATAATTAAAATGTATAAACATATTTTGTATTCATAACAACATATTTACATTTCCGAGGACAAAATACTTCAACAATTTTCTTCATTTTGTGTATTTTAAGTATTTTAATTTCTAACGGATGTTACTGACTGCTGGAGTGGCCATCCATTTCTTAGCTTTTTGTAAGACAAGAATAAACCAGAAAATAAACAAACAAATTATCATCCGAAAATTATGGAACTGGATATCGTTACAGGTGATAGTGTCGAAGATGAACAAGAACTACTAGGTCGGAAAAGGTCCAACGAGCGAGCTGTAGATGCTGTAGCTATATAGCTAGATATAGGGTATGCACAAAAGATCTTAAAGGTTGCAGTGTGGATAGATCTATACGTCCACCTTTATACAGGGTGAGTAGAAATAATTTAATAATTGGGACATAGAGTAAAGTCTCCCAAGAGTACGCACATAACATAGTATTTTCCATTATAATATAAATGGTTAGGTCTTAATTATCAAATAAGTAATGGCTGAAATATGTAATACATTTGATAAAAAAATGTGAATACTTTTTGACTGTAAAGTTGCACAAAACATAAAAAATTCAATAATATTCAAATGGTGCACATGCGACCTCTTGGAAATACAGCGTCTTAAGAGAACGCAGTAGGTTTCCTAAGAGCGTGCATACCTTTTAAAATCACAACAGAGCAAGGAACTTTGAAATAAATAAAAAACTACTTTACATTGAAAGCATTGGATCCAGTCTTCATTTGGTGGTTCCACAAACTGTTCATTACAAGCAGGATAAAATATGTTTTTCTCTGACATTTCATTCAATTCCGATTTATGTTGTTTATTCTCAATACTTATGTTAGCATATCACGTTTTCGAAAACACCTTTTTTTTCAACTTTTTAGGATTCAAACTTTTCACTACAGTGTTTTGATTTTCATTTTCACTTCTGTTTCCATCTATTCGCCTTTTAACAGCCTTCATTTTGTTGGAATCTTTTCTTTGAGCTTCTGCCTCTAATATCTCAAGAGTGCCTTTAAAGGGACTACTGGTAAAATTTCTGATTTTTGAATTCTTCTTTTTCGAATTTCAGAACATTTCAATTTTAGTATTGGCCTAATTCCGGATGGAGACAGAATTTAAGATGATGGCTCAACGTTGTCAATAGAAAACTTCGTTTTCGTCGGAACTTGTTTAGTTTGATTGAACCACCTTTATTAATCATTATCAAAGTTGGATCAGGAACACCTATTATTTTAACTTGATCCATACTGATTAAAACTGGTGTGCTCAAAAGATCAAATTTTAAATGAGCTACTCATTTTTTTCATTATTAATATCCTAAGGAAATTTTACACTCTACCACTTCTAATTGACCATCAAAGAAATTTTTTTTACTTCCACAAACTTCCTCCCATAAACAGATTCTATCCATTTTTCATTTTCTTTGTTTAAGGCAGATTCTGCTGCTTCCACCGTCAATATTTCTTGTTCGGGTTTCTTTTGGGCGTATGGTCTATCACTTACCGTAGAAGGAGCGAAGTCTTTTTCTGAAAATATTAATGGGCTGAACGAAAAGATTCCAGTCGATTTAAAAGTATTTACAGTCTTTTCAGTGCTAGCAACTTTATAATGAGCTTTTGAAAACAAACCAGCTACATCAGTCTAGTTAGTAACTTTACTAGAATAACTGACAAGCCAGCTGTCACTATAGTTTATAAGCCGACTTAAAAGTCCCAAAAAATCCTTTATCAAGCGGTTGAAGTCTGTGACTTATGTGGGGTGGAATAGCCACAAGATGAATATGATTTTTTCGACTAAAATTTATGACTTGTAGGGTACGATGTGACATATGATTATCAAGAAAAAGTAAAACAGGTGTTTCTTGATTAGATCTCATTGCTTGCTAAAAATGTTGAATCCACTAAAAGAACAAGTCTGCATTTATGAATATGTAGAGAAAGTAGTCTGGGAAAAATTTATGCTGGTGTTACGTATTCTCCGTTAGCATTAAAACAACTAACTGTTCTGATTATCTGATCACGTTCTGCACTTACAGTCTTTCCAACACTTCTTTTTCCTTTATTTGCGATAACTTTTGACAGTTTATCGGGAGCCGTACTTATCTCAATTTTATCCGTGTTAAAAGTACGGTTGGAAGGAAAATGAAGCTTTTTATACAAGCATTTAAGGTTGTCAAAAAATCTATCAATTTTAAGTCTATTAAAACTATCTATTATCCTCCATATGAAACATTTTTCGGGTTGTCGAAGCGTTAATTTCTGTCATAGGCGAAAGTTTCTAACCCACTTGTCACCTGTGGTTTTCTCAGTTGAATTGAAAGGATGTTCAGACATTTCAATGTCTTCTTCTTAGGGTGCCTGTCCGTTCCGAACGTTGGGCATAATTCTGGCTATGATGGTTTTTGTTGGTTGCCATATGGAATGGCTGTGTTGAGGTCTTTCTATACCATGCTCTCAGATTAGCAAGCCAGGATATTCTTCTTCGTACTGGGACAATTTTACCTTGCAAAATGCGTTAGAGTAGCTCATATTTGCTATGATTTCTCATTATATGTCCCAAGTACTGCAGCTTACGACCCTTCACGATTGTTGACCAAATCTGCAGTTTTGTTCATCCTCCATATTACTTCTTCATTGGTGAGTTTGTCTGTCCATGGTATCCCTAGGATCCTTCTGTATAACCATAGCTAAAAAGCCTGAAGTTTTGAGTTTCCGCCTTCAATGTCCACGTTTTTACTCCGTACAGAAGCACTAAGTACACGTAACATTTAAGGAATCTTATTTTTGTTTCTAGGGTGAGGTCATGCCTCTTGAACACAGAGCTCATAGTCAAGAATGCACTTTTTGCCTTTCCGATGCGACATTTAATCTCTTGGTTATTGTCCCACGACTGATTGATTATAGTTCTTAAGTAGTTGTACTGTGAGACATGTTCCATTCTCATTTGGTTCACATACAGATTTGCTCCAGTTATGTTTTCCTTGTTGATGACCATTGGCTTGGTTTTGTTGGTGTTCTGCGAAACAACTTGAAGATCTCTTGCAGCTATCATACTATATTCAGCAGTGGGTCTGGTCTGACCCGAAGTGGAATAATGCTTTCCGTATGGATTGACAGCCTCTACACCGGTAGGTTCTTACCCAATCTTACAGTATCATATTTAATTAAAAAGGCACATTAATATGCTTAACTTACTTCGTATGAACGGAGCATTACTTTAACTGTTTAATGGCTTGGATTTCTTGCAATCAAATGAAGGCAGTAATAATTTGTCTATTTTGTGTAGTGGTTCTGCACAAGGACCATGATGAGTCGTGATGCGATTTAGTGTGCATCGGAGTTTAGGGTGATATGTTGAAACAGGATAGAATCACATCAGGAGGTTTAAAACTCACTTGTACAGCAGTTATTATACAGTGTGGAAACCACTTATGGAATAAAATTGTTTGTGTCCTTATTATAGAAAATAATAAAAAACTCTGAGACACGTTAACTTTTAAATTTAAATGTGCACTTTTTAAACATAAATTTAAATGTACAGGTTGATTCACGCAAGTCTGGCATAGTCCATAATCCTTATTTTTAATGAAATACCCTGTATATTTTTATGTTTTTAAAAGATTCTTAACAACCTGATTTCAACGAACTAAATCATGTAGGGTCTATAATGAATAATACAAGGTGAAATTTTGAAATTAATAATTTATCACGTGTTATGGTATTATTTTAAATTAGCTAAATATAGACAATACACTTCTACTCTAAGTGTCAGTATATTGGGGAAAATTTCTTAATATTATTCTGAAGCTATTCGTATTTTGACAACGATTTCCGAAGTGGAAATTAAAACGTCAATAAACGTACTTTAACCTTTAATTGTGGCTTATTCCCAGTTAAATGGGAAAATTTCTGTTTAGTAACCGTGTTAACATTTTTTGTCATGAATAGGTAAAAACTGTCTAGATAGTCTGCTAATTAAACTAAATCGGTAAATAATGCGGATTGGTATCAATCAGTTGTTGGTGTGTTGACATTTTACATTAAAATAATAAATTCCTAATTAAAAGCTAATTTCTTGCAAAAATAAAAATGAAATATTTAACTAAGACCCACCGAATTGAGATTTTAACGATGATCAGTTATGGGGAGAATTGTAGAAGTCAAGTTAAAGTAGCAAACTTACTTAATCAGAGATATCCTCAGTTGCCTAATATTGCACAAGGTACTGTGTCTAAAATTTAAGCACAATTCAGAGAAATTGGACATGTCAAACCATTAAAAAGAAAACCGAACTTCATTGAAGATGAGGTGAAACTGGATATTTTGTTAAGCGTCGCAAAGAATCCAACGTCAAGTTGACGTTGATCAGCGGAGAATCCTCATTGGATACGTGAGACACACACCAGTATCCTAAAAAGTTAAATGTTTGGGCAGGTATTATAGGAGATCATATTATTGGTCCTATATTTGTAGATGGTAATTTGACAGTGGAAAAATATTTAAGCATGCGACATGTTCTAACTCTTGTCTTGAGATTTAGTTGGCTAACTTATATCCCAATCCAATAGATTCGACCCTACCGCATGAAACTGTCTGGTTCCAGCAGGATGGTGCAACACCCCATTATGCTTTAATGATGAGAAACTACTTGAATGAAATCATCTTCAATAAATGGATTGGACGAAGGGGTACTTTTGAGTGGCCAGCTAGGTCGCCCGATCTTACGCCTTTGGATTTTTTTCTGTAGGGTTATCTCAAGAACAAAGCATATGCAATACAACCAACTAGCATTGAAGACCTCAAAGAAAGGATAACTACAGAAATACGGAATATTTCACCTCAAACTTTAAACAAAGTTCGGGACGAGTTTTATATTAGACTGTGTTATTGCCAACAGCAAGGTGACGAACATTTTGAGCATTTATTTTAATGTAATTCAATCAATTACCTCGGGTATTCTATAAATTATTTGTCTTGAAGAAAATTATACTTAATTTCAAAATTTCACCTTGTATTGTTCATTAGACCCTATATGATATAGTTCGTTGAGATCAGGTCGTTAAGGAGCTTTTAAAAACATAAAAATATACAGGGTGTTTCATTTAAAATACAGATTATGGACTATGCCAGACTTGCGTGGACCACCCTCTACATTCACATTTATGTTTAAAAAGTGCACATTTAAATTTAAAAGTTAGGGTATCTCAATGTTTTTTATTATTTTCTAAAATAAGGACACAAACAATTTTATTCCATAAGTGGTTTCCACACTGTATGATAAGTTGTCCACAAGTTTTAAATGCTCTAAAACATTTCCTACTTTACAGGATGAAAAAGCTAAGTATACGCCCATCCTAAGAGAAGAACAGACTAATATCAAACTGAAAAAAAGGTGGTTTTACAATGCTTTATTTATAATAAACACACTTGCAGAATTTGCTGTTTTATAATGTCGCAGTTCATGTTGTAAGGTTCCCGAATATTCAATGCCGATAGGCGGGAATTCTTATTGAATTCGCGTGATCGAATATACTGGATTTTAGCGGTCATTGTACTATAACTACTCCATCCCCTGAAGAAGTTTTGTGAGGGTCGAACAAAACTTTTGCATTGGCATCTCCTGGAGTTTCGTTGTTAGTATTTTATACCTGTAACATACATAAAGCCAGATAGCTTTAATAAAGATATAGACAGGAGTCGTTCAAAATTTATTCCTATTACTCCATGATTTTGGGTTAATTGTCTCTAAATGTTCTTCTTCCTTATATGTTTTATGGAGTTTGTCTAAGGGGATGTGATCTATCCTGTATGGTTTGAATTTCTATTGTCCTAATTTTATGAAGCATGAGCAGTTTATCTGGGATGGTTATTTTTGAATATATATATTGTTGTACTTTTGAATGTCCATAAGCAATAAAAAACCGATATACAAATTTTATTACTTAAATAAAAATTAAAATTATTGATATTTCATAAAGACACGGGCATATAAATTTTCAAACATCCTGTATAAGACAAAATATGTATTTTAAGTTGTTCGAAGAATTGTTCATTAGGCCTCAGAGACAAGACTTTCAAATATTATCGATAAGAAATTTAAATAAGTCGGTTATTGTGGAATGGATTTACCCGGAATAAAAGTGTATATAGAAAGTGTTGAACAATAGACCGGGATTTGCGGTGGTTTTCTCCCCGAAAGATTATATCGGTAAAAGTTTATTAACAAAAGACATTGAATTGAGAAACAGGTATCGTTTGTAGCTATTAGTAAGAAATATTTGTAAAGCAGATAGATTTAGTTAGAATAATTAAAGAAGGTTGTTTTCTGGAATTACCTGAATGACGTTTTATAGAGAGAGTTGGTTGGTAACGATATACGTCACAAGAGGTGGATGATTTTTATTGGTCAATTTTTGAATGCAAGGAGGTTGGTTTTGGCTATGAGATAGGAGAGAGAAAACAAGGTTAGTGAGTCAGTTTTAGTCGTCCAAGAAGGAAGGAGCTTTGTGATTTGTGTTTGTTTGAAGTCCCGAAGACGTAATTTACCGGGTGTGTTTATTTGCTGTGTAAAAGCTGACCAGTGTGAGGAACGGGGTACAGAGAGATAGAAAACCAAAGGGTATAAGAATATTAAAAGCAGACGAAGCCGGAAACATTTGGAGTTGTAAACAGGCGCGGAGATTGGCTCAAACAGGCTGCATAGACTAACACGAGTTGTTGGGTTGCAGATACAGTGACAGATAGGAGAAAGGTGTACGTCATCTGGACCACAATAGGAGCAGAAGCAGAGAAAGGATTTTTTTGTTGTGGCGTGGCCATAGAATTGCAACGGCAGAGAAGGAAAGGTCAGTCAATTTTCATTAGAGCCGGAGTGTGATTTTCATTTATTAATTAAATAAATTGAATAAAGAATAGAGACAGTTAATTTTACGATCACTTAAAAAAAAAAGAATTATAAAAAGAGCTTAGTTATAACACATATTACAAATCAATGTAAAATAACATTTGGGTCCATGATAGAAAACAACTTCTCATATATTTAAAGTTAGTATATTGCAAATATTACAGGATTGATTGTTATATAAAATTTCATTAAAATAAAGGACATCTCACATATAGTTCAGTTGAAATTCTATGTATTTTATTCAGGTCATATTACCTATCCCGATTAGGAAGCCAATTGGAAAATATTTTGAATCCACGATCAAAGGTAAATAGTACAATTTAAATAGCCTGAGATTGTAATTAATTAATGCTGATTTATTGTGATTAATTGGAGATTAGATCATTTAATAAATATAGACAGGATTTTTCCTAAGTAAGCAATATAATACAATTTAAATAGCATAAGAATATATATATATATATATATATATATATATATATATATATATATATATATATATATATATATATATATATAACTCTGGATAATATGAAGAGTTAAATTTAATTGGTCCAGAACATTCCATGGTTTCAATTAATGGTAAATGTTAAAAATGAATTTATTGAGATTCTCGTTGACATTATTTTTCTTCCTTTATTATTTCTTGGCTGCGTGTTTTATGATTCGTGAATTATTCCTGGGTTGTTTTTCAGGTCCTTTGTTTTTAATTCCTTTCCGATCGTCAGGGTAATCTTGTGGAGAAGGTTCAGAATTAGTTTTTGACTTAGGTTAATGTTTTATATTTTTTTTATGAACTGCAGCCTTTGATGTCTTAATAGTCACGTCGTTATTTTCTTTTATAAGTTTTCCAGAATATCTGGTGACTATGGTAACCATTGTTTCTGGTAACTGTTTTCCGGGTATAAATTTTTGTGCTTGGTTTATAAGTAATAGGGACTATTTTCGATTACTTTCTCTTTATTTTCTTGTATATGCTGCTTAACTTCTTTGTATAATTCTTTAGTTATCTCTCCATAATTTTGTACACAATTATTTAGTAATATTTTCTCTATGTTAACATCGAAGGGATCTTTTGCGTCAATTTGTCCGTTTAATATGTCAATGGGTCTTAATGTATGGAATTATTGTAGCCAATTATAGTCTATGGCATTTGTTCTTTTATCGATAACTTTGCTTTAATGTCCCTTAGGATCCGAAGATGTTCGATTAATGTAGAATGAAGCCTTTCAATCATTTCGTTGGATTTCGGGTTATATGGCGTTATATAGTGGATTGAGATTTTAGGCGATAAATTCTTGTATTACTCCATTTTTGAATTATGTACCATTATCGGCTACTATCATTGTTGGGAGTCCATAGTGTGTTACAAAAATTAATAGAGCGTTGAGTACATTGATGGCATTTACTCCATCTATTGGGTAGGCTTGTTCATACTTCGAAAATGCGTTTATTATAGTTAGAAACTTCTGTCCTCTTCTTAACATGCCATACACCAAAGTGCGTAGGCGACTATCTCATTACTAGAATTCTGTTCTTGGCGGGGTGACACAGCTCGCCTGTATTGTATTATATATAGGTATTCCTGTCCATTCTTTAATATTCCTTAACCAGGATAGTTGTTTGCGGCCGGCTCCTCTCCTACCTTCGATCTTCCCTTGTAGGATTAACTGTGGTATTTCATATTTTGCTCCTCTCAATATGTGCCCAAAGTAACCAATCTTGCGTTTTTTAATTAATTCAAAGAGTTCTCTTTCCACGCCGGCTCTCTTAAGGACGTCATCGTTTTGAACTCTATCCACCCAAGCTATGCGCATCATTCTTCTCAATGACCACATTTCAAATGCTTCAAGTTTGTTGATAGCTGTTTTTTTGAAAGTCCACGTTTCCATGCCATAAAGCAAGATGGACCATATGGTAGTACTTGACCATTCTGTAGCGTATTTCGAAATTTAGGTTTTGATTACATAGGAGCGGTCTGAATTTCACAAAAGCTTGTCTTGCCATTTGTATTCGGGTTTTTATCTCTTGTTGTGGATCCGATTGGTCATTAATTGTGGTGCCAAGGTATTTAAAAGTTTTCACGTGTTATATGCGATCGTCACCTATGCATATTATCGGGTTTTCTGGAGGGTTTCAGCTAATGACCATATATTTAGTTTTCAAAATGGTGGTTTTTGAGGCCATATTTTTTACCTATGCTATTCACCCTATCAAGTAATAACTGCTGATCTTTCAAATTATCAGTTATAATCACTGTGTCGTCCGCATAGCGTAGGTTGCTAATTGGTATGCCGTTCACCTTAATGCCTAATTCCGTGTCTTCTAATGCTTCCGCAAATATATTTTCAACATATAAATTAAAAAGTATTGGAGAGAGTATGCGGCCTTGGCGGACACCTTTCCGGATTTCAAATTCATCCGTATATTGGTCTTGATCAATCCTCACCTTTGCCATTTGGTTCCAGTATATATTCTGAATAATTTTGATCTCCTTCTGGTCAATGTTGGCCCTATGTAGTAGTTCCATCATAATATCATGTTTAACATTGTCAAATGCCTTCTCGTAGTCAATGAAGGTGAGGTAGACATCTTTTCGTTGATCTAAATAGTTTTGTATTGTGTTCAAACATAAAATTGCCTCTCTTGTTCCTAGTCCTCCCTTAAAACCGAATTGTGTTGACCCGCTAAGTTCTTCTAGTATCTTGTACATTCTTGAGTGTAATATCCTAAGGAAGAGTTTCAGCAAGTGACTCATTAAACTGATTAAGCGGTGTTCATTACATTTTGTGGCATTAGCTGTTTTTGGGATCATCACAAAGGATGACTGCAGCCATTCTCGCGGAATGTAAAAACTTCTGTCCACTGGTCTGAAATAAATCGATGTGAACTATTTCCAGTGGTTTAGTAGGAGTTGGTGTAATCATAAACTTTGGCTTAGGAGGAAGTCTGTTATATTTATTTTCTTGGCATATATCGCAGAAGTTTGTGATATCTTCTATGTCTTTCTTCATATTATGCCACTAATATCGTTTTCTTATTTGTCTTTCTGTTTCAGCTATTCCTCTATGGTTATTTTTTCCTTCATGATAGTTCTTTATAAGTTCCTTTGATTTGCATACTTTTTGCGGGTTGATGTGCTTCTTGAAAAAATTTATAGTATCAGCTTGTAACTGGTCTTTCGATAGCTGAATATGATAACGCTTTTTATTAGGAAAAGTTTGGGCAATTGCTGGAGATCGTGGACTGTAGTAGACGGTTTTGATAATAATTTGATTATTGTTAAAATTAAGTGGCTTTTCTAAAATAGGTATGCCAACAACTGGATTTTCTGCTGCTCTATGGCTTGTTTCATTTCCGTCTCACTTGTTTATCTTGTAGTATAGCCCTGTCGAACGCCGACCAAGATACCTCTACCAGACTGAAGCCCAACTGACTTAATATCCATTTTTATGTAAACCTCTCTTTTATTTATAAAGAGGGTAAAATGTAAGAATGGCCCGGATTAATCAATCAAATAGTTCAATCATTTTTTTTTCCTTTTACCCAGCCAATTTGGATAATACGCGAAGTATCCGGGTAAAACTAGTTTTACCCAATTTCGGGGTTTACTTGTAACATACACAAGTTTAATGCAGATTTTTAATTATATATATTAGTCGAAAAACATATATTCAGTTATAATATATTTAACATTGTAATACATTACGTCCACTTTGCTCCCTTACGTGAAAATTTTTATCTGATCACATACCATTTAAAAGGATTAAAGTACCAATTATATATCCGGTTATTTTAGTTTTAGAGATCTTTGTACTAATAAACTTACAAGGTACATTTACAAAATATCGGTATAACTTTAACAAAATGTATAATACATATTTTTAATTATAGGAATTACCCAAATAGTTAAATCATTAAATTGTAAATTTTTTTTTGTAAACAGAAATTAAAATAATTTAGTGATTCGTAAATTCGAGGACTTGTATCAGAACAGTGTCGTGCAACTTTTTTAATCAAACATTTATTTTGTTAAAATTTTTGTCAAACTGACATTTTTAACTTTTTTATAGCACTGTAAATTATATAGGTCATAGATTTCCGAATAAACTCGTAGTGTACATTGGATATTTCTTATAAATATTTACAAACCTTTTCATTACAATTTCTATTTTTCTATTTCTATTTGCGGACTGTTTTTTTTGTAAACAAGCATGTTAAAGTACCCGTGAACACATAATCATACTTCTTCTTCTTCCTCTTAATAAGCAATTCTGCTTGTTCATTGGCGGATTAATACCTCTATGGAAGGTTGTCACTCCCTCTTTCACTTTCTCGGCCGATTGGTGACTTATGTCTTGCTGTTTTGATGACATGGGTCTCCCCCATGCTGCTTATATGGTTATTCCAATCTTTTTTCTATTTTGTGTCTATTCATTTATACACTGCACGTTACATTTACTTCTAATGTCTTAACTTCTCTTTCGATCTCTCAGCGTATTTCCTGTAATTCTTCTTAGTATTCTCATCTCTGCCGTTTCCAGTAGCCTTTGTGTTGTGACTGTGTTGGGTTTTGTTTCTGAGGCATATGTCATTATGAGTTTTGCACTGGCTTTATAAATTCTTGACTTCATCTTAGTGTTAATGTGTCTGTTCCACCACATAGTGTTATTAACCCCTTTATGCCCACAACTATTTTTGTCAAATATATTATTGATTTTCTCAAGAATGTAATAAAATACCCTAAAATGCATAGAAAAATTACTAAAAAATTTTTCAAAAACTGATTTTTGAAAAACAGGCTGGGTCGTTAACGACCCGTTGGGCACATAGGAGTACAAAATAATAATAATACCTTTTAAACAATTACATTTTATTTTATTTCCTTCTAACAAATAAAACATTTACTCCCTAAAATAAAAACAATGAAGCAGGCATAGTTTAATTATATTATTTATAAAATATATTATTAAGGCCTAAAATAGTTTGTATGATAATCTTTGAAGCACTTTCACATCTATCGCATGCTTTTGTAGTTTTAGTTGAACATACACGATTTTCTTTGAGGATCAGTAATAAGTAGATGCTGTGTTGATGTGGATGGAGCAGGAATTATTGCAAAATTTTGAGGTCCAGTAGAACGGGCTGGTTTTCCATAATTAGACAATAATGTACGAGCTATATGTCTTCTAAATTATAAGTTGTCATTTTTATATCCAAATTGTCGTGCTAGTGTCCAAGCATTAGTTACACAAACATCCAGCATTCATATCCATATTGGAAAGTACCATTTTTTTCCACGTATTTTTATTCTATAGTTCGAAATGTTGTTGTTCATCAAGTCGACTCCTCCCATAAATTTGTTGTATTGCGAAATTACAAATGGTTGATCTATTTGAATTTTTTGTTTTTCTTTTGCTGAATATCGGCTTGCTTTTTGGATTGGCTCAATTCCGTGCTCGCTCATTAGATAATATGGTGACAACATTATTATCTTTCCATTTTACAGCCGCAATTTTAGTGCTGTCGTCAAACAAACTACAATAATATCCTCTTGGTTGTTTTGTCATACTTTTATCTTCTAAAGGACACTCTTCTGTTCTGTTTTCGCGTACAGTTTCAGTGGCACTAAACCCCATTTCTGCAATTGATGATATCAAAGATATGCTCGTAAAGAAGTTATCAAAATAGAAGGAAAATTTTATATCTTTGTATGTGTTTCGCAAAATCTCTGCAAAGGTCAACACCACACTTTTTCCTAATCCACACTTTTTATCAGCACCAGTTGTTGATTTTCGGCTTTGATATGTCAAAATTTAGGCAATATTCGTTTGATAAAGATATTACCCATGCTTTATAGCCAAATCTTATTGGTTTTCCACGAATAAATTGTTGGCACCCATTACGACCAAAGTAAGGAATCTGTATTTAATTTGTCGAAGAAAGGTCTAATCTTGGCCAATTTATCATTTTCGGCAAGGTGGTTGTTGTCTGCAGCATGAAAAAATCCAAATATCTCTTCAAATCTATTGCGTCTCATAGACTTTGTTACTAAAATATTATGTGTATCATCGGAGTTTTCCCAATACATTCTTCGCCTTGGTAATGGAACGTAACCACTTAAAATTAAAATTCCCAAGAATACATAAAATTCGTCAATTTCAGTTGAAATATTTTGATTTTTCGAGGCAGCATAATTTGTTGTTTCTTTAATTAAATACTCTATTATTTCTCTGCTCATGAACAATTCAAAAAATTCAACTGGGTTACTTTCATAGGTAAGTGTTAAAACTGGTAATCTCGGTAGATTGGAATCGGCATGTAATGTTGGCAAATTTATCATGTTCGACCATTTGCGTGTCATTTTCTTTATTTTTTCTGTTCGATGTTTTACATTAAAATCAAATGATTCTTGAAGGACTTCATTTTCTATGTTTTTCTAATCATTCTGAAATTGTACTTCAGCATGGGTATTTAATTGACCTTTATTTAGCCTATCCGGATCATTACATTCCTCGTCTCCGGAATCCGAATCGGTTAACCAGCCATTATTATCTGGAGGCACAGAATTTTTGCAGTAGGTAATGGTTTCTTATTAAAACAAAATTTTCTCATTATGATATGTCATGTACCCAACGGGTCGTTAACGACCCATCAAAATATAATATTATATTTATGACATTATATAAAATTATTTTTATACTAGTAATATTATAATGTGTTAACACAACTTGTGTTTAACTATATAAAATGAATTTAATTAATAAAATGATTTATTTAAATGTTCTTACACATTTTTGAATGAAGCCATGCTGCGAACGTTGTTCAAGGTCTATTTTGATGTACACTGTATGAAAACTACGAGCGAAATAAACGGTTTGCAGTTTGCAATATTTATAATATTTGTATTTGCAATTGTTGTCTGGATATAAGGTTAGAACGACGCCTGAGAATGCTTCGATGTTACGTGTTCTCTACTCTTCTTTATGGCTTGGAAGCGTGGAACTAAAACAACTCCATCTGAATAAGTTTGAATTTTGAAGCCGCCTTTGAATTTTGGTGTTACAGAAGAATCCTACGAATATCATGGATTCAAAGAATGTCAAACGTGGAAGTAACTAGAAGGATAGGAAATAGGAAGGAGGCGGAAATAATATTAACTATCAAAAGATGAAAACTTGAGTACTTAGGACATGTGATGAGAGGGCAAAAATACGCATTATTACAACTTATTATGCAAGGTAAAATCCGAGGAAAGCGAAATGTGGGAAGACGAAGAATATCCTGGCTTAAGAACTTAAGGGAATGGTTTGAATGCAGTGGTGCAGAAGTTTTTAGAGCGGCAGTCAACAGAGTCCGCATAGCTATGATGATTTCCAACCTTCGATAGAAGATGAAACTTAAAGAAGAAGAAGAAGTTTGCAATAAATAAACTGCTTACTTGCATAGTCAGGAATGAACTTGTAAACAAACGGCCACTGGTAAATTCGACATATTTGCTTGGAACATATTTTTGTTAGTTGCGTCGTTAGCGACCCGTTGGGCATAAATGGGTTAAGGCATCCTGCCAGTCTATTTGCTTTTTGTACTTGATCTCTCACTTCTTTGTCCAGGTCTCCATAGCTGGATAGTGTAATTCCAAGGTATCTTCACATCAGCTGGTAACTCCGGAGTTAAAACCATGCCGGCTTACTTAGCCCCCAGATACTGTTATCAAATTCCTTGTCACAGGATACAGCTTACAACAAAAGGGCGATTGACTCACTTTACAAAGATTGCCACATATCGTATTGAGCTTAAATCACCTTCTTCTCACCAAAACTCATGGAAACAAGGGAAAATTTTGCCGGTTATCAAGACTCTGCGAAAATGAACTTTACTATCCAGTCGCTACCATTCCTCCTCAGACTATCAAATTGATTTTTTGACCGCTACACTATCGAAGTCCCGATGAGCAAATTCGGACTTACACAATGAAAACGTCCGTCTCTTACGGCTCTCCAAAGTTAAGTGACATTATCACCCAAAATTATCCGCATAAGCAGAAATATTGTTATTTATTTTCTGCGCAGATATCTAGGCGGAATCGACATCAAACGAAAGAGCAATTTGTTTATTATAAACAGACAAAATGTTTACATTACCAATCTTAATGACGCAAAAAGATTAAAAATCTTTTTCGGTGTTTTATGATATACGGGGTAAAACGAAAATACTACAAATTAGCAGCATTTTGTATATTCCTCTAGTTCGTCTCGTGAATTATTTTCATTGGTATAACTTAGGACTTCTTAGATAGTAGTTCTTAGCATTTTCTTCTTCCCGGTAATGCCTCTTTCGCCAATTCAAAATTTGCGTCTGTTAAATGCTGCTTTATCGGTTAACCTAATATACTTAATAAATATCTATCAGCATTATGTTCACTCATAATGCATTGTCATTACCAAAACTGTCGTTGAAAGATCTCGTGGAAGTAAATCTTGAACAGGAGTGAAGTGTGATAAGGGTGAACAGTTTATTTTTTTTAGAATTTTATTAAAATATCAATGATTTAAATTAAAAAAGAATTTAACAATAGAATAAAATACAACGGAGAACAACTAGAAGATCCTGAAGAACTATGGAGTGAATTTAAAAACTAAGTTAAAGAAATCTCCACAAACAATGATTATAAAAAAAACTTAATCAAGAAAAATAAATGGATGACAGACGACATCTTGAAATTAATAGAACAACGTCCACTGATAAAATCTAATGAAGCAGAATATAGACACTTGCAGAGAAGAATAAAAAATATCAAATTAGCCAAAGAAAAAAAAACGGGTGTGGCAGTCCAGTGGGACTGCCGGTGGAAGTTACACTTCTATACACGCATTCGCCGTTACAAATTTATTTGGGAGTCAATCTGCACAATCATTACATATGTAATTCTATACGTAAGACATAGCAGAGAGAGAAACAGAATTAATAACAACTTACTAACAATGAAGGATTGAATCAATATTTTGATGATAATGTATATTTTTATTTTCATGTATGTATGAAAGGAGTTGAATGCAAAATTTTTTTTACACATACTCTGCAGTAAAATTCATTGTTTATTGTGTTATTAATATAATAATACAATACAAATTAAACTGCAATATTCATAAGTATTTAAAAATGACAATAATATACATAAAAAATACACTACAATACAGTGCAACATAATTCCATATAATAATACAATACAAATTAAAATGCAACATCCATAAATATTTAAAAATGACAATAATGTAATAATATTAATAAAAAAGTCCTCTCCGACTGGGAATCGAACCCCGGTCTCCCGCGTGACAGGCGGGGATACTGACTACTATACTACCGAGGACATGACACAAATGTATTTCAAAATTAACAGTTCTGGATCATACAGTGATTTATTGAGATTATTATTTTGAAATACAAAAGACTAATATAATTATGAACATTTAATAAATAATACAGAACATATCACATAAATAATAATATTAATAAATATTTTATTATATGTGTAATATTATAATATATATATATATATATATATATATATATATATATATATATATATATATATATATATATCTTTATATAATATATATAATATTAAATTATATATACAAAAGTAACATTTTTATATTCGAGAGAGGAAGATAGAGAAAATATATCTTCTGTCTCTCTCTTACTCATTATCTTACATATGTAATGATTTCACAGATTCACTCCCATACAAATTTCTAACGTGGAGTGAGCGTATAGAAGTATAACTTCAAAATGGATGAGATAAAGGTGAGACTAAATGGAGGATGTAATATCTAAACACGATTTAATGTGCACAAAATACTAAAAGAAATGAGTAACATATTTAAAAAACGAGTTCCCTCTGTACTCGTTGACAATAATAACAAAATTATTGTAAATGAGCACGAAATAAGAAAAAAATGGCAGCTGTATATATCAGAATTGTTTGAAGATGACAGGAATAATATTGCCGAGTTCTACCAAAACTGTACTGACGGCCCAGAAATTATGAAATGCGAGGTAGAACACGCTATAAATAATGCTAAAATTAGAAAAGCTTGTGGTCCAGATGATACACCAACTGAGTTGCTGAAACTAATAGAGGATGATCACATAACAGTAGTAGTAAGACTTTTTAATTCAATATATAACACCGAAGTGATTCCCACAGATTAGCTCAAATCCATCTTTGTCGCAATACCTAAAAAACACAATGCGAGAAAATGCTCAGAATATCGATTAATTAGCCTAATGAGCCACACTCTTAAAATTTTCCTAAGAATACTTCACAACAGAATTAGACGCAAATGCGAAGAAGATCTCGTAGATACCAATTTGGTTTTAGAAATGCTATTACAAAAATGCCGTGTCCAAAGAAAAGATGTATTTGCATGTTCCGTGCACTTCGAAAAGGCATTTGATAAAGTACAGCATGTAAAATTAATGTAAATATAGAAAAATATCGGAATAGATGACAAGGATATTCGTGTCATTAAAAATTTGTACTAGAATCAAACTGCTATCGTAAAAATTGGAGATAACTACACCGATGAAATCTCCATACAACGAGGAGTCAGACAAGGTTGCATTTTGTCGCCAACATTGTTCAATGTTTACTCGGACCAGTTATTTAAAAAGGCACTTGAGAGACAAACATATGGAATAAAAATCAACGGGGAATTACTTAATGTGATTAGATATGCAGACAATACAGTAATTCTGTCAGATAATATTGAAGGTCTCCAAATTCTGCTTGATCGTATTCACGAGGTAGGAGAGGGAATGGACATTAAAATAAACTCAAACAAAACCAAATTTTTAGTATTTAGTCGTGATCCACATCCTGATGCAAAGCTTCAAATAAACGGAGTCCAAGTTGAGAAAGTTCACAAAATGACATATTTAGGAACTGTGATAACGGACCAACTAGATCCAGACATAGAAATAAAACGTAGAATATTAATGACTAAAACTACTTTTATGAAAATGAAGTAATTTCTTTGCAATTCTCATCTCAGTTTAGAACTAAGACAAAGAATGGTTAAGTGCTATGTTTCGTCCGTAGTTTTGTATAGTGCAGAAGTGTGGACGTTAAAAGTATCGATCATGAACAAAATTGAAGCATTGGAAATGTAGGTTCATAGAAGAATGCTGAAGATACATTGGACAGCAAGGAAAACTAATGAAGAAGTACTAAGGAGCGTCAACAAAGATAGAAAACTACTAAAGACTGTTAAACATCGAAAAATGTCTCATCTGGGACATATAGTAAGGAGAAGTCGATATAAAATATTACAACTGATCCTTAAAGGCAAAATAGAGGACAGTAGAGCCCTAAAAACATTCTTGAATGGACTCAGATATCAAATACAGGACATTTATTCCATATTGCAGAAGATCGAGAAGCCTTCGCAATGGTGATGGCCAACGTTGGATAATTCTGATATGGCATGCGAAGAAGAAGACCACTGATTTCCTCCTGTTGCTGCTGATAGTTCACTTAAAATTACTTTATGATTTTCATCTTTCTTGATTAACTGTGACCTTTTAGGTCGACCACTTCGATTTTTAGAGCGAAATGAACCGTTTCACTTAAAAGATAAAATAAATTTGAAAAGGTTTTGTGATTTGGTTATCTTCTATCTGCATATATCAATATATAACATCTATATATAAGATCAAACCATTCCGTATTGCGTCATTTGTAAAATTATTGTGACCTGAAGTTTCACTTGCAAAGCAATGATAGCTTCAGAAAATGCAACAGTATAATGTTGCAGTATACCTACTGTTGAGAGTCAAATAAAAAATAAAGAATTGATAAGAATTTATCAATACACAGTGAAATTATTAACAAAAGACAAAAAAAAATGCATCTTTAACATAACAACGCTTTATCGTGTTTATATCAGTATTTTACATAACTGATAACCCTTTTCAAAACACTGAACGTTCCCAACTCTGATAGTATCAAAATTATAGCATTAAAAATAATACCGCTACAACACTTCGATATATATGTATATTTAAAAATTGGCCGTGAAAGTTCCGTCTTTGACAACATCAACCAAACAAGATTCTTTCGATAAATCAGTTTCTGTTTGGAAGATGTTGTTATTAGTGCTTCTTTCAATATTGGGTTGTATAGTCAGTATTGTAGTACTTTTTGTAATTCTGTTGTGGTTATATGTACACTTTGAATATGTTGCTTGTACTAGTGATGTTTGTTTAGTAGGAAAAACGGCATTAGTTACAGGTGGAAGTAAAGGTAGGTTTTATTTTTTTTTATCGTACGATTCTTTAAAAAATCTCTAAAAGCTATTCTTCCTTATCTTATTTGTTACTGCTCTAAACCGTTATATTTTTACTAATAAGAATTGAAATAACAGGATTGATATGGGTTTTACCAGGTTTATTCTTTCTCAAAATATTCTTAATTTAAAATGTATATCGTTTTATTGTCGGTCAGTGTTAATTCTAACAATAATTATTAATATTAATAATTTCGCAATATTCCAATATAAAATTTTATATACTGGTGAACTATTGACTAGTCACTCGACACTGAAGAGTACGTAGATTGAGACCTCAGTGCCGTTTGACGGTTCTTGTATTTCTAGAGAACACGATACCAGTACGATTTCAGATTGGCCACACGATACCAGTACATATCGAAGATAAGACTCGAACAAAGAAAAATGTGTTATTTTGGAAGATACTAAATTGATTTGCTTCGAAACAGATCTTATTGCATAGCAGGATGAGGCTAGTTTCTTACTTAACAAATCGATATGAAGGGACCATTTAAGGTTGCTGTCTATAAAAATACCAAGAAATTTTACAGAATCGACCATACCGATCTAACTGTTATTAAAAAGCAAGGGTTGAAGAGCTCCTTTATAGGATAATGGTACTGTCTTATCCACGTTAAAATAAAGTAAATTAGAGTCGGAACAGGTTTTTATTTTAAATCGATCAGAAGTTATAATTGCATGAAGAGTTGCAATACTAGAGTTCTTCCAGGTAATACTGGTATCATCAGCAAAAAGGAAAATTTTTCCATCGATTTTTAAGTTAGTGATGTCATTTGTAAAGATAAGGAAAACTAGAGGACCCAGTACTGAACTTTGTGGTACTTCACATACAATGCTTTTGTGACTAGAGTCAGTATAATTTGCTCAGTTGTTTCCTATTCCTCAAGTAAGATTGGACCAATTTAAAGAAATACCTCGAATTCCGTAGAAATTTAGTTTTTTTATCAAAATCTCGTGATTTACCCAATCAAAAGCTTTGGCTTAGTCACAAAAGACAGTGGCAGTATAAAGATTATTGTTTAGTGCTTGATAGACCTCATGTAGTACAGAAAACATAACATCGCTGGTACATTTATAAGATAAAAAGCCGAACTGACTTTGTGATACAAAAGAGAAAGGACATAAGTCAGGCTTTTATACGCCTCTCAATAATTTTGGATAGGACCGGTAGTAGGGCGATAGGTCTATAGTTGCAGACATTAGATTTTTCACCACCCTTATGGAAAGGAATAATAATGGCTGTCCTTAGGCAATCTGAAAAGGGTGCCAGGACTTCCAATACATTTTTTGGGATATTTGAGAAAATTTTTATGGATAGTCCTTCAGTACTACAGGAAGATTTGCTTTTGATACTACTGATTGTTTGGATCAGTTCAGATTTATCTACTGGTCGTATAAAGAATGAATTCGAGATCTTTTTTGAATTGGGGAGATAGGACATAGGATTTTGTTGTGGCAAAATAGTGGAGGTTATATTTTTACTCACATTAACGAAGTATTCATTTAGATTTTCAGGGTTTAGACCAGAAAATGTATGAGCTATGTTAGTTTTATTTCCAAGATCGTTTATTATGGACCAAGTTTCTCTTGCAACATTTTTAGAGCTTCCCAGATGATTTTGATAGTATATTTTTTGGCTGTTTTGATAAGTTTTAGATATGTTCCTCTGTACTTGGAGATATATTCAGTGACAAAGACGTTGGTAGTAAATTTCTTGATGCACAGAAGTGAACGCATATTCTTAGCTGATATGCGAATACCCTTGTAGTCTAGGGTTTGTGATGTTTTGACTTAATTGTAATTAAAGGAAATGCCTTATTGAAAATACAAACAAGCCTATCTAAAAATCACTAAAATTAGAGTCCACGTTCACAGAGGGAAAGTGCCACCCAGAAGTCAAGCACAATTTTTGGAATTTACGAAAGTTATGAGCCGAAAAAATCCTACCTAAACTTGTGATTTCATGGATTGCTTGTTAAGAGTATTAAACTTGGTACATACTGCTTCATGATCAGATAGTCTTGCATTAATAATTGTAGAGTGTACATCAAGGGGTGAGAAATCTGAGACAATATAATCAATTATGGTAGATGTTGTTTTAGTAATTCTTGTAGGAGAATTAACGTGCATTGTGAAAGCATACGATTCAAATATATTGACCAAGGATAATTGGGTAGCACAAGCAACAGGTCGTCTAACAAATTTAACAGGTTCTAACAAAAAAAATGTTCCGTGTATTAAGATTCTTGTTATAAACCAGTGAGAACTCCAAAAAGGATTCATTCAACAGAAAGTCATATTTTGTTATAGGAGAGAAGTCATTATTTGTAGAAAGAATTAGGGTGCCACCATGAGCTGAACTTGGATCATCATACCTAAAAATTGTGATATACTTTTCAACAAAACAAGGATCATTGACTTCAAGCCAGTGCTCGGTAAACGCAATTATCGGGGAAAATCCTAATTCCTCTAGAAACAAAAATAATTCATCTGTTTTATATCTTATAGAACGAATATTAATCAGAACCATGCTAAAGTTGTCATCACTATAAAAATATGGGGTTTCTAGTCCCACAGAACACGCCATATTATTTAAAAATTTCGTTTTGGTGAGGCAATGGAATAGTAGTTTCGGTGACTTTTCCTTGATATTTGTAGGTGAATAATTCTTTCCGAAGTGAGAAAGGACCTAAATTAGACCTTTATTAAATTATTTTG
Organism: Diabrotica undecimpunctata; assembly: GCF_040954645.1. Classification (NCBI taxonomy): domain Eukaryota; kingdom Metazoa; phylum Arthropoda; class Insecta; order Coleoptera; family Chrysomelidae; genus Diabrotica; species Diabrotica undecimpunctata. The sequence continues at coordinate 150,063,768 of NC_092803.1, forward strand.
ACATACTGTTGGCAGATATTTTTGCTTCATGAAACTATAATTATTTTGCTATCACTTTGTTTCGATCCACTCCAATCCACTATCATTAACCTAAAATGCGTCAAAAATACTTAAATACTTTGTATCTGTTTTTTTTTATCGACAAGGTAACTTACATAGGTACGTTTTGTTTTTAGGCATAGGATATGACATAGTTTTGCAACTGGCCTCCAGGGGCTGCAAAGTTATCATAGCTAGCAGAACAATAGATGAAAAGCTGAGAAAACAAATTATATGGGAAACCAATAACCCGAATATAGTACTGGAACATGTTAATATGAGCTCCTTTAAATCAGTACGTCTACTTGCAAGCAGGTTACAAAAGTCGGAATCAAAATTAGACATATTAATTAATAACGCTGGGATTCCACAATGTTTAGAAATTCCAACAGAAGACGGGTTGAATGAAACAATGCAGGTTAACCACTTTAGCGCGTTTCTGCTAACTCATCTACTTGTGGGTAAGAACAATGTTTAATATTTATCTTGGATTTTCATAATGCATGTTGTTATTCTTATCATTTATACTGATATTTCTTAACCCTTTATTCAGAAATAAATTAAAAGTGGACTTCATAAATGCGAAGGTTCTTAATTTTTTTTAAATTGCCTGTCAGAATTAACCCTACAGTACTCACGTGGGATACCAGTGTCTCCCACTTGCCGGAAAACCGCGCATGCGTTCTTATACAGAGCATGTGATATACCAGCTTCTAAGACTCAGGCATGATACCAAAGAATATAGACGCTAAGCGTCTATATTCTTTGATGATACTATGACTAACAAGATAAGGTATTGCGCATACTGAAGAGAGGGGAGATTCGGGGATAGAAGTCGTGACGTAAGTGGAGAGTTGAAAGTTCGTAATGTCCGTTTAGTTTGAATGGTTCGCGATTGTTAGCTAAGTTTATTTTATGTTTTATTTGTGTAAAAGGCAGATATATCTTACTAAAAAGTCTAAAAATGAGGTGTGCTGTTTTCAATTGTGATAACTATAATCAAAATAAAGATTTAGCTGGTAAAATTTATAGATTTTTTCGGTTTCCCAAAGATAAAGTTTTATGTAAGAAATTGATTCATTTTTGTCGCCGCTCTGACAAATTCAATGTGCTCACTGCAAGAATGTGTTCTATAAATTTTACTAGTAATGATTTTAAAAGAGATTTCGTGACACAATTATCAAAAAATGCCAGCAAGTGTAGAAAAATTTTGAAAAAGTATTCAGTACCTTCCCTTTTAGGAAACAGATTAGAGGAACCCTGTAAAAATTACGTAAGGTTAGATTAGTGGAGAGAAATGTTAAAAAACAGTGGTGGCAGATATAAGAGAAGGAAACAACGTAGGTATCATCATAACTTGTTTTCGTTGTGTTGGATTTTGTGTTTCTTAATTTTTACTGAATGTTTTTAGCTAATAACTTCATCTTTTAAAAAAAATAACAAAAGGAAAATACCACTATTAGTAAGTCAGTAACATATCGAGGATATATTATTTATGTTTTTTAAATAACAAACGTATAAAATCAGAATTTGGTGTTTATTGAGAGTAAACTAAATGTAACAGTAAAAACTTACAATGTCGGGATAGTATTATGAGGTTTTTTCCTGGTTTTTCCTCATAATTTACTATGGAATCACTAACAGGAGAATTTTACTGTTATCATGGCATATGGGTTGTGTTTTTAAAGACGAATTACATGCTATGATTTTTTTCTGACGGATATTCTCAAGTCAAACTTAATTTCAGATAATCGAATGAACTATCTTACAATAAAGTCGTCCCAGGAATGCAACTCAGCAATATTGGCAATAACATTATAACATTTTAAAGTCGTCTACTTTAAAATGTCTGAATGTAATATATGTCTGAATTGTCAATATACATGAGTAAGATAAAATTAAATCATTAGAAGAATTTTGCACCAAGTAACAAAAAACAAAATTTGTTTAATTTATTGCTTGTATTTTGAGAACGAGTTCAGAAGTGGAGGTTGAAACGTCAATAAACTTATTTTAACCTTGGATGTAGATATCCCCCAGTTCTCTCCATCTTTCCCTATCTTGAGCTGTTCTCTGCCATGTGGGACCTCCTTGTTTCCTGATGTCATCTTTCCACCTCATCTGTGGTCTGCCTCTTGATCTCTTTGCATTGTATGGACGCCACTTACCGATGGCATTGTTCCATCGTCCGTCTTGGAGACGTTCATTGTGTCCAGCCCATTTCCATTTCAGTTTTGCTGCTTGTTCTATCGCGTCTACTGTCTTTGTTCTGGTTCCGATCAACTGGTTACGTTTTTTATCTTTAAGTGATATACCCAACATTTGTCTCTCCATCGCTCTTTGTGCCTTCCTTATCCTATCCAAATTGGCCTGTGTAAATGTCCATGTCTGTGCTCCGTAGGTGAGCACCGGTATTATACAGGAGTTATATACCTTGCTTCGTAAGTATAGAGGGATTGTTTCATTTTTTAGAACGTAGGAAAGTTTGCTGAACGCTGCCCATCCCATTCTTACTCGTCTCGATATTTCGGCTGTTTGATTTTCTCTGTTAGCTCTGATTGCTTGTCCTAGATAGATATACTCATTTACCTGTTCTATTTTTTCTGTTTGTATTTTTATTGCCTCTTGGTCTTCCGTGTTTGTCATTACTTTTGTTTTGTTGAAGTTAATTTTTAGGCCTTGTTGCAGTGATTTTTCATGGAGTTAATTCAGCATTAATTCTAGTTCTTGTCGTTCCGAGGAGATCAGGAGTATATCATCCGCATATTTAAGGTGATTTAGGTACTTTCCGTTAATACATATTCCTCTGTTTTCCCAATCTGTTGATTTTATTATAACTTCGAGGGTCAAGGTAAACAGTTTAGGTGAAATTATATCGCCTTGTCGGACTCCTCGTTTAACTTTTACCTTTACAATTGTGGCTTATTCCCATTAAAATAACAATTACTTTAAAATGCCACAAGAAAATAGCTTCATGCCTACAAATCCCATTTAACTTTAACAATAATTCAAATTCTACTCTTCAATTACGGCATGCGCGCACGCGACCGATTTTGCGCTACGGTAAGATCGTATCTTGTCATTTTTTAGAGTATCGTGGACTTAGGTAAGTTTCTTAGTTAAACTTTCCAGTTTCCAGACAGTTTACTCAAGACTTTGGTGTGGTGCGTATGTGTTCATTTTTGTTCAGAGTTATTGTTGAGGTTAAATTTGCCATTTTTTTGATTTTTTAATGATATTTAAAGTCTGAAATATATTTTATCGTATGGAGATCATCGTTTCGACTCATACAATTATACAATATTTTCGATTTTTCGCTAAAGTGTTTTAGTTCCGAGGCAGTAGTATTCGGTAATCAAAATAACTCAAAAATTAAGTTAAACTCTTTTAGCGTTGATGACGTTTCTGACAGTTGTTCAAACTGATATGAATTAAAAACTACAGTTGAGTTTATCTTAACTAACAAAATAATAAACATGTTCAATAACAATATAGTTTTTGATACATTTATTCCTTTTAGTTTTTCTACTTTTTCATGTTAGTGCGTTATCGACACGTTATGTTTTACTCTTATTTCATTATACAGACAACATTTAGACTAGAAAAGTACAGTGGTACCTCGATATACAAGCGCACTAATATTCGAGTGTTTTGAGATACGAGTAGCCGGAGCGAACGATATTTTGGTTTGAGATGAGAGCAAGATTTGAGATACGAGGAATCGTTTTTTATTCAAATGCATACCTCTTATTTGACTATTTCTAATTTGCTTTATAAATAAAACGTAGTTTTACTGGCCTCGCGATAAAGATCAATTTATGGGTCTGTACGTGACTATTACTTGGACCGACAAATTAAATGGTCATTGGAAGTTAAATCCGACAAAAATTCGATTTCTAATACTAACCATATTGCACTCTCGATGTCGGTGTAATTTACACTGTGTAAATTTTTACTATATACCTCAGTCTGTCTGCTTTGTTTGTTTCCATCATTTTCGAAGTATTGTTGATAAGTTGGGTTCGCGTTTTGTGCTTTTTGTACATTATTACAATATTACATTTATTTTTACAACCATGGGTTCGAAGAAGAAGATGATGTCTATTGAACTAAAACGTGAAATCATTAAAAAACATGAGCAAGGTGTACGAGTAACTGACTTCGCCAGGATGTACGGACGTACCACATCAATGATATGTACTGTGCTTGAACGGAAGGAGTTGATAAATGGTATAATGCCAGCTAAGGCGTTACAATAATTTCTCAGCTTGGACTTCCCTCCATGAAAAGATGGAGAAACTACTAATGGTGTGGGTGACAGAGATGCAGCCCCTGACGAAGGAACCTTAATACAAAGCATCATATGTGAGGAGGCACGAGCGGTTTACGAAGATTTGCTAAAGCAGATCCCACACACTTCCACAAATGATGAATCGGAAGACTCGTTTAAAGCCAGTCGGGGCTGGTTTAATAACTTTAGAAAATGGACAGGCATTCACACCGTCGTCAGGTATGGTGAGGCAGCAAGTTCGGATGTGAAAGCAGCTGAGGTTTACAGAGCAGGTTTACATCAAAACGTTTTCCGAACTGATAGAAGCCAAAGGACACATCCTCAGTAAGTCTTCAACTGTGATGAGATAGGGCTTTTCTGGTAAAAGATGGCACATAGGACTTACATAACATCAAAGGAAAAGACGATGCCTGGTTACAAACCTATGAAAGATAGATTATCTCTACTACTTTGCGCCAATGCGAGTTGCGACTGTAAAATCAAACCTCTTCTAGTATACCATTCAGAAAATCCCAGAGCCTTTAAGTCACATAGGATTTTAAAAGAAAAACTGCCATTTATGTGGAAGGCAAATCCAAAGGCGTGGGTCACCAGGAAATTCTTTGTGGAGTGGATAAACCTGTGTTTGCCTCTTCTGTTAAAAAATATCTACAATATCTACAGCAAAACAACCTTCCCATGCAAATCCTTCTTGTCCTCGATAATGCTCCTTCTCACCCACCACATCTCGAAGATGATTTACTCCAAGAGTTCAAGTTTATAAAGATTCTCTACCTACCAGCCAACACCACTTATACGCCGCTCTTGCAGCCCATGGATCAGCAAGTGATTTCTAATTTTAAGAAGTTGTATACCAAGCACATTTTTCGGCGCTTCTTTGAGGTGGTGGAGAACACAAACCTTACCCTTCGAGAGTTCTGGAAGGACCACTTTAACATAGTAATATGCCTAAGAATTATTGAGCAGGCCTGGCTAGGTGTTACAACAAGGACCTTAACCTCCGCATGAAAGAAGCTGTGGCTTGAGGCTGTAGATGAAAGGGCATGCGAAGGACTGGAACTCGAAGTGTCAGTGGTAGATGAGATTGTTTCTCTTGGAAAATCCATGGGTCTGGAGGTGGATGAAAGAGATGTGAACGAACTTGCCGAGGAACAGTCTCAGGAGCTGACAACCCGAGGAGTTAGACGAACTACATTCGCACCGGCATGCGGTAGTTCAAGGAAAAATTAGTTTTGAAGAGGAGTCAGAATTGGAAGACGTTGTATCTACAAGAGATCCTGGAAATATGGGAGAAAGTTCCTAACTTCGTGGATAAAAATCACCCCGAAAAAGTTGCCACTGGTCGTGCATCGGCGTTGTTCAACAAAATTTGCCTAACACATTTCCGCAATATTGTGAAAGGGAGGAAGAAACAAACCTCCTTGGATAGTTTTTTTAAACGAGCAGATGAAAATGAGCAAAGAGTGACGAAAAAAGCGAAGACCACTAACGAAAATTAAGCGCTTTCGAAAGCACTTCGCTTTTTCTTATGTTTTTACAGAATATGTATGTATTCTTTGTTACTTATAAATGAATGTTACTTCTTTTAAATACATTTTTCTTATTACATTTTAAATACATCTTATTTAAAAACACTTGTTTTTTGTGTTTTTGTCTTCCAGCCTCCAAAAAAACAACTAACGTGTTTTTTTGGGGACTGGAACGGATTAATGACATTTCAGTTAATTTCAATGGGGAAAATTGCTTTGACATACGAGCAAGATTACGGAAGGAATTACACTCGTATGTCGAGGTACCACTGTATTTGTTTTTGTTTTTTCTATATTTTTTTTTCTTATACGATTTTCTAAAATGAATTGATGTTAAAACAAATGCAAACAGTACCACAATAAATTATTAGTACTTATGACCACGCTGTCAAGAAGAAGCAGAAAATTTTAAACACTTTATTTATTTGTATTTATTGTTACCAGCAATTTAAAATGAAGATTTACTTCTTACTGCTATATAGACTGGAGTCTGTCCGAAGACTGGTTTTAAAACTAAAATCAAAAACTAAAACTAAACGAAACTGTACAATAAAAGAAATCTATTTGGTAAAAAATTGAGTGAGTTATTGCCAAAAACGATTTTTGACGTTTTATAGAATTTTGAGGTTATGTGTCAATATTTTGTGCTAAAATTTGGTGAATTTTCATAGTTTGTGATGCCAAATAATACCCCAAAATTTGGAGTTAAGTTTCCGCAGGGGACAATTTTGACATTCTTATCCGGCTATGTCCTTTTGAAATGACCTTTTTCTATTCCTACAACATTTAATTCTACCTAATCTCTTATCTATTACTATCTTGCCAATTTTATTCTTTGCTGCATAAAAAACAGGTATATTTCCGAATCACAATAATATATATATATATATATATATATATATATATATATATATATATATATATATATATATATATATATATATATATATGTATATATATACAAGAAATACTGGATATTATTGACTGTCGATATAAACAAACAACAGTTTATTAGGGCTGCATTCAGATGGTTTGGCAGGGATGTTACAGAAACACTCTTTTGACTTTTGGTCTAGCTTTCGAAATTGTTTTATTCCTTCTTGAAGACATAGTCGTTGAGATTATTTAAAGCTATGACACTCAACATTAATAACACACATATGAAATATAACATAAAATAATGAACAAAATACATTTTAAAATTTAGTTATGATAGTAAAAATTTTGTTTGTGACATCTTTTAATGGTGTGTTTTTAAAATGTATTTTGTTCATTATTTTATATGTTATATTTTATACGTGTGTTATTAATGTTAAGTGTCATAGCTTTATATAAATAATCTCAACGACTATGTCTTTTAGAAGGAATAAAACAATTCCGAAAGCTAGACCAAAAGTCAAAAGAGTGTTTCTTTGGCTGCAGTCAGAAGGCCAAACCTTCTGACTGCAGCCCTAATAAACTGTTATTAAACTGTTAAATTATTATTATGGTTCACAATAAAATAAAAATACATCTTTCTTTTCATTTTAGATCTTTTGAAAAAGTCTGAAGGTGCTAGAGTAATTTTCACAGGATCATTTTTGTCTTATTTTCACACGATGACAAGGAGATCAATAAGCGATTTTAAAATTCAGAATTCTACGTTTAGAATCTTTGACTACCCTAATTCCAAATTCTGTAATATAATAACCGCAGACATATTTGCAGTTAAACTTAAACGATGGAATATTACTTGTAACAGTTACCAGCCTGGAATAGTTAAAACAGAGATATTTAATAAGGCTGAAAAGGATGTAAGGAGTTTATTCGATGTTTTGCTATTTTATTCCACAATATACCTATACGCAAAATTTGGTGTGGTAAGTGTTATTACGTTTATTTTCAAAACAATATTCTGACAGTTTTTAGAGAGATTCTCACGAGTGTTTCACTTTTCAGCATTCGAAATAATAACCCTCATTTAAAAAGATAAAAATTTTAGACTTGATTAAGATTTAAATTGGAGTTAATCAACAGCAGAAGATATTTATTAGACATTTTATCGATACGGCACATGTAGAATAAAATAATAACGCTGATACTTTTGGTAGGTGCGAATGGTTACTTATTTATAAGAATAATAAAAATTCTGCATTCTAGTATGATGTAGCACATGACGACCAAAGCCATAGATATATTGATGGTATGGTAACAGAAACATTGCCCGATGCATATGTTAATCCTCAGTGGAATACTCCAATTGGAATTAAGGATTGGGAATGTATCACCGAATGGATCTTGATAATAAGTATGACAACCGATGTGAAGAAACCGAAGTCAATATCTTTGTTATACATATATGAATAAAATGATATGAAAAGAGTAAACACCAAGGCATTTTTTGGGAAAAGGCGACAGAGATTATAGATAGCACAGAAGGTAACCCAATAATAATTTTAGATCTTAATGGTAGAGTAGGCGTAAATGACAAAGATTCCGTGGATGTACAAGGACAACATGGAGAACTAATAATAAACAATAATAGAAACGCATTATAGACTTTTGTAGAAAGAATGACCTGAGAGAATAATTATGAATTCGTTTTTCCAACACAAAGATGTGCAGAAATATACCAGAGATGTTAAAAGTAGAGTTGAAAGATCCATTATTGACTATGTATTGGCGAACAGACCCCAAAGACAATGTATTAATAATGTTAGGGTACGAAGAAGAACAGAAATATAAAGCGCCCATTACCTGGTATTAGCCCGAGGCACAGGAACACAAAAGAAACCGAGGAAAAGAGACAAAACCCTAAGAAACCTCACTAACGCATTTATTAAGTCATACAAGCTAGCACATAAATACAAAAACTGTGTAAACAATATTTTACAAAAGCACTTAAATCAGAATTACGACCTAGATGAAATTTGGCACAAACTTAAAGAAGTACTCCTACATATGGGGAAATAAGCAGTAAACAAATCTGCGGAATAGCTAGAATTAGAAAAAACAAGCAGAACACGAATTTATGGGGTAATGCGTAGACAGCAGATGACAAAAGTAAAAGATGGCGATCGAAGCAAAAAAGAAGAACTGGGAGGATTTTGGTAATAAAATGGAGAGAGATTGCCACACCAATCAAAAATTATTTTACAAAACCCTGAGAAGTCTAAAAATAGAGAAGAGACAACAAACACCAAAACAAATTAAAAATAAAGATGGCCACATCCTCTGCGAGGACGAAAGTACTATGAACAGATGGAGAGAATATTTTGAAAACTTCTTTACCCAAGAAGACTCCAATAATAAATTAGACAACACTGAAGAAAATGTACATGAGCACCAAAATCAAAACGAAATACCAACAGATAAAGTAAGAGAAATAATATACGTTTAAAAAAGAAAGGCGCTGGCTATGATAAGATGCGGAAATGCTAAAAAATAGGGGAGAAAATGGAAATGCAATGGTCAGAAAAGTTTTCAGTAAAGCATGAAATGAGAGATGCAGAGACTGAAGCAAATATAGAGGTATAATCCTCCTGAGTATCCCTTCCAAAATACAGTAGACTCCCTCTATAACGAGAACTGAAATGGCAGACTAATTACCTCGTTATAAGCGGATCTCGTTACATCAGACAATAATAATACTGTGCATACATATGAATCTGTAGTTTTCTACACCATTAATTTCCTATAGTGAAGCCATTCGGAGCAATATAAGATGCTAATAAATATTGTTTGAATGGCGTTTTTGAAAAAAAGTTATTTACTTTTATTGTCAATGAAATATATTAAAACATAAAAGAGTTGTTTACTTTTATTATCAATGATATACGTTAAAACAAAAAATCTGTACTTATATTTGTTTCCAACTACATAATGTATAAAGCGTATTTTCAAGGATAACATAAACTATTGCTTCTGCAATTTTAAGAACTCTGTCATTTTTAACTGCTTTAAATGGTCCAGTATCATTCTATCATATTTTCTAAAGATGTGAAACAGTTGTATTTATTCATTGCAAAGAAGTTTATTGCGGGCTGCAGTTAAGTTTATTGAGGGGCTGTTTGAAAAGGTATTTATTTATAGCCACGACCCGACCAAAAACGTAAAAAACACGTTTTTGAATCTTATTCAACACTACTACAAAAAGTGGACCATACACTGGAGCAGTCACAGAGCAGATTCAGGAAGGGAAGAAGCATCCTTGACCATATTTCCACACTTACGCAGCAAATAAAAAGTGCACGAAATACAAGCATGGAACTATACCAAGCCTTTATAGACCTGGAAAAAGCATTTGACAGAACCTCGCGGATAGAAACTTACAAAAGTCAGGGGAGTAAACAGAAAACTAAGAAAAGCTAATATGAACCTATACAAAAACACAAAAACAGAGTAAGAACAGATAATATGGAATCTGACGAGTTTATAATCAATGATGCCTTACGACAAAGAGGTATACTAGGCCCCATTGTATTTCATATTGTATTAAATGATGTAATGAAGGAAACCAGAAGAGAAACATTAAAAATACTTGTTATACATAGAAACTTGGAAATTATACAGATAGCGTAATACACATTTGTAGATGATCTCGATGTATTTGGAAGAGACGGGGGCGCACTCAAGAGAAACTTCCAAATGTAGGGCGATAAATCTAAAAAACGTTACGTTAGGATTAACGAAAGTAACACTAAGGTCATAATATGTGACAAAACAGACAAACGTACAAAAATAGATTAAAATCAACAACGAAACCGTGAAACCCATTATTATTTGAATAATGGATGCAAGAAATATATTCCTAACGAATTAAACACTAAAACGCTGTAGATGTATACTACACAGCGGGGGAATTTTATGAAATTGAGGAAAAATAGTTTAATGATTAAAAAAAGTTCATAAGTTGAGGGCACAATTCTTCTATCACTTGTTAAAAAACATAAAGATGCTTTACTGATTCTGTCATTTGATTTAGAGAAGAACCAGCCACTATCAAACATTTCTTATCAAGCCACTTATTAAAACAATTATATACTATTTAAATTTAAACTAGATTTAGAAAATTTAGAAATTTAGAACTATTTAAATAATTTCTGAGTTGTTGTTGGTCACTTACAATAAAAATTAGGTCCCGAAACGACACATCCTTTATAATATGGACAGAAAATCAATGCAACGAATTGGCAAGTCCTCAGGCGTATTTTATTATTTAACATCAGTTGTTGATTTGTCCTGTTTCGTAACGATTATCCTTCTATATATGACTGTAAGGGCCACATTAAAAATACAATTTTATTAAATATGTAATTTAACTTTGGAATACTCTAAAGCGATTTAGTTAACATGAGTTGTAAGAGTACTCTTTAAAATATCATTAAGTCGACAGGTGGTTTCGTGTCTTAGTATAAAACCATGCAAACATGTCTAACAAGACTAAATCTAATAATTCTCATCCAAGAAGAATCAATCTACCGCAAAGAAGCAAATCGATGACTGCCGTGTCCGTTGCGAAACAGGGGAAACGGATGAATCAACTGAAACCCTGAAATTTTTATTGAAATGGTGAATATATGTTTTTATCAATCAATATTTTTTATTTTAATTGCAATAGAAAATCCGAAAACCCGAACCTAGACGTAGTTTAGGTGGTAGAAAATCAGTTTCTTAAGCAATCGAATAAGAAGCAAAACTCACATTTGCCAACGTCATTGGATCCAAAATTAAACTATTCGACTAAAAATCAAATTGTAGAATGTATATGTCCAAATTCAAAACTCACATTATCCAAAATGTAAAATATATATTTGCCATCACTTAATTCTCATTTATAATAGGCTTAGTAAAACAAATGTGCAAATAAATCTAACAAAATAAGTTTTAATTACTATTTAAATGAAAATAAGCCACAATTAAAGTTTAAAGTACGTTTATTGATATTTTAATTTCCACTTTGGAAATCGTTCTCAAAATACAAACATTAGTAAATTGACTAATGTTTGTATTTTGAGAACGATTTCCGAAGTGGAAATTGAAACGTCAATAAACGTACTTTAACCTTTAATTGTGGCTTGTTTCCATTTAAATAGTAATTAATCTAACATGTCACAAGAAAATAGCATCAGAACAATATTAAAAAATAAGTTTTTAAGTTATTTTTCGAGTTTTTTGCATTTTGTTAAAATCGACGAAATTGGAGAATGTCAGTTTTGCATTAGATCCCTCATTTTATAAAACAGTAACTTTAAATGAAAAATCGACCTGTTAGGAAATTTTAATAGTATTGTTTATTTAGCTAATAATGAACATATGCGTGATGTGATACATTAAGAAATACAGTATAACGAGAAAATAATATCCAAATTTAAAATTGTTTCTGTAATGAACATATAAAAACATTAACCTTTCATTATAATCAAAATGAAGATTTAAAGTCATAATTATTATCGTCGCTATCCTCATTCAGATAATAAATGATAATAAGATTATTGGCATTTAGATCTTCACAAACGTTTTATTCTCCTATTAATTTATCTATTTTTTCTTTTTTTTTCCAAATTTGAGAAATGGCAGTGTTAAATGTTAGTTGCCATGTTTCGAAAACTGAATCGTCGCTATAACTATTATGTTCATTCATCATTTATATTTTGCATATTTTCCAAATACAGTCGATTAAATAGAATCGATACAAAAGTAGTCGAAACCTTCGTTTTCTTCTTTATGGACCGTATCCGTATTCAGACGTTAGTCATCATCATGTTTAAAATTTCCTGAAACCGTTTCTCTATCAGCTGCTGCGAAAAATAATTTTTCTACTGTGGTACCACACCATTGACTAATATTACGCAGCCATGAAAGTTTCTTTCGACCAATTCATCTCATTCCTTCCACTTTTCCTTGTATTATAAGGCGAAGTAAATGGTATTTGGGTCCTCTAATTATATGGCCGAAGTATTCTGCATTTTTTCTATTTATGATGTTTGTGAACAAGCTTGCTTCTAATTTGTTATTGTGCTGGTCCATTTAGTCTAGGCGGGATCTGTTTTGGATTGGACATTTTCCATAGGAAGCTATTTTTTTGCTGGAATCATTTCAAGATGTGCCCAATATCGATAATCCTGATATGCGCCAGTCGCAAACCCTGTGCTAAATTTTTTATTTAACAAAATCTGAAAAAAATTGAAAATTTCTCATTTTTTGCTCCTATTTTCGTTTATAATTCGGAAAATATTGATCCTAGAGAAAAAATTATATAAAGTTAAAAGTTTCGTTATTAAATTTTACACAATATTTTGTTAGCTAGAAATTGAAAATTTAATGTTTATTGTTGAAAAAATAGCAATAATTGGAAAAAAAGTACAAAAAAATGAAGTTAATCCTTTAAATGTTTTCGACTTTCTAAACTTGACCTACAAGCTAAATATTCCGCCTAGAAAAACCTTTTAATATGTTTAAAACGTACGCTAAATTTTGTTAAGATCGGTCGGATAGGTTTTGAATAATAATATTGCAACCCAGCCTACTGAAAAAAAAAAAAATCGCAACTTTTCAAATTTATAGTAGGCCCTAAATAAGGCTTTCAGATAGATACAAATTTTTTTACACATAAAAGAAGGCTCAAACTTTCAAACGCTCTTTGTAAAATTCAAATCGGTTCACTAGGAGAGTCTAGAAATTTTTTTTAAAGTTTTAAGCATTTTTTAGGCTTATAAACAAATTGAATAACTTTACGAGCTTTAAACATATCAATTTCAAAATTTATACACTTAAAGAACATTAAAAGATGCTTCTTTAAAAAAAAAAGATACATTCGGCTTACTAGTTGCCGAGATATTGAAAGTCAAAGTTGGCATACATTTGCCGTGTAACCATAAGTGATAGAGGGTAGGGATGGCGGTTTTTGACAAAACACCGGTTTTCGGTTATACCGTTTTTTTTTTGCTTACGGTTTAACCTGGTGGTTATAACCGGCCAAAAAAACCGGTTTTTCCAAAAACCGGTTTTCGTTTTTTTTTTAATCCAATAGCTTACAAGTTTGCACTTTCAGTTTGCTTCTGTATTTATAAAATAAAATAAAATTTGAATTATGGTTTTGTCTGGAATAATTATTTGAGAATAATAATTATGATTGGGATCCAAAATAATACCTAACCTAATCCTAATTACCGTAAAAACCTAATAACCGGTTTTTACTTTAAAAATAAAAAACCGGTTATAACCAGGACAAAAAAACAACCGATAAAACCGGTTATTGCGAAGTAAAAAAAACCGGTTTTCGGTTAAAACCGGTAGGTTTTTCCCATCTCTAATAGAGGGCTCGTTTTTAAACAAATACCCTCGTCTTGTCAAGTACTTTTTATATGAAAAGTTTTACGTAATGCGCTTTATGGTAACATCCATAAAAAAGAAAAATAAAAAACCGTTTTCGCGTAAAATGTCGCTCGGAATGCATGAGAGGTGGTGGTGGGGGACATTCACTCGAAATGTGAATCGGCGAGTTCAAAATCATAGCGCGCGCTAAAAATTGCATTACCTCGGCTTCTTGTTAACCAATTTTCCTCTTTTTTTTTTGAGTCGATGTCTCGGACGACAAGGATTTTAAATATCATATTTTCAAATACCATTTTTAATTGCAAAATTGGGAAATTTGCAATAAACAATTGTATGTTATATAAGTAATTGCATTTTTTTTCATGCATTTTTTTTGAGCTTGCAATTTATACATTGAAGTAAATTGTTACATTTAGTAAACAAATATGTATTTATAAATTGTTAATAAATAATTTAAATTGTTAAAACAAAGGCGAACGAAAAATTTTTTTTTTTTTATAAATAAACTTTATTTTGACTCAATCTTCAATAATTTTTTTTAAGTATTTTTCTTTTTTTCGAAAGACAAGAATCTTCAGGTCTGACCTTGACCTTCAATATCTCGGCAACCAGTAAGCCGAATGTATCGTTTTTTTTTTAAAGAAACGTCTTTTAATGTTCTTAACGAATGAATGTTCTTAATGAAGTATTTTTCTTTTTTTGGAAGGACAAGAATCTTCAGGTCTGACCTTGACCTTCAATATCTCGGCAACCAGTAAGCCGAATGTATCGTTTTTTTTTTAAAGAAACGTCTTTTAATGTTCTTTAAGTGTATAAATTTTGAAATTGATATGTTGAAAGCTCGTAAAGTTATTCAATTTGTTTATAAGCCTAAAAAATGTTTAAAACTTTAAAAAATTTTCTAGGCTCTCCTAGTTAACCGATTTGAATTTTACAAAAAGCGTTTGAAAGTTTGAGCCTTCTTTTATACGTAAAAAAAATTGCAACTATCTGAGGGCCTTATTTAGGGCCTACTATAAATTTGAAAATTTGCGATTTTTTTCCAGTTGGCTGGATTGCAAAATTATTATGCAAAACCTATCCGACCGATCTTAACAAAATTTAGCACACGTTTTAAACATATTAAAAAGTTTTTCTAGGCGGAATATGGAGCTTGTAAGTCAAGTTTAGAAAGTCGAAAACATTTAAAGGATTAACTTCATTTTTTTGTACTTTTTTTCCAATTATTGCTATTTTTTCAACAATAAACAATAAATTTTCAATTTCTAGCTAACGAAATATTGTGTAAAATTGAATAACGAAACTTTTAACTTCTTATAATTTTTTCTCTAGGATCAATATTTTCCGAATTATAAACGAAAATAAGAGCAAAAACATGAGACATTTTCAATTGTTTTTAGATTTTGTTAAATAAAAAATTTAGCACAGGGTTTTCAACTGACGCATATCGTGATTATCGATATTGGGCACATCCTGAAGGGATTCCAGCAAAAAATAGCTTCCTATGGAAAATGTCCATTATGGTCTGAATTTCTACAGATCCCGCCTAGTCTAATTTAGCATTGTGGGTTTTAATGTTCATATCTCACAACCATATAATAGGCTAGACCACACACAACACTTCAGTACCTTCTTGCTAATAGGTATCGACAGGTTTCTGTTACATAAAACTGGTTTCCAGGTGATAAAAGCCTTACGTGATATTTCTATCGTATTTATTATCTCTTCATCAGTCACAATTTACATTTAACCAGACGCCGAGGTATTTAAAATGGTTTACGCGTTCTATATTAATCTTTCCAACTGCCATGCACTTTGTCTTTGAAATATTAATTTTAAAGCCTCTTCGATAACTTGATTTACTGACTAGATTTACTAATGTTTGGAGATCTTATAAATTTTCTGCAAGAACAGCTGTATCGTCAACGTATCCGATGTTGTTGATTATAGTAGACTTATTTAAGACACATTCTCAAATTATTCCTGAAAATAATACGTATAAATAAAAAACTGGAAGAAGGAATAGATGATAGTCAGTTTGGGTTCAGAAACGGACTGGGAACCAGAGAAGCGTTATTTGCTTTTGTTTGAATTGGTGAGCAATAACACTGATGACACTGATGAAACAATCAAGCAGGCTTTTGCGCTAAACGCTCACGACTCTAAGAATCATCTTAGAACAAGCTAGCAAATGGCAAAATAATATAAATATAATGGTTATTGAGTTCAAAAAGGCCTTCGATAGTATAAACATAGAGCAAATGTGGAAGATTCTTAAACTATATGAACTACCGATGAAATACATTAATTTGATGAGATTATTTTACAAGAGATACAGAGTTAGGCTGATGCTGGAGAAATGGTAGAATATATAGTTATACCAAACAGAGTTAAATAAGGATGCTATTCCTAATACCAACGGATTCGATCATAAAAAAGTAAGCGATAAAAAATCAGGTATTAGGTGAAACTTGCACAATTAGTTGGGGGGCTTGGAGTTCACAGACAGCATTTGTCTAGATGTCTAAATGTCTAAAGGAAGTAACCAAAATCAAATTATTTAATAGTTGGAGACAGTAAGAAACAACTACCAAAAAATTACAAACCTTTATAAATAAATCGTTGGGAAAAATCCTAAAAATATACTGGCCTGATATAATAAAAAATGAAGAACTATAAAGAAGAACAAAACAATAGAAAATAACAGTCACAATTAGAAGAAGAAAATGAAAATCGATTGAACATACACTAAGGAAAGACCAAAACAATATAACGGACAGACAGAGTACCCATCAGATGCAAAAAGAAGAAGAGGAAGACGGGATAATAGCTGGAGAAGAACTGTAACAAGAGATCATACAAAAAATGCCCTGAGATGGAAAGAGGTCAAACAGAGAGCATGAAGTAGAGAGGAAGTTCAGCCAATCAGCCATCGTTCACTTTTAGCTATGAAGAGTGCCCAATTCTCCATAAGCAGGAAAAGGCATTGTGTTTAATCTGTATTTAGTCTTATTAATATATAATTTAAGGAAACTACAGAATAACAGTCGCTGATATTTATAAATATATGATAAAATGTTAAAAAACGTGACTTCGTTATGATATGCTAATATATGCTGATGATGTAGTGATAGTAGAAAATGCTAAAAGGAATTATAAACAAATACTGGAACAGTGTTGACAAGGGTTTGAAATGTCACCTCGGGGGAACAAATAAGGGTCTATACACCTTCTGATATCCCCGGGTGCTCTGTAGAGGGCTTCGGAGTAAACGTCGAGAGCTCCTCTACTTAAGTCCATTTTCGGGTTATGGACTTGGAAAATATTTATATCTTTGGTGTCTTGCATTGAAAAAGGCAAGATATTTCTTACACGACAAATTTCTCGTCGAAAATGGTACATTAGGTTGTGGTCTTCCGATGGCTTGTCTTGAGAAAGACAAGATATTTTCTTACATGACAAAGGATTGTCGAAATAAAAAACACCAAGTTAAAGTTGAAAATAACTCTCAGCCACAGAGTATGAAAAATAAATGTAGGAAGCAGAGCCCCGAGAGTACTAAACTCTCGGAGAGCCCGTGAGGAACTGACCTGGCTGACCTGAAAATCGCCAATATTTATATGTGCCGTTCGAGCGATAAATAGGGATTTCCAGGTCAAGAGCCAATGGGAAAATTTGAGGCGGGGCGATGCGCATCGAAATGCGCACTAGTCCATAGACTATGGCATTCGATGACAGAAAATGCTTAAATATATGAAGGGAGTAACAAAAAAGAACAAAATTAAGAACTTCTATAGTAAAAGAAGTTTAGGGTTTGAACCAATTCATACCCAAATGGGAGTGGGTGCGGTAATGTTGGAGTATAGTAACTGATTTGGGAGCAGAGAGAGCAAAGTGAATTATTTTAATGTTAAGTAGTTTAGTCTTAACACCTACTTAACGAAGTCTACGTTTATTCTAATTTTTTAAATAATGCAAAGTGGATTATTCATCTTGATCCAAATAAATATTAAATAATAAATTTTAATCTAATAAAAGGCAGATATCGAGTAACGTTTTAATTAAATCTTGTCCAAGCAAGATTTAATAAAAACTATGCTCGATATCTGCCTTTTATTTGATTAAAATTTATTTATTCGATCATTCAACCTTATATTACTTTACTTCCTCGTCATACTACACCTTCTCATTCATTCTTAATACCTTCGTCAAAATGATGTTATATTTTTTTAAATTAAGTTAATTCTCACTATACAATACTCTTAAGGCCGGTTGTTCGAACGCTAATCAAAACTCAAATATTTAATTAAAATCAAATACGTCACATTTTGAGGTTATGTTGACTGATTTATTTTATTTAAGTTTATTATTTTGCGTTTTAATTTAAATAAAACATAATTAAACTCTGTCTGATGTTAATTTCATGTTTTTATAATAATAAGCAATTTATAATAATTTTGACAGCTACTGTGACGTATTTGCTTGTAATTAAATATTTGATTACAATCAACTTTTGATTAGCGTTCGAACAACCGGCCCTTAAATAACCAAAAATACTAATTGTTTTTGCAAAATGGTTTGCTTACTTTGCATTTTTATTTACTACAATTAATTCATATGTGATATTCTCTACACTAAAGTAAAAGTTACGAAGTAGCGGCAATAAAAATTAAAGGCGTATAGTGGGCATGAGACCTGTCCAGAGCAAATGAACGATGGAGTGAATATGGATATCAGGAAAATCGGTGTGGCAAATCGCAACCTTGCTGCAAAGAATAGGACCGAATGGACAAATAGGCTTAGGAAGGCGATCATCTAGGATAGCAGTGAGACTATCCCTTTTACGAAATATTTTTGTGGATTTTCATTAATGGTGAAAATGGGCGGAAGCAACGTTTTTTTCAACATTTTGTCATATATCTCGAAAACTATTGATTTTAAGAAAAAAATTGGGTCATTTAAAGGAAATAATTTGGAAAAATTTTTGTCAGTCAACATGAAATATATTTAAATTTTCTACAAGATACATAATATTGCCAAATTTATATCTTGCTTCACAAAAATCAATACAATTTTTTACGCGTATTTAATGTATTTTAAAGCGTAGTAATGAGACATTATTTATCTAAAGGTTACATCTAGTGATATTTAATCAAAAATTTTATGTTTATTTTTCAAATATACGAACGAAACACATCAGAATGCTTAAATATAATATCTTATGTTTTTGTGTACATTAAACATTTTATTTGTAGAAAACAAGAGTCACCTCACAGGGCGCCGTACAAATAGTAACTGCCAGAGAGTTTGAGAAAGTAACAGGAAATTTTGTTGGTAGATATTTTCATAACGTTCGACCTAGAGCCGCTTGTGATACAGCATTTTGTGAAGCTATCTGGAAGGCGTCAGAAGAAATGGTGAAACTGAATCCAGAGGAAAAACTAGATTATTCTTATAAATAGTGATTAAAACATTATTTTTTAATAATTATTTGATATTATTTAAACCATACATTGGACATTATTATAGAAATAATTATAACCAACATCCTTAAGCAGAATTGGACAAGTGTGGCTTTAGAGGACAAAAAATAAGAATTATTAAGTTGTTTTTAATTAATTTCATCAGAGTATAATATAAGTTCATTGAATGTGTAGGCGAATACTGATTTATCAAAAAGATTCGAAAGGTACAACTTTCTTAGAGCACCCTGTATAGTATTACATACATAATTATTCTAGGATCCTCGCTCGTGTCGAAAGAGTTTTGGATGTAGTTGTTTTAAAATTCATATACAATCTTTTATTATTATCTTTAAAATTAAAATGAATTTAAGGGCGTCATTCTTAATAATTTACCCTCGTAAGAAAAAAAGCTCAGACAGAGAAATAAAATAAAAAATTTAAAACAAAGCTATTAACAAAGCTAACCTTTATTATTTTGTAACAAAGAAAAAGTTATTAAAATATTGTAGGAAAATTACATCATATTGCACAAGAATCAACATTCTTTATTTAGATATTACATTACAAATGAGAAGTGCTTATTCTTCTTCTTGATATGCCTATCCGTTACGAATGTTGGTGATCATCATGCCAATCTTTATCTTATCTGCAGCAGCGCAGAAAAGCTGCACAGATGTTGTATTGAACCAGATTCTGAGGTTCTTTAAGCAAGATGTTCTTCTTCTTCATGGACCTTGTTTTCCAAATATTTTTCCTTGCAGGATGGCTTGAAGAAGAGCATATCTGGATTCAATTCGCATAATATGTCCGAAGAATTGTAACTTTCGAGATTTGACGGTGGTCAGTACCTCTCGGTTCTTATTCATTCTTCTAAGTACCTCCTCATTTGTGACTCGGTCAGTCCAGGGGATCTTAAGTATTCTCCGATATAGCCACATCTCAAATGCTTCCAGTTTTCTGCACATATCTTCGTTCAAGGTCCACAATTCAACACCATAAAAAAGGACAGAGAAGACGTAGCATCGCAGCATTCTTACTTTTGTATCAAAGAGGTTGTGACTCTTGAAGAAGGCCCCCATCCAATTGAAGGTGGATCTAGCTTTTCCGATGCGTGCTCTAATCTCCTGGTTGTTGGTCCATTCTTCATTTATTATGGTGCCGAGATAGTTGTAGTGCGTCACTCTTTCTACAGAGAATTGTCATAGAGTTGACCTTCTGTTATCCTTTTCTTGCTAATTATCATAAGCTTTGTTTTCTTAACGTTCATAACGTTCATATTGAGTCCTTATTATTGTCTGTAATACTTGATTTTGTTCATAAGAACTTGTGTAGGGTAGGTCTTCTAAGTTGTCCGCAAATACTATGGTGGCTAGCCAATAACCGTTTAGTATAATACCTTTTTAGTTTCGTGCAAAGCTTCGATAAATATTCTTTCAGAGTACAGATTGAAGATTAGAGGAGACAAAATACAGCCTTATCTCACTCCAGGCATGATTTTCACATAGTCAGTGTGTTCACCTTCACTCTGAGATTTTCTGTCTGATTCCAGTAAAGATTTCGAATTATTTTCAGATCTTGGTTATTCATTCCTGCTTCTTTAAGTATTTGCATCATCTTGGCGTGCTGTACTCGATCAAACGCTTTCTCGTAATCAACCAGACATGCGTATACGTCTTAGTTGACGTCTCTGCATCTCTGGAATAAGACTTGTACTGAGAACAAAGCCTCTCTAGTACCAACAGCATTTGTGAACCCGAACTGGTTGGGAAAAATTTGACTTTCACACAGCTGTAGATTCTCTTATGAATTATCTTTAGGAACAATTTTAGGAGATGACTCATGAGGCTTATAGCTATATATATATATATATATATATATATATATATATATAAATATATATATATATATATATATATATATATATATACTTTTTTGGAAGTGCAATAAACTCAGATTTCAGCCATTCTGTTGGTATTTCTACAGAGTTGATTTATTAATATATTTATGGTTTTATATTTACCTGGGTCATTTTTGGCTTCTCTTCTCTCGTCCATTAGTTTCAGGATCTCATCTGTCATCCATGATTTTTTCATTAATATATCTGCCTTTAAGTGTTTATCCTTTACATTTTGCACTATTTCTGTAATAGATTTGATCGTTTGTTCTTCGTTCGATTCGTCTCTAATTGCAGTCACTTGCTCGTTTAACGTGGCTTGGACTCTCATCCTCGTATCGAGGTCTTTCAGCATACGTAGGTCGTATGATTGTGCTTTCCTTTTCTGCACTTTTTGGAGTTTGATTCGAAATACTCCCACCAGTGGAACGTGGTCTGTCTCCAAGTCTGCTCCAGGATAAGTCTTGACAGATGTAAAGCTGTTTCGGAATCTTTTATTTACTAACATGTAGTCTATTTGATTCCTAATAATTCTTTCGGGCCTGTCTTGAGGGGATTTCCATGTGTACAGCTTGCGAAGTGGTAATTGGAAGAATGTGTTGGTGACAACTAGTTTTGTATGCAACTAAAATTATATTTGCTATATTGATTATATAGCAAGAAAATAACATTCTGTATATTGGTATTAAATTATGAATGAGAAATACTTATATGAAACCACAATCATATTTTATCTCAAATTTTGAGATTCGTTCACATAAAAACATTCTATTATATAGAAGATACTTATATTATTATATAGATATTCATGTAATTAAAAGATTAATGTTAAAATCACATAACTGTTATTTAGTTCATAGATAATCTTTACTGTTCAACATAAATATAAAATTGGTAGAACCTGAATTATCAAAACGCTTGTGGGCTTGTAGAAAGGATATAGTTTTTACCAACTAGGTGCTCATGCTGGGATTTCAGAACGTTGAATCTATTGGCAACAGAAACATATATCCACCATAAAAATCTATAGGATGGGACGTCTAAACAAACGGGCTACTCCACAAAAGGCAGGTGTGTCATGTAATGGCGGCCAATTATACATTCTGGCATCAAAACACATCATACCATGAATCCATACCTATTAAGGTAATATTGCTCTATTGCATAAAGGACTCAAATGGTAACTCAAAATATAAAATTTCTATGATTATTTGCTATCGACAATTATTTTAACCGTGTGTTTATTCCCTCTTGGAAACATTCGTTCTTAGATGTGTATTGTGTGTTGCTGATATACCCATCGGTTGTTTGAATAAATAGCAGTTTTGTTTGAAGTGACCTCGGAGTAGGTTGTTAGTGTAGCACGTGTATTTTATTTTCGAATATTAGCTAAAAATAAGGTAAGTTTGAGAAATAAAAATTATATATGCGGTTATAAGTATTGTAAGGATATACTGATATATTGAAATAATAAATTTACATTGTTGTTGTTAGTATTTGACCCAAATTGTTACTGTTCCCATACAGGAACAGCGCTAAAGGTAAATTTTGACACTGAAACAAAAAGAAATATTTTATAGTTTGTTTTTTGCAAGTCGGTAAACTTCTTTATTGCATTAATGGTTTAAATAAATTAATTTGAATAAACCTGAAGTAAACTTTTTTTTCAGAAAAAAAAAAAATTGACAAATTTGAGTGTATTCTAACAACATCGTTTTATAACAATAAAACAAAAACTATTCAGCCCCATAAGTAACGACAGACTCCTTCTAAAAGTAAAGATTCGGAATTATCTGATGAAGATAACGTTGAGCCGTTAGCTGCACACACCACCAGGGCTAGAGTAATCATTGACAGTCAAGAAGATTCTGTTACTAAAAATATTGATTTATCAAACGATGAGTTGGATACTGAACTACATACGAAACAAAAACCTATCAAAAAAGTCATATGATATGGCGTCCTTCAAAAACTGTGCGAAATGTAAATGAACTGCATTTTAAAGATTGTGAATTACTTCCAACCAACAAATTGCATCTCAATTCTCCTTACAAATTGTTTAGTTTTTTTTGACACCAGATTTAATAATTGAGGTAGTTCGACAAACTTTATATACAGAGCTCAAACAAATCCACAAAAGCCAATTACCATATGTCCTCTAGAAATTGAAAATTTTATGGGGATATTGCTGTGGATATCTCTAATAAGACCACCTACTACAAGACGCTATTGGGCTCCTACAACAAGAATTTCACAAGTTGCAGACGTAATGCCTATCAATCGTTTTTAAAGCGATCAAAAGGTTTCTTTATTTTAGTAATAATTTGAAAAATACACTGACTCTTGATAAAATCTCGCCCCTGATTGAACAAATAAAAAGATCGTGTTTGCCTTTAGAAGAACACTTATCTTGTGACGAACAAGTTATATCGTTCAAAGGACGTTTGAGTATGATGACATACAATCCCAAAAAGCCTCATAAATGGGGATACAAGATGTGGGTTCTCTCAGGAATCTCAGAATTTTCATATAATTTTGAAATTTTGGCTGGAAAATATGGTTACACAGAATTACCGAATGAATTAAATTTGGGAGCGGCTAGTAATGTTGTAGTTCGATTGAGCAGAGAAGTACCGTCCAATAAACAGCACAAACTCTTTCACAGATAAATATTTTTTAATTATACCACTGGTGTCATATTTGTCAAAACGAGGCATACATTCTATCGCAGCAATCCGTACAAATCGAATTCTGAATTACAAAAGTTGGCAAAAGAAAGAAATTAAAAAATTACAAAGGGGAAGCATTCAGGAACACTCTGGTACTGATAAGAATACTGCAATACATACAGTCCAGTGGTGTGACAACAAAATTATGTCTTTACTGTCAGATTATTGTGGAACTCAACCAACAACCAAAGTGGAAAGATTGTTTTACACCGAAAGAACTAGAAAAGAAATTGATTGCCCAGATATTGTAAAACAATATAACAGGCACATGGGCGGTGTGGATCTGCAAGATTCCTTATTGGGATTATATACAATCAAAATCAAAAGCAAAAAATGGTACCACCGTATTTTCTATCACATGCTGGATGTAGCAGTAGTCAATGCTTGACTATTAGACAGGCGAATCAAAAAACAAATTGGAAAACTGAAGAAATTATACCACTGCTGGTAGTTCATTCTAAAAGTAGTAACTGTTTTAAGAAGTTTCACAATTTTGAAGAATTTGATACTGACAATACATCGATCTAATGTGTATGACAATTGGTTCTAATAAAAGTTTTTATACATAATGTTCCCAAATGGGCACAAATTTTTTTTCTCAAAAACCGGATCATTTAAAAAAAAATGTGTAACAGTGAATTCTACATACATCTATTAAGAGTAATTTAATATATTATTTTATTTTGTCAAAAAATAAAATAAATAAATTCATGCAATAGAGGGATATCGGGCCATCAAATATAGTTTTGGCAGCAAATAGTGTTCCCATAAGGGTCTAAAATAAATATTTATTTGAAATATAAAAGAAAAAAGGGATTTTTTGGCTTACCTCGTCAAGAGACCACTTAAAAACAATTTCGTAATGTATGCTGGATGTTCAGAAAAAGAAAGAGAGATGAATTGCGGAGAGGTAACCAGTGCTTAAATTTTTTTATGCCAAAATCGGAACTTACTATGAACTGCAGTTGGATCCTTGAGAAGGTAATTTAGATGTTTCCTTACTTGACGGATAGGCGGCGGGATTATCATTAATTTAAATATTTTTTAAGAATTACAATTTGCATGAATTATCAAGGGTTAACTTTTGAAATGGTTACAAATGTAGCCAGCATTGTACGCGAAAATGATGGTCTGTCACTTATTTGAGAATAGACAAGCGTTATAATATATGAGACTTGGATGACGGAAGTAGTATTTGGGTTATCTCTTCTATTACAAACATGTAGAGACAAAAAAGAGTTACCTATATATCTGTTTCATCGACAATGAAAAGGCCTATAATTAAAGTACTTTTTAGTATTCTACAGAGAACACAGAGCATCTGTAAGGGTAGAATAAGACAAAATGGATGAAATACTAATACAACGAGGAGTCGTCCAGAGATGCGTGCTATCTTCTTTGTTGGGTAATTATATATACAGTCATGGACAAAAATATGAAATATTTATGTTATGACCCCATAACTTAAAATAATTACGAACTATCTTGCTAAACCTATTATTTACACCGATATGTAGTCGGTACAAGTATTTTGACAGATTAGACAGGTTAATGTTAAGCTGGATTTATAGTTTGACGCACTGTAAACGTAGACGCACTGGAAAAAGATCAACATAGAATTTTATGTAGGTACTCTTATTTATAAATAAACGTAAACGCATGACGGAACGTAAGTAAAACGCACTGCAACGGAAGAGTTGACCAACTTTCATCTTTTTTTTACAGTGCGTTACTTGCGTCTGGCAAATCAAAAGGAAGAATTTTGTGCTGTCAACCAAAGTGAACTGTCTGGCCCGCCCACCATTTTGTAAAGTTATTTATCAACATAATCGAATTTTGATTTTGTTGATTATTTGTTACAATGAACGTTAAGAATTTATAAAATAATAATAATAAATAATAAAAGAATATTATAGTATCATGGTCACCAACTCTAGCCACTGTTTCTACTCATGCAAAAAAATTCCACTCCGTCGATTTATAAATTGAAATAATATTTACAGTCCGTTTGTTACGTCTGCAGTGCGTCTACGTCTACAGTCCGTCAAACTATAAATCCAGCTTTAGTCCTAATATAGCCAGACGAATGTTAAGAGATGATAACCTAAAAGCCTAAGGTCCACGTCTCTCTCAAAACGACAAATGGTGACAGATGACAGATGAGAATTCAATTATGTATGCCAGATGGACGAACTTTCGTCTACAGAAGAGTTGTCAAACGGTATGCCAGTTGTAGCCTAATAGAGAGCGTTAATTCTGGTGGTAGCGGCGTAATGTTATTGGGTGGTATTGTTTGGGAAGGACATACCGAACTTGTGGAGGTAGTTGGGCGAATAACATCTGACATTTACATTGAAAACAATTTAGAAGATAATGTTGTGCCATGTGACAGCCATATTGGATACAGATTTGTGCTAATGGATGATAATGCTTACCTGGATGAGGTTTACTTTGAAAGATTATATTGGCCACCATATAGCCCGGATTTAAATTCAATCGAGAATTTGTGGGACACTTAAAAACGTCGCATTCGGAAAAGCAATTCTGTTCTTATGACACTGGGGGAGCTAAAGATTGCAGCACAAGAAAAATGTAATACAAGATCTCAAGCATATATTCAAGATTTAATTCGCAGAATTCCGAGACGGTTACAGGCAGTAGTCAACGATCAAGGAGGGAATACTCGCTATTAATTTAGTTTTCTTTCTTTCTTTTTAAACAAAACATTAAAATATTCTGTAGAAAAATTTCGTTTTCACCTTTACTTTTACTATATTACTTCTATACTTGTATTTTATTACTGTTATCAACTGTTGGGATATATCTAAATCCACCATAGCGTTCCATGAGATTTTCATGTTTTTTATTCTTCTTCTTCCTATGCCGTCCCCATTAACGGAGGTTGGCGACCACATTTTTAAAAGCTTCTCTGTCTTTTGCAACGTGGAATAATTCGTCTACAGTCATGTTTGTCCAGTCTCGTATATTCGCAGCCATGACTTCCTCTTTCTACCTATTCCCTTTTTGCCATCGACTCTACCCTGCATGATGACCTGCAGAAGACTATATTTATTATTTCTTAGTATGTGTCCAAGGTATGCAGTCTTGCGTACTTTTATCGTTCTCAACAATTTTTTGTCTCGACCCATCCTTCTCAGCACTTCCTCATAGGTGACCCTGGCAGTCCATGGAATTCTTAACATTCTCCGGTGTATCCAAAGTTCAAAGGCTTCAATCTTTTTAACTATTTGCGCTTTTAGTGTCCATGTTTCTACCCCGTACAATAGTTGCGACCAGACGTAACATTCAACAAACCTCAGTCTCAGCGCAGTATTCAGATTTTTGTCACAGAACAATTGTTTGAATTTTAAGAACGCTGCCCTTGCCATTTCTATTCGTACTCGGATCTCTTGGTCTGGATCTAATTCTGTGTTGATGTAAGCTCCCAGATATTTATATTTTGTCACTCTCTCTATTTGCTGTCCACCAAGAGTTAGTTGTTCATTATTTATTGGACTCCTTGATACTATCATAAATTTGGTTTTATCTGTGTTGATGTCAAGTCCCATTTGAATGCATTCACTATTTATTGCATCTAGTAAAGTTTGTAGTTCTTCTATACTCTCAGCCATAATTACCGTGTCATCTGCAAATCTCATGGTGTTTATGATTTCTCTATGATGTTTTTTATTATTGACATAAAATCACCAAGTTTTTTCATTTGGCTTCAAACGGTTGCTACTCGAATACCTGAAGTTTAAAATTCAAGTTGTATAACTCAGTTTTTGTTTAATTATCGTCATGAACGAGTAATATTATTCAGACAGCAGTGGGATCTGACGTAAATATCGGGAAAATAATAACGATGATTTCTGTTTTCTTTAAAAAAATAATAGCAGCTTGTATATAAGGATCAATTCGGAAGAATGGGCGAATCTTCTACAGCTGAAGCCTAATTTCCAGCGTTTTCTGTCGAAGCAATCTTCAGTTTTTAAATCTCTGGTGGTCATTGTATCTTCGACATCTTCCCTCCATGACCGTCTTGGTCTACCTCGTTTTTCTTCTAGTGGGCGAAGTCCATATTTATATCTTTTTCAGTTATCTATTTTCAGGCATTCTCTGCAGGTGTCCATACCAGTTTAGTCTTTTGACTTTGATAGTGTTTGTTATGTCTAGGTCGATTTTTAATTTTCTCCTGATATACTGATTTCTATGGCCTTAATTTTTGATTTGTTTCTTTGATTTATTTCCCAGATTTCAGCGCCGTATAACCCAATACTTTCTATTATTGTTTTATAAATTCTTTTTTTTTCTTTTATTTTATTATTCCTCAATAGTTCGTGTAGCCGTCTAGTGGCTGATCTTGCTTGGACCATCCTAGAATGTATTTCTTCGTTACTATCTGCTTTTGATGCTATTTGGCCTCCCAAGTATTTAAAGGTTTCAGTTGATTTTATAGATCCCATTTTAATTTGTAGACTTTCTGGTTTTTCTGCTGCAATTAAGTATTTGGTTTTTTGTATATCAATTGTAAGGCTCCACTTGGTGTACCTACTCTTTTTCCAGTTTTCTTAGCATTATAGTCTATGTCACTCTCGTCTTCAGCTAGAATGGCTTGTCGTCAGTGAAAAGTATCTTATACTCGTATACAAGTTCTCGTATTGGATTAGAATACCCATATTGCAGTATTTTCTTCTGCACACTAAGAGCGCCTCATTTAGATATATTTTGAAGAGTGCAGATGCTATGCAGCAGCCTTTCATTAAATCCTTACTAATTAGAATTTCTCTAGTTATTTTATTTCTAGTTTTAAGGTTTACCGTCATATTTTTGTAAAGCTATTGTAATGTTTTTATATATTTTTTGTTATGGCTATGACTACCCAGAGCTCTGGGGAAGTAGAAGATTTATGTTTAAATATCTATTAATTATTAATTTATTTTAGTTTCATGTATCCTTATTCTAATAAATTTACACGAAGTGCAACTTAAAAAAAACTCTATAAATACTGTAGACAAGACATGTAATACACATTTTTAATTACACAAAGATAATCAAACCAGTGTCGGGTAATTTTTATGTTATGTATTTTTAACTTTATTAAAAAACCTGTAAATCATATAGAAGCTGATTTTGCACTATATTTTTATATCTCGCTAAAAAATAGCCATTAAACTATATCATAAGCAATATACCGGAACAATAAGATAGTTGTGCATATAATATCTGACAGCAGTGTTCCCTAAGCAATAAATTCAGTCGTCAAAGAAAAAAATAAAATCTTTTCTTTATCTTTATTTACTCTATATGAGTATAAGAAACCAGTTCACCAAAGGTTCTTGTTTAGATGAATCGATATGTCGTGGAATGCAATTTTAGATTCCCTATGTCGGTCCTTTCACCGCATGTTTGGATTAACATACCTATTTTTTCACCCATATTTCGGATAAAGTGAGGTTCAAATAGGGTAGTGATCCGCAAAATACGACGCTGCATCCAGTTGGCGTCACTAACCTCTCCTTCCCAATTCCGGTTGTCGTACGGCCGTAGCGTCCTCCTGGTTTTCAGGGATTTCTGGACGATCTACAACCCGCTCTCGAAGAGGATCTCAAGTTTCGAGAGTCCATCTTCGTATTTAAGGAGTTGATTGAGATACCGGTCGCCACGGGCAAGAAGTTCCGCCGAGCCTTTGTGGTAGGTGAGGAGACACCGGCAATCAGAATTCTCTAACTGTTCGAGCTTTCTTACAGACAAAATATTCTTACACTGAATTAATATGTATTAGAACTCTGATGCGTGGTGTATAACTCAAGTTCCACAAAGATGTCGGCCTTCTCGCTTCGTGTAGCCGCATTCCCTCTCCTCGAGAGAGGTACAAGAATGCCGGCAATGCCGACTCTTCCTGATGCCAGTCGCTTCGTATAACTACCTTTTTGTTAACAGTAATTCATATAGTTACTATTCACATAAGGTTTTGGAGACGAAGTGGTATTGCAGCTCAACCTGATCGGAAAAGCAATTACAAGTCCCCGTCGGGGCTTTTATTCGCTCTTTACCGTGACAGGCCCAAATAACGCTGTGGTCAGTTCGACACGATTTGAGATAGTAATAAGACCAATGTCTTTTCTATCTCAGAAAGTCGTGTTCTACTGTCAGGAAGCGTTTTGTAGTAGACACGCCGGTTCTCGTACACTTGATGATTTAACTTCTAAATTGGATAACCATTATAAGGTATTATTCTTCAATTTTTTGGACGTCTTCGACGATAGCAGGATATTGGTTAATTAATAAAACTCAAAGGTAGCTTGGTAGCGCACCGAACCAACAAGGTCTTACGGGGCTAGTAGTGTATGACGACTGGATCCCGTATCGGAAGATGTGCTGCTCTTTTATACACATCGTGTTTGAGAATTTTCAGCACACTTCCGCCGAGAGGCCAATGACAGCGCAGTTAATAACGAGCGCTGTGGTTGGCCGGCCAAAGTAACAATCTTTGTCGTGATTGGTTACCTTGGCGACACGACTCTCACATATACGTGGCGAATCTTCGAAAAACTAAACAGGCCTGTAAAAGATTGTGGCAACCAAGACCAGTGGAAAACAGGGCCAAGGGTAACGAAAGCGGGATAAATGGTTTTCCGAAGAATAGGGAGTTGGGCTGAAGGTTAACTACCTCCTAATAGAAAAATGATGAGTTATAAATTTTCAAGGAAGAAAAGCCGGACTGAGTAAACGACAATGACTGTGGGATAAAAAGGAACACGATTTGAGAGTTACGACATGAAATATTCGAACCTTGTATAGATTAGGAGCTCTCCAAAATCTCCTAAACGTAAACGAACTAGATTTATACTAAATAGATAGCTAAAATCAAAGATATAAACAAAAATAAACAGTATAAAGAAAATATAAACATCAAACTAAAAAACAGACTAAAATAAAAAAAACATAAATGAGGAGTGGAAAGCGTGCAGAGAAATCATAAAAGAAACAACTGAAGAAGTGTTAGGCATGGAAGGTAAACGTAAACAAAGAAGAACAAAAACGAATGATGGTTTGATGAAGAATGTCAAATTATAACACAAAGAAAAAACAGAGCAAAATATATTAACGAAGAACTTCAAGAATTACAAGAACTAAATGAAGCAACAGACACAAGAAAATTTTACCAGAATTTGAATAAAAGCAGAAAGGAAACCATAATTTGTAGAGGTAAGGAGGGTAATATATTGAAAGAACAGCAAGAAAGACTAAGAAGATGGACATACCATTTTAAGAAAAAGCTTGAGGAAGATAGGAAGGAAGCGAACCATGATATACCATTAGACCAAACAGACAACAGAGAAAAGAGTCCACCAATAATAGTCGCGATTAGAACAACAATAAACAAATTAAAGAAAAATAAATCACCGGGATCGGAGCAAATAGCATCAAAGCTACTGAAGGAAGGAGAAGACGTATTACTAAAATCAACACATGACCTAATAACTAAGGTATGGTTGTATAATCAGTTACCAACGGAATAAAATAGTGGTACAAATTGTACCATTACATGAAAAAGGAGACTAGTTAGAATGTGGAAACTATCGCAGCATGAAATTAATGTCCAACGTCATTTATGAAAGACAGAGACCATACGCTGAAAAAATAGTTAGCAAATACCAATGTGGATTCTACAGACAGAAGTCAACAATAGAGCAGATATTTGCTTTATGACAGATCCTCGAAAAAAACCAGTGAGCATCACACACATCATCCCTTCATAGACTTGGAAAAAA
Organism: Diabrotica undecimpunctata; assembly: GCF_040954645.1. Lineage (NCBI taxonomy): Eukaryota > Metazoa > Arthropoda > Insecta > Coleoptera > Chrysomelidae > Diabrotica > Diabrotica undecimpunctata. The sequence continues at coordinate 150,095,809 of NC_092803.1, forward strand.
ATGTTTGACAATATAAACCGAAAGCGCATTTGACAATATAAACCAAAAATTCTTAATAAAAGTACTGACAGAGTTTAATATACCAATATAACTCAATAGAATTAACGGAAATAATAGAAGGGAAAAAGGGACCACGAAAAAGGGTAGGCTCTACCTTATTCAACATTATTCCCGAAAAAAAAAAAAAAAATAAAAATAAAATAAGAGACACAACAGTCAATACTCGAGGAACAATAATTAATAAAAGTGTGTAAATACTTGGCGTTTGCAGATGATGTTGACATAATCGCTAGGTCAAGACATTCAGTTAACTAGAACGAGCTGCATAAAATACTCGCCTTAAAATCAATCACGCCAAAACAAAATTATAATACAGTCTATGAACCAGGGGAGGGGTTAAATATGCACTTTTATGTCCCCTTGGCACCTTAATGTTTTTTTATGTTTTTTTGGTGAGATAATTTCTTATTAAGAAATCTTGAATAAAAAGGTAAAAAGAAATAAGAATAAGACACTCACAATCAATTTATTCTACCACCAACGACCGGTTTCGCATACTATATTTGCTATGCATCTTCAGGTCAACGGTATATGGTAAACTAAATGCTGAAAATATAATAACCCGTATTAGGGTACTGTCTGGTACAGAGTATACAGCAATTATGCCAATTGCTGTATACTCTGTGTGATTATTAAATATGACTTATAAATTGATTAAATAAAACAAAATAAAACTTATCCCTCTAGCAGGCAAGACTGCTTCCATACGGCTTAACTTCTATTGTCATTATAATCTCTTCCAGCTATTTTTATGTCTGCAGCATGTAATCCCGCCTTTGGTCGTATACCACTGAGTATACTTGTACGCATTTGGTAAGCGAAAATGCCGCTCGATGTGTTTATTTCTGAGTTGACTTTGAAATTGTATAGCGGTCGGTCAATTGTTTTGTGCAGAACCTCACTTTTAAATTTAATACTAAAAAATTATTGGTAAGTGTATGAATATATATATTTTAGTATAGGTTACATAATTTGCGGTATAAATTTATATCAAAGACGTAAAATGCGTTTGAACATTGACCGTCTCAAGGCAGTGTTGCCTGTCTACATGAATTTCCCGGTTCTCTTACAAATTAGACACGTTTATTATGTTACATCGATTTTTTGGGATTTTGAGTATTATTTTTTGTTTCAGTTATCTAAAATGTCTTCTAAAAGAAGCAATGATATGTGGCGTAAGTACAAAATTAACTACTCTCGAATGACTAAAGAGGAAATTAGAGAAATGATGAAATGAAGAATCCAAATACAATGACGAAGACTACGGCGAGTTTGTGGACGACTCCGATTACTTGGTTGAAACTGATGACGATTTTCCATCAAGTGAAACTTACAAAAGATAAGGAAAATGTAATTAACGAATGTGTATCAGATATGCAGAGACTATCATTGGTCGAATTTCTTACGAAATCTACAGAGTTAGATCTGGATGTAACTGGATATTTCTCTCCAATGACATCGACTCCAGCATCTTCACCTAAACCAGCAACATCAAAAAATATATTGTTAGCCTCAATACTAGGTTTTTTATCAGCAACAGTGAGGGAATCTGAATATGTTCAACCATCAATAGCAGCAGCGACGGAATCCGGAGATGTTCAACCATCCACTTCATCAGGAAGTACAGAGCGCAGTGCTATTTACCTAAAACGAAAGCCTATGAAAAGAGCAAAGTCACCATTACCCGAGAATGAGCCTGAGGGTCCCCAAATGCTACCTAACAATGGCGGGTTTATTGGACAAGCAGTAAATATTGATACCAAGTCTGATTAATTTAAAAATATAGTTTGGAGACTGAAAAACTTACAACTACATAAAAATCAGGTGCTGTTTCAAAGTAACAAAGAGTTACCATATAGATTCAGAGATTTGAAAACACTATATCAGTGCTTCAATTATTTTTTTACAGATGATTTCTATGAACATATAGCTACAAGCACAAATATGAACGCACGATTGCTAAATATAAACTCTTTATTCAAAGTAACTTCTTTAGAAATTAGACAATATGTGGCTATTTTTATTTACATGTCTTTGTACCGTTATCCAACTGTGGAGCAATACTGGGGAGAACACGCTTTTGAAGCTATTAGAAGTACAATGACATCTAAAAACTTTTTCGCAATTCGTAAGCATCTAAGTTTTAATGACCTTTCTTTGCTGAAGAAAAAAGGTGAACCGGGGTATGATCCACTTTACAAAGTTCGACCAATCATTGATCACCTCAATGACAGTTTTGATTCAATACCAAAATAGCCCCGTTTGTGTTCTTCTTTAAGTGCCATCTCCACGACGAAGGTTGGCAATCATCATGGCTATTCTGACGTTCGAGGCAGCTGCTCTGAACAATTGCATTGAGCTGCAACCAAACCACTCTCTACGGTTCTTCAACCAGGAAACGCGTCTTCTTCCTACGCTTCTCCTACCCTCTACTCTTCCTTGAATTATGAGTCTCAAGATGTTGTATCTTTCGCCTCTCATCACATTTGTGTGTAGATGAGCAAATGTGTGCAACGAAGATGCGTTCACAACTTCGCCAATATATGCCGAATAAACCCCACAAGTGGGGAATGAAAATTTTTATTCTCTGTGACTCCTATGGCTTTGCATACCGCTTCGCAGTTTATATTGGTGCTGGTGATAACATTGTCCTAGCAAAAACTGTTCCTCATTTTATGAATCATATAATTTACTTTGATAATTTCTATATATACCAATACGTTGGTACTGCATATGGTGTTGACATAACCACAATACATTGGAAGGATACCAAAAATGTAAGATTAGTGTCTACTTACGTTGGGGTTCAGCCATTCTCATCTATACTTCCAAAAGAGTCACCAAGAAAGATTGCCAGATATGACAGAAAGAAGAAGAAATATTTGGAGCTTGCTTGTCCGAATGTTATTAAAGGTATTTTATGTCCACATTTATTAATTCTGTGTTCTATATTCTATTTTATTTTTAGAGTACCATTGTCACATGTGCGGAGTAGATTTATTAGACGGCTTACTTGGTCGATATCGCAACCGACTAAAAACAAAAAGCGCTTCACTTCGCCTTTTTTATCACTTTATCGATATGACTTTGGTAAATTCAGACCGTAGAATTCATGGGAAAACTGTAATTCAGAACCTTCCAAATTTTCGGAATTCAGTGGCTGATGTACTCTGCAAATATCAGGTAAATCCTAAGAGGAAACCAGTAGGTAGACCATCTCTAAAAGTAATTATGCTAAATGAGACCAATTGCATTATAAATGATTTCTTGGAAGAAGCAGTAGGGTCTGATTGCCCATAATAAAAGAGAAAACCAATAGAAAGAATATACCACTATTAGGAAGTCAATAAGATATCGAGAATACATCAATTATGTTTTAAAATAACATACATATCAATTCAAAGTTTGGTGTTTATTGAGAGTAAACTATACCAAATAACTTACCATGTGAAATAGTATCATAAGGCTTCTTTTCCTGTTTTTTCTCAAGATTTACTATGGAATCACTAACAGGAGAATTTTACTGTCATCATTGCATGTGGTTGTCTTTTTAAAGACGAATCGCAGGCTATGATTTTTCTGACGGATATTCTCAAGTTAAAGTTGATTTCATGTAATCGAATGAACTATCTTACAATAAAGTCGTCCCAGGAACGCAACTCGACAATATTGGCAATATCATTTTCAAGTAGGTATAAATTTATTTATATATGTATGTATGTATAAATGTATAATATATTGTCAATACGAATAAGTAAGATAAAATTAAATTATTAGATTATAATTATTATTTCACCAAGTAACAAAGAACAAAATTTGTTTAATTTATTAATGTTTTGTATTTTGAGAACGATTTCCGAAGTGGATTTCGAAATGTCAAAAATAAACTCATTTTAAACTTAAACTGTGGCTTATTCCCAATAAAAATAGTATGTGCAATAATTATCTTGATCTTAAAAGAATATTAAATGATTCACATTATTATAAAATTTATTTAAAGGTAATAATATAACTCTCGGAGTATGTCTGGTGCTAGACATTTAAATTTTATTTTTCTACCTGTAGATCACTTACCAACTCATATTATGTTTTCGTCTGGCCATCCTTTTCTGATATTTCTGATATTAGAAGGAAACACAGCATTCTTTTATTTATAGTTAGTTGTTTTCAGATGGATTTCCATTTACTAGACATGTAAATGGGTTATTTAATAATGAGCTCAATTAATTAACAAACTGAACTAACTAACAACACCTACTACTACTACTTGTCGGTTTATAACGTTCTCCGCCGTTTTCCGACTTCCAATCGCCACTTAGACCGGCTGTTCCATAGATCTTCTTCTATGGCCCTCTCTCTCAGTTCTTTATTTATTCCTTCGCTCCAACTTTTCCTCGGTCTACCTTGTTTTCTCTTTCTGGTTGCCACTTTAGTATTTCTTTTGGCATTCGTTGTTCGTCCATTCTTTGTATGTGTCCGAACCAGATAAGTTGTTTTGTTGTTAGGTCATCTGCGATTGTTCGTTTGATTCCCATTATTTCTCTAATGCGTTCGTTGGTAATGCTTTCTCTTCTAGATCTTCCTGCGGCTCTTCTCCAAAAATCCATTTCCGTCGCTCTCAGCGTTGACAGTGTTCTTTCTTTCAGTGGCCATACCTCACAGCTGTATAAAGTGATACTTTTTACTATAGTCTCATATATCCTCTTTTTATTTTCTTTGCTGATGGATTGGTCCCATAAAATGGTGTTTAACATTGTGATGGCTTTTCTCCCTGACGTATGTCTCTCTCTTATAGCTTTTTCTAATGTTCCATCTTGTGAAATAGTGATACCTAGGTATTTGTAGTCACAGCAGTGCTTTATCGTAGTGTTATCGTCTAATATGAGATCTTTTTGTTCTGCTCCAATGCACAGGTATTCGGTTTTCTTTTTATTTACTTCTAGACCCCATATATCATACTCTTTAATTAATTTTCGTGCCATATAGTTTAAATCGTCATAATCTTGAGCCATTATTACTTGATCGTCTGCAAAGTTAAGCGTATATACCATAGTATTGGTGAGCGGTATCCCCATTGTCCTGCATTTTTGTTTCCATCTTTTTAAAACACTTTCGAGGTAACACACCACGATGGGAAAATGAAAATATGTTAGCCATATTCGATGTTATGATTGTAGCGTTCTGCACATACGCATATATATACATATATAATAATTGAGGTCATCAGAAAGCGAAGAGAATATATTCTGTTCAATCCAGAACTCGCTGGTTTCCCCCTTTCGCATTGGGTATGCAAATCATCATAGAAATAATAAGCAAGACGATCGTATGAAATTCTATTTAAAAATATGTAAAATCAATAAACAAATTACATACATTTAATTAGAACAAATCCTTTATGTCTGCAATTTAAAATACGCGTGACAAGTGCGTTAAGACAGTTGAATGAATTAACGTAAAAACACAGCTGTTTGAAACAAAATATGATACGATGGATATCTATACATCACACAAACCGCTTGTCTCCAGATGAAATCATAACAGGAATATGCTAGAATAAGATACGACAGGCAATACCAAAGCCAATGCAATAGAATACTTTTGTGTATATATAAAGGTAAACGAACCAAACAATATTATAAGTAATATACATATATACGTAAAATGTTCTTTTAAAAGTTCAAATCACGATCCAATATGAAATAGCTAGTTCAGCACACAAGATGAATTGCTTAATAATATGCATATACCAGTAAATAAAACAAAACTAATGCAAAACGTTCAATTGACAATGTTCAATCGCGATCGCGGCACAGCTGAGATAAATTTCTAAACAAATATGAAATCTATATACCAAGTAAACGTACTTGATATATGCAGCAACAAGATAAATGGTGTATTGTACCTTACCCAATGAAATGATCAACCGCTATCGCAAAAGACGTCTTTAGCGACGTACAGGAACCACAAAAAATTGATAATGGACCAACCTCCACATGTCTCCCCTTCCTAATTTTAACGACTGTCGCAGTCACAAGACCGAAGCGAAGTGTGTGGTAGGATGCACAACTCTCAACCCAAACCAACGTGTCTGTCGTGTGGGAGACAAAACTTGACTGTGATTTTGTAGATGGAATTCGTCCCTTGTCTCACACACACGTCTGGTGTTATTTTGCAGATGGCTCGTTCTTGTAAATTAGTTCTTAAAACCGCTGTGCCCTTGTACACGTTTAAATATACTACGGGGAGAATCAAAACTGACAAAAAGTCTGTTAATATTATATAAATGTTTTTATATCGTTGCGAAACTGCAACAATGATAAACATAAAATATGAACTATAACACCTACTAATCCAAGCTAAATGGGGATGACGTAGAAGAAAAATACGTGGACGATAAGAAACATCAAGAAAAAGAAAAGGATAATTGTTTTGCATTTTTTTTACCATTAAATATTTAAAATTTTTCTAAAGCAACAGGATGATGTATTTAACAGAATATCAGTGATCTGTTAATTTTATACAACTGGCTATCCAAACTACTTATGTGTAAAATAATTATATTTTGCATAATCGTGAATCTCCCTTGAAACTCTTTATTTTTTTTAGAAATTATTTAATGTAATTATGATAACCTTTTAGAAACATTTAGCGATCCCACCTCTGGTAGTACCTAATTATAACATTAAGTAATACCGCTATTGCATTTATATAATATTATATTCTAAACTTTACCGTGAACAATCAGCTTCAAAGAAAACTTCAACAAATACTATATTAATAGTGCTTCTACTTACTCTTTTGGTATATTGGTATCAACATGTCGCTACTTTTAATATTCGGTTGTATAGTCAGTATTTTACTTATTTATTTTGGATGTGCGTGGTTTTATATACATTGTGAACACATTACTTGCACAAGTGATGTTTGTTTGGTGGGAAAAACGGCATTAGTTACCGGTGGAAGTAAAGGTAAACTTAATTTTTTTATTGTATCGTTCTCTATTAGAAAAATGCTTTCTTTAAAAATTTTCTTTATCTTATTCATCGCTACTTAAACATGTATGGTTTCATGTCTCAGAATTTCTCAGAATGTGATTTTGGTAATTTGGAACTTTCCAGAGGAATAGAAATGTTTAAAAAAAGTTGCCATCTAGAGTCCATACAGAAACATCGTCTCAGGGTAAGCAAACCCCAAATTGCAAGTCTTTCGTTGCCATGCTGCCATGCAAAACTTTAACATCACACTAACCTATTAACAAAGATATAATAAGGAACACATTTTCTACCATTTTAACAGTCTTTACCCACGTATTTAGTGGTTTGACTCATGTAAGCTGGGTAAATGAAATAATCTTTAAAAGGAAAGACAGTTAAGATTTGATTTCACGTATAGTGCCTCTGTATATCCACTTATACGTATTTTATTCTAAAAGGAATCTTCGGAGCGGCTATTTACAGATGCTCTGAACGTGAAAACAATCTTTCCTGTCGTAATGGAAGCAACGCTAAAATGGCTTCGATATGGACGCAATAGCGACATCTGATAATAAATCCCGAAACTCGAAATCCGAAGATTTCTAATTGTCGAAACCAAATTCAGATTTTTGCTTTAATCTGTGCCTTCTAAGAATTGCAAGGCAAAACAAACGTTGATAAAGATGTAATTACAGAAATGGGGAATCTAAAATTGCAGTCCACAACATATCTCCTCAACTAAGCAAAAATCCTTGGCGAATTGGTTTCTAGTACTCATAAAGAGTATACCGAAATAAAAGGAAAGAGAGTTAAGATTTGATTTCACGTATAGTGCCTCTGTATATCCGCTTATACGTATTTGATCCTAAAAGGAATCTTCGGAGTGGCTATTTACAGATGCTCTGAACGTGAAAACAATCTTTCCTGTCGTAATAGAAGCAACGCTAAAATGGCTTCGATATGGACGCAAAGGATCTTTCTAATTAAATACCTTTTATAAAGGATTTTTAAATAAAACTTTTGTGGTATATGGTATACAGCCAACTACAGAAATTTGATTTTCCTTGTGGATTCGAAATGTTTAAAATTACTTCACTACTGAATATTTCTGCAACCAACCCTTCTGTAGTTTTAGAAGATATAACCCTGCAGCCTGGATTGTGCTTTCTCATCTCTCTCGTGGGCAGATGCCTATTTGGAAAGATACTTAATGCCTGTATTTGGTTTCCGACTTTACAATAAAATGCTGGGGTATGCAATAATATTCCGTTTTTCTTAGTAATGTGCAAGCTCTACAGTTTTGACATGTGGTCTTTGGTCTTATTGTCTGTTTGTGTAATTGACACTACTATTAGATATCTGGATACTGAATGAGCCACTTCTCCTTAGATTTGATATGATGGATGGCTATTAAAATAAAACAACCAATGTTGGAATTGGATTCTTCTATAGAAGAAAGGTCAGATATCTTTTTTCATAACGGTATTATAATAATAATTTATTATAAGCAGCATGTTTATTTAAAAAATAAACGTGGATTGTGTGAGTGATTCTAACTCCCAGAAACTTGCAAGTTGATGCTCCAATATGACACAGTGGACTTAAAATTGGATTTATAGTGAGCTCAGTCGTATATTAACAAGGTATCTAAGTTTGGAATTGGTTTCTATGTCAGAAAGTTTCTCAATCTGCTCACGTGGTTGGATAGGGTCCAAATGTGGAGATGTGTATCAGCTACTCTGCTGGTTGTAGGTTATAGTTGAAGCTTCTCTTAAGTTTAGGAGGTGATTAATTGTAAATATTTTTTTAAAAAGGGATAATTCCCGGAAGTTGGCTGCATACTATATTAGTTCAAAAACTAGAATATCATGGTAAAAAACTTCTGTTGTAAGTGGTATATTTAATTACAAGATTAAATTAAAATAATCCAAATAGATTAAAAAGTTGAGAACGTTTTCGTACTAATCAGTTCTTCTTCAGTGAACCTACAAAGAAAGTAATCTCACTCAGTTAAAAAAAAACGTAAGGCCAAATTTTGACTGTTAAATGTCAAAGATGTATTTAGATTACTTATTTTGGAGTACTTGCATAACTAAGCGCAAAACCAAACAGTGGTTGGGTTTACATTAATAAAAACATACTTAAAAGTATTAAATTATATGGCAATATGACGATGTAATTGGATTACTAACCGGGAACATAAGTCCCTACTCGAAATAAAATATTTTTACATTTGAACTGTCGAACTGGAGTTCGACAGTTCAAATGTAAAAATGAATTTCGCCAACTAACCTTAGATGCCGGAAATAATAATTACTGTTTCAATGAAAATGACATTCGAAACGAAATTGATAGTTTTTAAAAAGTAAACCACGTCAAGGACTCATATTTTGAACTCTTTTCTCTGCACATCTTTTTAAGGAGAGAGGCGAGAAGGAGATATTGTATATTGCGAGAAAACCTGAGCAACGTCACGGTTAGATCAGAATATACTAATATCCTAAAAGAAATCGCGAATGCCGAATGGATGATGATTTCTGACCGACGTACAAGATACATTCCTAGACATCCATCCAGTATAGGGTAAAGTAAACACACAATTTAGGGTGCAGTGTAGCATATACATGTTTAAAATTGCAGAAGGATCTAGTGTAGGGCTCTCAAACTTAAGCCGATCAATATATGCATAGGTAGCCCATCACGCATAAAGGTTTTTACAAGAACTCGATAAATTGGCGAAATATAATAGTGTCATTCTGGTATAAGAATACACGTCAAAGAAAGAGCTAATGAACTTTCCAGAAGAGCATCTGCTACAAAATACTTCGATCCAGAGTCGGCCGTAGGAGTGGCAAAAAAACATCGTCTGCTTCCGGCAAAAATCCTGGATTCGAACGCTACATATCACTCACTGTGAAAATATATCTGTTCAAGTACACGGTAGAATGTATATTGGTTAGACATGCCTTAGTAGGGCTACGGGAAATAAGTAGAAATCACCTTATAGTCATAAACGGTTTCTTTGTTGGATACGTGCCAGTCAAGAGATACGTGTATACATTGGGGCTATTTTCAAAATTAAAAAGTTGGAAAAATTTAAATTTTAATAATTTTTTTATTGTAAAGTATACCATAAAATAAAAAACAAATTCCAAAATATCCATTAATTTAAGACCTAATTGGGGCTCTATGCGTAAGCGAAGCCGAAAATACATTTTATCGCGAATATTTCACGCACCAATGCAAACATGTTCTGGTCACCGTTAAATTTGTGCAATTTGGTATTAACGCGTGGATTTGTGCCATAAACTTGCCCCAATTTTGCATAACTACTCTTCCCAAGCTGTGGCACAAATGCTCTATGGGGTTAAGGTACGCTCTTCTAGTCGGCTAGTAACCGATTACTAATTACCCGAATACGTATCTTATAAGTTAATCTATAACGTATTGCTGCAGTATTGCATTATTACCTGGCTATGTGCGGCCGAGCATTATTCTGCATTAGGAAAAGTATTTCACTTTTCACCAATGTACCAATCAGCATTAAAGCCACCTCTCTCCATCCAAAGAAATGCTGCCCCATTCCATTATACCTCCAGCAACAAACTGTACCATAGGAGAGAAGCAACATTGGGCATAGCAATCTCCGGGTCCTTCTCACAATATCCGACAATTTATCTGTAAACAGAACATTTTTCAATCTTTGATATCATAATCTGCATTAGCACAAGAGTATTTCAAGGTTCGATGAGCAGTGTCCAATAAAGAGCCTGCAGATATATAAGATGATACCAGGTGAAAGTATTGTACTATGAACATCTGCCAATCTCCTAGTCAAAGCTGTATCAGTAATTGTCTGGTCTCGAAGCCCTTAAAGTCTAAGAAGCCAATCTTCCAGCATTTGTTGCCCTTGCCATTCCCTATAAATTATGTCGAGACCAACAAAAAGATTTTTTTATTGCGTTTATAGACTATGAGAAATCTTTCGACAAAGTTAAATCATGGAATGTCTAAAGAGAAAAGGACTCCACAAAAATGACATTAACATAGTGAGAAATCTCTATTGGAACCAACAGGCTGTGGTAACATTAGAAGGAAATACCACGGATGCGCAACAGATAAGTAGAGGAATGAGACAGGGCTATGTACTTTCACCATTACTATTTAATATATATTCCGAAGAGTTATTTACGCAAGCACTTGAAAACTGTACAGAAGGGATCAAGATAAATGGTGAACATATAAATAACATCCGTTATGCTGACGATACAGTCATTATCGCTGAAAGTGAGACAGACCTGCAGACGTTACTAAATACAATTTGTTTAAAAATAAACATAAAGAAAACAAAAGCCATGGTTATCAGTAAAAGGGACAAAGTCACTACAAGGAGATAAAAAATCAAGAGCAGCCTTTTTGAAGACAAGGAAATTTCTGAGTAACCAAAGACTCAATCTGCAAATCCGATATCGAATGGTAAAATGTTATATCCACTGTATTCTTCTTTATGGTGTCGAAACCTGGACTGTTAATGCTGACTTAATGAGAAAACTAGAAGCTTTTGAGATGTGGCTTTTTAGAAGAATTTTGAAGATACCATGGACCGATCATAATACAAACGAAATTTTGTTGCACAATATGGGATGAGACAGAGAACTTTTGACCACCATTAAAAGGGGAAAGACACAGTCTTTCACAAGTATTTGGGGCACATACTTAGAAATAATAAGAACGAGTTTTTGCAGCTGATTATGTAGGGTAAAATTGAAGGAAAAAGGGATCCTGGTAGACGACAAATATCCTGGCTGAAAAACATTCGTTAACAAAAACAAGATAGAGACGAATTTGCAATGGTTATAGCCAACCTTCATTAGTGGCGACGGCACTAGAAGAAGAAGAAGTAACAGTCGCTCTGATGAATCCTGGTAGGATCAAATACGTATAAGCGAGTAAACAGAGGCACTATACGTGAAATCAAATCTTAACTGTCTTTTTTTTTTGAGAGGCATATAGGTTTACGATACACCGAATATTCTATGTTACCTATTTTTCAATATAGTTCTAAAAAAGACGGTAAGGGAAGCCAATCTTTAATAGATCACAAATTACGACATACGGATATGATCTAGACCTAATCACTTGCACAAAAAACACGAAACACAGCCAGAAATATAGATCAGGAATTTCTTGTTTTATAATATTTTAGTTATGCAATGGACGTATGCCAAAAACCTGCCTGTAACTGATGTTTTGTTTCTAAACCCTGTTTAATATTTCTCTATTTCCTTTGCTTTCTTTAGGAATTGAGTAAGGTTTCTTCTAAATTCGTAATCATTTTATACTTTTAATAGTGCTCTTTTCTTATCATTCTGGTTCTTCATTTTGCTATGGCAGTATTTTATATATTATTTAATACTATTATTATATATTATTGTTATATAATAGCAAAATTTCTAATAATAGATGAATATATTGAACACTGTTGTACATTTTATAAAACTTCATTCTACGTCATTAATGGATTTATTTTATCACAAACATAATTAGCCTTACATTTTCGTTTCTTTTTATCAACAATCAATATCGTTAAACGCTAGAACATAAAATCATTTTCATGTAATTCCAAAATCATTAATGAGTAAACAACCATTATTAATTAAGCCAAAAACATTGCACGATATCCATACGGTTAAAAAAACCTCTGAAAACAATTAAATTTAACCAAAAAATTAATGAATGGTAATTTAGCATCTGTAATACAAAATAAGCTTTCAATAGAAAAACAATAAAACAATAATTGCTATAGTGACTTTCCCAAAAATTCAGTAAGGGTTCAATAATATCATTGATATTTGTATGGTCGCTTTTATGCATCCGTTTTTTGCAGCGGTCTCAAATTCTGTCGCCCGGAATTAAAGAACACGTCACGACAAGCGTTTTATAAGTACATACGTTAAATTAAATCGGTGCTTTTATGCAACATTGTCGCTGATGCTTCGATATGAAGTAATTTTGCTAAAGGAACACCTCGATAGTGAACTATTTATCGAGAAAATTAAAAAACTCTTTGTGGGATTCATCATCAGATGATTACAATAAAGATAATGAATGGATATTATCAGCACAAGGATATTCATAAATTCACGTGGATTCAGCCAACGAGGAATTTGAAATCAATAATCGATTACTGTATATGCAAAGAAAACTCCACAATAAAGGTTAATAACGTTAGAGTCCATCGAGGAGCAGAATGTGGATCTGATCACCATTTGCTTAAAGCGTCACTACTATTTACATTTAAAGGAAGCCAACGACAAAATGAAAACGAAAGTTCAATGATACTGCAAGACATTTCAACAAAGAGATATAATCTACAAGGTTTTGAAAATGAGTCTACCCAGTTTCTGTATCGAATGAGGTTTGTTACTCCTCACCAATTAATACGTACAACGGAATTATGAAAGCTCTTGACGAAGCTGCAATGGAAGCTATTGGAGAAGTGGATAGCATAAAAAATAGAAATGAATGGTGGAATAAAGAAATAGAAGATCTTGAGGGGAAGAAGAAGAATATGTATAACAATTGGCTAGCAACAAAGGACCCTTACTATCGACAACAGTATAACAGCTTAAACAAAGAAGTAAAAAAAGAGGTAAATAAAGCCAAAAATGAGATGTGGAATAAAGCCTGCGATAACGTAGAAAATTTTATGGGTACAGCAAGAAGTAAAGAAGCCTGGAAAACAATTAGAGGTGTAGAACAGATAGAAAAGAATGCAGTAGGTTAACTCTAATAGCCCCAGAATTATGGGTCGAATATTATGAACAAATGCTGACAGAAGATCGAACAGAATTCCAAGATATTGGCTACCAAAAATATAATATTTCCTACCGCGAAGAAACTGAAATAACACCAGAAGAAATTAAAAAACACGCCAACGCTATGAAAAATGAAAAGGCTCCAGGACCGGGGGGAGTACCCATTGAACTAATTAAATATGGCCCTGACAAACTATTTCAGCTATTGGCTTATACTTTTAACTTATTCTTGAGAGGAGAGGAGCTACCCCCAGAATGGAAAACTGCATATATCAGCAATCTATACAAAAATAAAGGCGACAGAAAAGATTGTAAGAACTACCGAGGGCTTAGTGTAACTAACTCAATCTGTAGAGTCTACGGGAAGATAATTAAAAGCCGAATTGAAGATTGCTGGGAAGACGCTGAAGATCAGAGTGGCTTTCGTACTGGTCGTTCTTGTATAGACAATGTGTTCTGCCTAAAACAAACAATAGAAAAGCGTTTGGAACATAATATGGAGACACACATGGTATTTATTGATCTTCAAAAAGCGTATGACAGTGTCCCATTAGCCAAGCTATGGCAGGTGCTAGAAGACAAGAATATTCCACCGATTTATATTATTGCTGTAAGGGAGTTGTACGATGATATGACGAGTGTAATAAAGATTGGACAAAAAGTGACAAAAAAGACAAAAGTGACCAAAGGACTTCGCCAAGGCTGCTGCATTGCACCTACACTCTTTAAGATTTATTTGGAGGGGGTTTTGGATATTTGGAAAAGAAAATGTGAACCTATGGGTGTTAAAATTGGAGACCATACACTGTACAGCTTGCATTTTGCTGATGACCAAGTAATACTTGCAGAAGATCAAGATGATATCCACTACATGTTACGAAAAATAGATGAAGAATATACTAAGTAGGGCTTATCAATTAATCCATCAAAAACAGAGTACGTAGTAGTGGGAGGTGAAGGAAAGCACTTAGAACTAGGAAGCAAACAAATTCAAAATACTGATAGCTATAAATATCTCGGTGTAAACATTACAAACAATGGTCGGAATACAAAAGAAATAGCTACTAGAATTGGTCAAGGAAATTCAGCAATACGTTAACTGAATAGTATACTTTGGAATAACCACATCACCCGAAACACAAAAATTAGGATATACAAAAGTATCATAGAAAGCATTGCTACATATGGTTCAGAGCTTTGGGTAATAAATAAAAATGACGCATCCAAAATAAAAGCAATGGAAATGAATTATTGGAGAAGATGTTGCCAACTCACTAGAAGAGATAGAGTAAGGAATACTGAAATCAGAGAGCGTATGGGCATAAACATTGACGTCCTGGAAACTATGAATGCAAAAGGCTGAAATGTTATGGCCATGTAGAAAGGATGAATGATCAACGATGGTCAAAGAGAATGTTACAGTGGATCCCCACCAACCGCAGGAAAAAGGGAAGACCAAGAAGATCGTGGAGACAAGAAGTAAGAGGTGAATGGAAGATAGGGGTCTACAAGTAGATGACTGGAACGATCGCAAGCGTTGGAAGCTAGGTTGCGAGAAACGGCGGCAGCTGTAATAAACTCGTTATATATATATACATTATATTTTTGTATACCGAGTATATAACACACGGATCCATTGATCTATTTAAAAAAAAAATTATCTGAAAGCGACATTCGACAAAAAACGCTCAACAGAGTTTGGCCACGGTTGTATTAAGCCACACGGAATTAACAAAAGTAGTTCTTAAAATTGTTTGTTGTAAATATTTGCAGCATGGTGGTATAGTCTTATAGTGAAAGCTTTAAATTTTTTTCAAAAACTCTTCGTTTTCGTCTTTCGCAGCATAAGTTTTTATAAAAATGCGATTTCTGGCATCATTAACTCTGTTGTAGTTATTTTGGCATACATTTTCGCGGTAAACTCTTGAACAACATTCATTTTTTCATCAATGCATATATCAGCTTCATCAGTTAATGTTGTAACGGTTTGATACCTTTCATACCTTTCATTCTGAGAAAATTTTTTCAATGGTCTAATTTTTTCTTTATTATAAAATTCTGCTGTGTAATTGCAGCCTGGAATTGCATTACCTGTGGAAAGCAGGTAAACTTTGACATAATTTTGAACCCAACTTCACAGTCAAATCGATGCATTTACTGCAATCAAGATGTTGGTTATGTAACTTTTTAATTGTTAAAGAGGCTAGCCAAACTGCGGATTGTGAAATTTTGTACATATTTCCCAGCAAAATCACCAAAACCAATTTTATGAGTGTGAAAAGCAATCCGTCTATCCGCTTCTTCGTGGTAACATGTTGTTGCGAATTGTCTCCTTTCTACAACACAAGTAGCGGGCCAGACGTTGGAACTGGCTAAGTATGTATACTTGGAATAAATAATTATTCGCGAAACAATTTTTTAAGTCGAACTGGTAATAATAATGCTTAATGAATTCAACGGCACTTTATTTTACTTGCACTGTTACAAAAAATATTTAGTTACAAACGTATTTAACTAAAACTAAACTATTTATTTTTTCTGCAATATGCAATAGATTTGTAGAATGCGTGTATTTTTACATAAATCTTAATAGGTCGAGATGTACAGCTCGTGAAAAATACCAATGTCTCTGAATTTTGACAAGAATATAAATTTGGAGGGGAGGATCCGTCAGTAGCCCGAATATACTCAGTTCCATTTTTTTAGCAGAAGCAAGAAGATCAGACGCATATTAATTGCACTGGTGTAGGACTTATTAATCCGGTACCGTTACAATGGAATTTAAATCAAAAGTTCATCGTAAAGTTTTGAGTGGTCAATCTCGTGAAATTATAGCAAATGTGATATTATTATATTTTATGAAACGAGAAGCGGAGGCCAAATATCCGATAATAGAACTAACGAAAATTCAGGAACGTGTTTCGCGCGCAACTGGTGTTATGTTCTGTAAAGCAAATTTTAAAGGAAATGAGATCAGGTGAAGATGGTGAAAGTGATTCGTTTCATACACCTAATATTAAAAGACAAAAAAGTGCTACCAAAACTAAGTTGGATAATTACTATTTAAATGAGAATAAGCCACAATTAAAGGTTAAAGTACGTTTATTGGCGTTTCAATTTCCACTTCGGAAATCGTTCTCAAAATGTTGGATAATATGGATAAGGAAATTCTTCGGAGATTTGTAATAAATTTTCACGTCCACGAAAAAAAAGTTCCTAAGTTGAGAGGCATACACAGGAAATTTGCCAATGAAATTAATTACACAGAATCGTACGAAAGTTTACGAAAAGTATTACATAAAATTGGTTTCCGTTGGCGAAAAACTCAGACAAAGAAAAAATTGCTTATGGAAAAACCTGATATCCAACAAAAAAGGATAGCTTTTTTGCGAAGTATTAAGAGGTATAGAAACGAAAATCGTCCTATAGTATACATGGACGAAACATACATCCACTCTTGTCACACATTCAATAAAAGTTGGAATGATGATTCTCACGATGGTTTGCGTAAGCCTATCTCTAAAGGACAGAGGTTAATAATAGTTCATACAGGAGGAGAAATGGGGTTCATAAAAAAGTCCTACTTAAAATTTAAATCAAATTTAAAAACTGGTGATTACCATACTCAGATGAACTTTGAAAATTATAAAAAGTGGCAAGTGGAAATGTTGATTCCGAACTTACCACAACAAAGTGTATTAGTGGTTGATAATGCCCCATACCACAATGTTCAAAGTAAAAAAAATATAACGACTGCATCAAAAAAAGATGAAATAAAAGAGTGGCTAAGAAAGAGAAATATACCATTTACAGATGATATGTTAAGAGCCGAGCCATACACTTTAGCAAAATTTTATCAACCTCATCATAAATCATATGAAATAGATAAACCTCTAGAGCAAAATGGAAAATGACGCTGATAGTGATAGCGAAGATGATACAGATACAGAAGATACAGATTCGAGTTCCGATCCAGATATTTGAGGCATTGAACTATTGTAATGTTATTTTGTAAGAATAATGTTAGAATACGGACGTTATAGAGGTGAATGATTAAACAATTTATTTTATTTTTATATTTCAATATGATGTATACAATGCTAAAATGATCATATAAAGAAAAGATGATTGTCGACGGAGAAGTAGTGATTTTAGCGGCGGAGCTAAATAAGCTCAAAAAGAAGGAAATAATTGATCTATTTTTATCATTCAAACTTCCGACAAGGTTCACTAATATTCATCTACTAAATTATGTAAAAAAAAGTGACTGCAAGTGTAGCACAGTGCAGTAAAAGTGAAAAATTACATGGTTCTAGCAACATAACCTGTAATCAATGTGTTAACCATTAATTTTGATGGCTACGTAGCTGCATCATCCTTTTCTAGAACTCACTCAAAAAATTCACAGCGGTGTAGTAATATTTACCAATAAATATGTAAATTTTCCTTCAATGGCTTTAGAATCTTTAAATGTATAATCGTCAAAAATCTCGTCACAAAATAATTTGTTGTTTATTGGAAGCTAAACTGATTTTTTAATTCAAAACTGAACTAGTTATGTTATTAATAAAATTTTGGTTTTGGAACTTAATTATAAAATTAAATGACCATTTATATATTATAAATCTTTAAAAATTGTGACTATTCTAACAGCCATTTTACTACTTTTTAAATTTGGCTGGAAATTTTTATCTAATAAAAAAATCGGTGAAGGTTTTTGTTATATCGGATCCTCTACTATTAGATACTATCCCGAATTTCTTATTCAAAACTTTTTTTTTACGCCGTATAGGTTCTTGTAAATCGAGTGAATTTAGCGAGAATCCTGTGGGCAGGAGTGACAAACTTTTTTGCCTCTTCTTGAGGGCCCAAATTAGTAATACAAAAAACGGAATAAAACCCAGTTGTCATAAACCTAAATTTATCTTTCATCTGAAAAAAAAGTCAGGTACTAAATTTACCAAAAGTGGTGTTCTCGAGTTATGAGAACACCAGGACCCCTAAGCTAGCGGAGACAAATGAGCGAAATCCAATTTAACCTACGTAATAATTTTTCACCCGTTTTTCATTAATTTATTACCACCCTAATAATTTTTCACCACCAACCACAAACTACCCTTAAGGGGAGCGATTCTGCTGGCTTAAGGTTCAAGCTAGCAGAATTTAAAAAAAATCTTTTTGGTGATGGCATAGTTTTTCACCCATTTTTTACTAATTTATAACCACCCTAAAAATTTTTCACCACCAAACCACCCCTAAGGGGAGCGATTCTACTGGCTCGTGGTTAAAACTAGCAGAATTAAAAAAAAATGATATACCACAGTATTCTGCTAGGTTTTTATGAATTTATTACCACCTTAATAATTTTTCATCCCTCAGCTACCCCTATGGAAAGTCAATAATTCTGTTAAATTAAAATTTAAGGAGAAAAAATCTTTTTTTTTTCAAATCCACTGTTCTCTACTTATAACTGAAATAAAAAAGTGTTTCTTAAATTTTTACTAAACTTTAACCACCCTAATAATTTTGTATACCTAAACCAATCTTGTTTGGAAACGTTCCTGCTAGCTTAATATACTCAGTGACATTAGAAGTGTTACACCCAGAAGGAATAATTTCTTAAACCTAATTTTTTGGCAACAGAATGACTATATTTAAAACATGCTATGATAACAATACCAATCGTTTATCTCTTCTACTTTTTGTAAAAATAAAGTTTTATCTTCTAATTTTTTTTGTGAGAGACCGACCTGTGAAAACCGGTTCGTATAGAAATTTTTAGTTATTGTTCCTCAGTCTAATTGTATTCAGTGTAAGCAAATGCCTCGAGTTCGAATAAACCATAATTACCACCATTTTAGCGATTTTGACAGGGGTAGAATTATTGTGTATAAAGATATGGGTTTGTCGTATGCGTGTCTGTCGTGTGTGGACAAACTAAGGCAGAGGAATACGAAGAAGACCAACTGGTCAACCAAGGCGTACCACAGAGCGTCAGGATAGACGCTTTAGATTACTGGCTCTGAGAGATCGTTTTGCTACTGCGCGTCAAATTGCTGACCAATGGTTTGGAGTAGTAGGTAAACCTGTTAGTATGCGTACACTATACCTTCGTATTCGAGCCTTTGGACTGGTTTAATTCCGCCCATGACTAGTGCTTCCTTAGACTGCGGACCACGGTCATCAATGTTTGAATTGGTGCAGAGAACGGCAGCATTGGGTAGCAGAATGGCGTAATGTAGCATTCAGCGATGAATCACGATGCTGTTTAGGAATGCATAATGGTCGTAGGATGGTAAGACGCCGCCGTGGAGAACGATGAGATATCGGGTTTGCTATTGAGAGGCATGTTTACAGGACAGTTGGAGTAATGTAATGTAATCACAGCTGCGCGTTATATTGAAGACATCTTACAAACCAGTTTACTGCCTTATCTCGACGGCCGTCGAGACGTCCTTTTTCAGCAACACAACGTGCGTCCTCATATTGCTCATTAAACTATGGACTTTTCCAAGAAGCTGGCGTTAATGTGTTGCCACGGCCGCCCGTGTTCCGGATTTAAATCCTATCGAAAATGTATGGGATATGATGTGAAGGAGACTGTCCACTTTGCACCATCCTGTACAGACTCTGGCACAGTTAATACATGAAGTTTAAGTTGCTTGAAACGAGGAGCCACAAGCAGGCATTGAACATCTCATTTTGTTCATGCCTAGACGTATACAGGAGTGTATTCAGCTACGGGGTCGCCAAACACATTATTAATTTTTTTTTTTGATTACTTGTTAATAAAAATTCTTGACAACGTTATCGTTTCATTCTTGATGTAAATCTGCCATGTTGCCAAAAAATTAAGTTTAAGAAATTATTCCTTCTGGGTGTAACACTTCTAATGTCACTAAGTATATTTGAGCCAGTGAAATTAGAAAAAAAAAAAAAAATTTTTGAAATACCAGTGTTCTGCTAGGTTTTAACGAATTTATTATCACCCTAGTAATTATTCATTTCTCAACTGCCTCTCATGGGAAGCTAATAATTCTGTTAAAATTTAAGCAATCTATTAATAAAAAAAATAATTTTGAAATACCACATGATTCTGCTCGATTTTTACTAATTTTTTGCCTCTCAATGAACCCGTGGTAGCTTAGGTTAAATTAAAAGAAGTCAGTTTTTAATACCACTGTGTGCTACAAAGCTTTTCCAATTACTTACCACCTTTACAATTATTTACCCCTCAATGGGGTAAAAAGGTATTTTTAATATTTTTTTTTGTATTGTACTTTTACTTCAAACTTTTACTATTTTTTGCTATCTTCAAAATTTTCACGTAACACACTGGGCGTAAATTCCGCACTTTACGCTCTAATTTTGGGGGCGTAAAGTCGTAAAAAAAATGCACGTTTTCGCATTTCAAGAGTTATAAATCAACTCTAGACGTGATCGTGCGTAGATGAATATGCATTGGTTTTTACCATTAAAAATTAATCAAAAACTATTGTACTAAGCATGAAACACACTCAGGGTCAGTACTCAAGGTGCTATATTTACAATTTATTACCAAAGTTGAAAACTATGAATCTAATATCCAATTAAGACTGCAGCCCCCACTCCTTGATTGGCGGTAGCTACACTTCGCTCAGGTCTATGGATGTACCTAATAAATACAAATCTTTTAATCTTTTAACAATAGGTGTGTAAGGTTCCCGACCCTCCTGTACAATTAGACAATTAATATAATAAACATAGTAAAATTATTTCAATTTGAATATTTCTTACCTGGTAATTATTCTGTGAAATATATCAATTCCGTTATATTTACTAAAACTCAGTTTGATTTCAGTTATTTTATACTTATAAAAGGGACTCACGATTCGATTTCGCTTAGCCATGTACTCATGACTAAGTTGAGAAAAAAATGACTACGTTGGTAAAAATATAGTAAAAATCAGAGCACTTTCGTGTTTCCAAAAATTTTTGCATTTAGCTAGCGTGAATGCGTAGCTTGTTGATAGTTTCCCATTAACTGTGGCTTAAGTGGTCAAAAATTATGAGAGTAGATAAAATTAAGTAAAAATCTGGCAAGCAATTTATAATTTCAGTTACAATTAGAGTACAGTAAAATTGTAAAAATATATTTTTTATCACCTTAAATATTAACCCAACAGAACTATTGAGTTAGGAGTAGTTAAGGGATGAATAATTATTAGTGTGGTAATAAATTCGTAAAAACCTAGCAAAGCACTATGGTATATCATAAATATTTTTTTTTTGGAATTCTGCTAGCTTTAACCGTAAGCCAGCAGAATCGCTCCATTTAAAGGTTAGTGAAATTAGTGAAAAATGGGTGAAAAAATATGCCATCGGCAAAATGTTTTTTTCTGAATTCTGCTAGCTTGAATCTTAAGCCAACAAAATCGCCCCCACTAAGGGTGGTTTGCTGGTGAAAAATTATTAGGGTGGTAATAATTTTGTGAAAAATGGGTGAACAAATATTCCATAGGCAAAAAGTTATTTTCCGAATTCTGCTAGCTTAAACATTAAGCCAGCAGAATCGCTCCTCTTAAGGCTGATTTGGTGGTAAAAAATTATTAGGGTGGTAATAAATTAGTGAAAAATGGGTGAAAAAATATGACGTTGGTTAAATTGGATTCCACTCATTTGTTCCTGAGGGTATACAAGGGTCCTGAGAATACCTTAAGCTTTAAAATAGTTTTCTTAAATAACAGGTTTTAGGGCTGCGTCTTATGATGTATAATATCACCGTCCTATTTTCTTGCTCACTTAAATTTATCTTTTATCCAGTAGACTTTTAAAGATGTGTATTTTTTGTTAAAATATAAGGTGTACTTTTCGATAACATTTTTTACATTCTATTTTATTTGTAGGCATTGGATATGACATAGTTCTTCAACTGGCCTCTAGAGGCTGCAAGGTTATCATAGCCAGCAGAACAGTGGATGAAAAACTACGAAAACAAATTATACGTGAAACTAATAACCCGAATATTATTCTAGAATATGTTGACATGGCTTCCTTTAAATCAGTACGACTACTTGCAAGTAGGCTAATACTGTCTGAATCAAAATTAGATATATTAATAAATAATGTTGGAATGGTTCAGAGTATGAATACTCGAACAGAAGATGGGCTAAATGAAACAATGCAAGTTAACCATTTTAGCTCATTTCTACTTACGCATCTACTCGTGGGTAAGCACAATGTTTAATATTTGTTTTTCTCTTTCTGGTATTTTTTCCTCGCTTTTCATATGTATGAAACTTGCATATAAATATGTCAAATTAGAGGTTAGATAATATATTTATTGGTATATAAATAGGTATGTACTAACCCCAAGAAATCGAACACTAAAGTAATAGCAAAGTAGTAATAGCATAGAATATAGACGCATATGCGTCTATATTCTTTGGTAACAGTTAGCGTTATGACCTATGACGACTCTTTTGGATAATAATAATTATTTTCTTAAGGCGCGAAAATGTGTTTACATTTCAAATAATTAGTGAAAATTAGTTATAACC
The DNA here is from genome assembly GCF_040954645.1 of Diabrotica undecimpunctata. NCBI lineage: Eukaryota > Metazoa > Arthropoda > Insecta > Coleoptera > Chrysomelidae > Diabrotica > Diabrotica undecimpunctata. The sequence goes on from NC_092803.1 coordinate 150,119,203, forward strand.
CCAAAGAACCTGTCAAAACCGGAAATTTCATACCTTCTGTCTATACTATTATATAATTTAAAGTAAATGAATAAAGAAATTGTTAATGGTTGGATAATTACATGTGAAACAAAAGAAATTTATCTTCCATACACTGGAAGAAATTGTAATGTCCTGTATGTAATTATAACTAATAGTGTGTGAATAAAGTAATGTTAGTGGTAAATGAAGTGAAAATAAAGTGTGTTGGAAATTTTATGGTCAAAAGTATGGTTGGTTGTCTATGTATAAGGTAAATTAGAATTGTAAAAATGTAAAATACGGATTACCTATTTGAATTTGATTGAAAAATTTAGGGTTTTTTAGGATTATTGATGCTAAAAGACAGTAAATAATTGCAAGGGTTATAAGATAAGCTGTGGTGGAGATAGTAAAAGAATAAATTGTAGTCAGTGTCATAAGTTGGTAATATAAATTGTGAAATGGAATGAAAATTAATTAAAGAGAAAAGAAAGAGTGGTGAACTTAAAGATTCCTCAAGTTAGGGTGTGTTAGTACAATGTACCTATGGATGGGAAAACATATGTGATTGGGTATAAATTCATTATTGGCCTAAGAAATTTTGAATGGAAAAGAAATTGTCTATTGTATTATGAAATGTTATGGATATTTATTTAGAAGATTTTATGAAAAGTTTAATAGATATTCAGTGTAGTTAATATAGGATAAACTGTTAAAGAAATTGAGAAGAATAAAATGAAGATCATTTATGAGGACTGGGAAGAACTGGATGAATTACTATGGATGACATTTATATGAGGTGGGTTGTTAGTTTTCGTTAATGTAGAAGGGAATGATACTGGTAATACGGGAATAAGAGTGAAAGTTAATAATGACAAATTATAGAAATGTAATTATATGTAGTCATCAAGACGATGAAGGCGAAAAATGGCGTAGTAGCAGGAGAAAAAGATGCGAAAAGTTAGAGTATAACTTTTACTTATATCTTTAATAATCTCTAAATCTTCATACAGGTCTAAACGTAATATGTTTCTTTATTGTATATTATTAATTAATTGAACCCCTTCAGAAATCAGGTACAGAATTACAGGTAGGGGAGAGGTAGGTACAGTGAGACGGTCGGAACACTGAGACAAACGCGGTAGAGCTTACCACGTTCGGTATTATAAGGTAGAACTAAACGAACATGCCTATTACCACCTTAAAGTGAAGCAAACAAGAAACCATTAAGATTCAAAAAGAAATGTTTTAGTTATCGCTGGTCATTTGAAGTGAGTGCATCGTAGTAAATATACCGTATCCACGTGGCCGCTGTTTTCACGAAAATTGAAGTTTCTTAGACAAGGTAGGTTATTCTAACTACAAAGTAAACCATTTTACGAAACAATTAAATTAAAACCAACGATTTTTGTACATATTTTATTAGTTTTTTTCATATATTTTTATTAACGATTTTTTAAGGAACAGTGAGACAACACAGCAGATGGAACAGTGAGACGCGTCTCACTGTTCCTTTACTGTCTCACTGTTCCGTTATAGTTGTATAAGCCAGGTCATTTGCAAAATAATTTCTCTTACAGAACGAAGATGCCAAGAAAAAATAAAACAGATCGGAAAATAGGAAGATTCTCTGAAGATATGATGAGACAGGCTGTTGAATTAGTACAAGGTGGCACTGTAGCACGAATAAAAGGAGTATCTTTCCAAACAGTCTACAGATATGTTAAAAAATATCAACAAGATGAGAACGTCCGTTTATGTCCTAATTACAAAGTAAAACAAATTTTTACTATCGAACAGGAGAACGACTTGTGCGAATATATAATTAAATGTTCTAAAATGTTTTATGGCCTATCAAGAGAAGATACCCGAAAACTGTCATATGAAGCTGCAGTCTACAATAACATAGTGGTTCCAGCAAACTGGCATACTTTAAAAATCGCTTCACTTGCCTGGATGAAAGGATTTCAGAAACGTCATTCCAATAATTTATCCCTCCGGACCCCAGAAGGTTGTAGTCTTGCAAGGGCAACCGGTTTCAATAAATTTAATGTTGCAATGTTTTTCAGTAAACTTGAAACCGTTTTACAGCATTTCCCTGTGTTTGGAGATGGTAGTCGCATCTTTAATTTAGATGAGACAGGAACCGTTACCGTTCAAAAGTCCCAAAAAGTGTTTGCAGAAAGAGGTATACGACAGGTTAGTAAAGCCACAAGTGGCAAACGTGGAACACTCGTTACAACATGCTGTATTGTTGGAGCATCTGGAGTAGCTATTCCTCCTGCTCTGGTATTCCCAAGAGTACACTTTAAAGATTTTATGATAAATGGGTCGCCTCCTGGAACTTTAGGACTAGCTTCAAAAACAGGTTGGATGAATACAGAGTGCTTTGTGCAAGTTGTTAGGCATTTTATTAAGCACACTGGTAGTACTAGAGAAAACCCTTCTTTATTGCTAATGGACAATCATCAAAGTCATTTATCGATTGAGGCAATCGATTTATGTAAAAATAATGGCGTTACAATCCTAACTATACCGCCACATTGCACGAACAGATTACAGCCGTTGGACGTAGGTTTATTTAAGCCATTTCAGACTTTCTACAATGCTGCAGTAGATGCATGGATGATGAACCATCCCGGTCAGACATTTACAATTTACAACGTAGCAGCCTGTGTGGGCACAGCATATCCACGAGCAATGACGCCAGTTAACATCGCAAGCGCTTTTCGAAAATCTGGAATATTTCCATTCGATCGGCATGTCTTCGCTGAAGAAGATTTTTTGTCAAGTTTTGTGACAGATAGGCCGCTTGTTGCAGTTGAAGCTGCTGCTGAAAAGATAAGTGAATCTCCAGATGTAGAAAATCCAGGTCCAAGTCATACTGCTACTACTACTAAAACCTTTGTTAGTCCAACAGTTTTTAAGGGTTATCCTAAAGCTCCGACAAGAAAATCTGTAGAGGGCAACAAAAGACGCAAAGGAAGGACGATGATAGCTACGGATACCCCGAAAAAAATGGAGCTGATTAAATCTAAAGAAAAAACACCAAAACCGAAAAAAGTAGCACGGCGCGTATTAGATAGTGATTCTGACGAGCAAGACGAAAATGAGATGGAACTACAAGATTTCAGCGGAGGGGAGGATTTTATTGGTGAAGATCCAGAACCAATTATTTTCGAAGATCTTGATCGCTGTCCAAATGATGGGAATTATGTGCTCGTTGAATTCAACTCTAAGCAAAAGACATATTATGTAGGCAAAGTCTCGTCTCAAATAAAAGAAAATGATTTTAAAATATCGTTTTTGCGAAAAAGCGCTAAATGTGAAAATAGGTTCTTCTTTCCAGTTGTCCCAGATGTCTCACATGTATTAAAAAGAGACATTAAAATGATTTTGCCGCCCCCTTTAATGCAAGGGTTAACCAAGCGCCAAAGTTCGCTTTTAAAATTTGAATTAAACTTTGATAGTCTTAACTATCAAGGCTGGCCTAGATATTAACCTCGCGAAAACAGAGTACCTATCTACCTAAGTGAAGAAGACATAGAAGATCTACAGATTGATGACAACGTAACAATCAAAGGAAAGGATAAATTCAAATACCTGGGGTTCATAATCACGAAAAAGGCAACAACAGAGGAAGAAATTACACAAAGATTAGGACAAACAAGAACAGCAATCCGACAACTTAACTCAGTATGGTGGGATAGACACCTAAATATGAAGACAAAAACGCAGATTTATAAAACATTAGTGCGAAGTATTATGACATATGGGGCCGAAAATTGGATCATAAACAAGAAAAACAGCAGTAAGATAATAGCAACAGAGATGGAATGCTTGCGAAGATGCTGCAGAGTAACAAGAATGGATAGGAGAAGTAATGACGAAATAAAGCAAAGAACATCAATAGAAACAGACATACTAACATATATAGAACAAAAAAGACTAAAGTGGTATGGACATGTAAGAAGAGCTAGCGACAGCAGATGGATAAAAAGAATAACCGAATGGAGCCCCATAGGAAGGAGGAAAAGAGGACGACCCCGAAAATCCTGGAGGAACGAAGTAGACGACGCCATGAGTAAGAGAGGACTAAACGATGGAGAATGGAACAACAGAGAGAGATGGAAACGGTTGAGCGAGGGAAGGCAGTGAATACTGTAGAATCCCTAAATATATATATATATATATATATATATATATATATATATATATAGTCTTAACGTCAAATAATGTTAATTATTACGTCTCAGTGTTCCCACATTGAAAGGAACAGTGTGACATTTACTAATTTTTAATTTTTATATTTTTGAGGTTTTAACATTAATTTTTATGAGAAAACGACATGATTTTTCAGTTCTTATTTATATACCAAATATCATTGTACAATATAAGTTTAAAGTAGCATTTAATAAAAAAGTTATTGGCATTGAAATTTTTTCGTCTCAGTGTTCCTACCACTCCCCTACTGAGCTCATGAAAACCAACGAAATCTACATGAGCATCCTTTACATTCTCAAAAAGTCACAGTGTGGTGTGCCATTGGTCCTACTGGCATTATTGAGCCATATTTTTTCGAAGAGACTGGCCATACCACCGTTAATTTTATTTGCTACGTTGACATATTTCAAAATTTTTTGGTTCCAGAACTTCGCAGAAAAGGGATAAACCCAAGGAATGTGTGCTTCAATAAATATTCTCCGCAATCTGTTCCCAGAACAACTCATTTCACGTTTCGGAGATTTGCCGTAGCCTAGAAGGTCTGTCAGACCTGTCAATTTGTGATTTTTTTCTATGGAGGTATTTAAAGAGTCGTGTATATGCTAGCAAGCCTCGTAAATTGATCGATCGAGTTGAAGAATGCAATTTGCCGGGAAATCTTGACTATTGATCGAGCGATGTTAGAGCTTGTTCGGGATTTGATAAATGCTATTACTATTTTACTGAAAGTGCCCATAGATCATTTTTTTCAAAACAAATAAATAGGCGACACTTTCAGACAATAGCTCTCTTTAGTCTCAGAGCACAGCATGTCCACTGCATGGCCAAGCACCTTCCGATACCTGGTTTCACGCGCTGGAGGGATCTGGTCTTTTTGTAGCAAGTGCTACACCTTGTATATGTTTTATTACCATCTACCCTTCCTTTGTTGAAGAAGAAATGGAAATGGCTTGATGCCGGGGCATTCTCATTGCGAGAAAGCACTCGTGGAATACCACTCAGAAATAATATATATATATATATATATATATATATATATATATATATATATATATATATATATATATATATATATATATATATATATATATATATATATATATATATATATATATATATATAATAATAACACAAACCAAACTGTAGCACATAATAGACCAAATCTCGTGCTAATTAATAAACTAACAAGACAACACTAATCGAATCTAACAACAATAATTTGCGTGTTTAGTACAACGAAAAGATCCTTAAGTACAGAGATCTGAAAATACAAATAAGGAGACAATGGAGAATGGAAAGTACCCAGATGATACCTATTATTCTTTCTACCACTGGAGTCATTCCGAAGAACCTAGTAGAAAACATAACAAAGCAGAGTATAAATGAACATCTATATAAGATCATGCAGAAAGCTGTGCTACTTTCGACGTCCAGGTGTGAGCGAAGATTTTGTAGAGCGAAGATGAAGATTTTTGGAAGATACACCGACGTACCAAGTCACCTAGGACTCGATAACATGGAAAGAGCCCCAACAGAGCTCAATCCTTTTGATACCGTAAATATCTGGGATGAGTGAATTTTTCCTTTAGAGGGAGTGTGAGCCGTATGACTAAATCTGGGATAATAATAACAATAAACAAACTTTAAACAATTAAATAATAAATGTAAATAGAACTTAATATGGAAATGGATTTTTACACAATATTAGACAGACTCAACCTCATTGGCTTGGAACACATTATATGGGTTCCTTCCGGTTTGGACCTTTAAAGCACCCTTGAGGATGGAATTCATCATTTTTCTTCGAACGGTACCTCCACAACCCGGTAATAAGATTTAAAATTAAGAAGATTATCAGAATCATGCTAGCTTTTATAGCAACAGCTATTTCTTGATTTCACCATGGCAGCAGTTTTTTTTACTAGTTCCCAGTCAGCGGGATCTACTTTTCACTTTTGATAGATAGGGATGTTTGGTGGTTTTTAATTGGATATTTAAATGAAGTAACAGCGGTGGAATGTGAACTTGGTTTATTGTTGTTAGGAGAAGAAATAGAACCAACAGAATCTTCATCCATTTTTAAAAATATTCATATTATCAGGAATTTGTTTTGATGTAAGTATCTCCAATTATATTAAATACTACTTACAGTTTTTCTCCAAAATGTTCATTAATTTATTTTCATAATAATACTACATTTAATTACGATTTTATCAATTGGATACAAATAAAATCGAAAAAAACCAGGTGTAATTTTAATGAAAGTGTTAAAATATACTTTATACTTTTAACTGTGTTGATATCTATATCTAGGATATACGTAGATATACATATAGGATTATATATCTTATTGGAATTTGTCTATTTTAATCTTTAAACATTTACGATGAACTTTGAAAAGTGTAGGTATTTAAACTTTTTTATATAATATTTTTGTTTTGTAAACAATATTTAAGTTGTCTGGGAATTAATATGTAATAAATAAAACTATGATTTATAAAAAAGAGCTTTTCATTAATTCAACAATTTTCATATTACGCATTTTTACTTTAAAAGAGAGTAGTTCCTTTACGCCTTTACAGAATATTTTAATTTCATGTTTGTCTTAGTTTTTAATTTATTCGACATGTACTTTTAAAACTATTTTTAAAATTTTAATTATTAATTCCATAAGTTATGACACTAACTCCACAGTATTAATGTTGAACCAACCAAAACGAAGTTGAAGAATCGGGATTTTGTAAGTTTTGGTGGAAGAAATTTACATAAAGGTATCGTAAATATAGCTTGAATTAATTTGAATCTGGACCTGCCCGTCGCCAGATTAGATAGTACTGTCGCACGTACCGTACTCCTGCAACTGGTATGGCCGCTGTAAGGCTGGCGATATTTTTGGAACACTTCTCATCTCACCTAGATCAGAGATGGATCTCTCATCTAGATATTACCTCTGTCGTTGGTCCGGTTGGTGTTTCTCTTTTTATTCTTTCTTTTTAATTACTGTTCGGATGTAATTGTGAATACTATTCCATTTCTCCTTACTTCCCGTTATCTTCACAATCATATCTCTCACAGTCACGGGGTTTATATATATTTCTCTATACATTCTGTTTCTCTCCACTGTACATATATTACACTCCAGCATTGTGTGAGTAACAGTGTTGGAATATTCGCAGTACAGGCATTTATCTGTATCTGTCTTTTTGAATCTACGAAGATACGCCCTAAAACAAACAATATATCCAGTCTCTTAGGCTCGGAATCAGCATCTTGGTCCAGTGGTCAACATCTTCCGAGATGCCTCCTTTTTACTGCTAGCACATGCAGAGGAACACAACCCGTGATATTCCACAAGACCATCTCAGATACAGTCCTGTAGGCGCATGCTACTCGGAACAGCGAGTACTTTTATCATGAGCTTAAAATTAGGTATCCGTATCTAAGTAAAATGAAAAATAATATTAGTTATTGTGTATTTATAAAATAATTATTGTATTCTATGTATTTAAAGTGGTACTTTAATTACTAAATTAGTAGTTTGGTAGTTGGTGTATTGTGTGTATTTGTGTGAAAAGTTACATTTTCCTATTCTTTATATACTTTTCACTTTATATGATCTGGGGGCGGGTTTAACACCTAAACCTCCTCCCTCCCACAGTACTGAAAGTCTTTAACCTGGAATTCTTCGTTGTAGTTAAATTCCAGGACAAAATCTCAATTTATCTCTTAGTACTGTTTTTTAAAACTTTTATGATAGTTAATGGATTTTGACAAGAGCTATGCCCTTGTAAATAACAGGTAAACTTGTGTACTGCATCGGCATGACTCATAGCTCTTGTCAAAATCCATTACCTCTATAACCCTACCTTCTTTACTACTTTATTACCTACTTTCTTACCTTCTAACAAGTCTGTTCTTTATTGTCCTTAGTTTTAGGATTTATTTAATTACCTATTAATAATTATTGAAATTTTGATTTTTAGAACTTTTGAGGAAGTCTGAAGGTGCTAGAGTAGTTTTCACGACATCATTTATGGCTTATTGTCACACAATGACCAGGAGGTCGGTAAGAAGTTTGAAATTCAACAAAAATAATATCCTTAAACTCTTCGACTACTCAAATTCCAAATTCTGTAACACAATAACTTCAGACATATTTGCGAAGAAATTAAAACAATGGAATATCACTTGTAATAGTTACCAACCTGGATTAATAAAAACAGAGATATTTACAAACGCTGAGAGAAATACGTCGTATTTAGTTGATAGATTAGTGTATTATCCAACACTATATATATTAAAACAAATTTGTACGGTAAGTGTCGTTATCCAGACTGCTGAGAACTAAAAATACATTTAAATTTTTAATTTTATTGTCGAAATTAGAAAACATATCGATTAAATTAATAACTTAAAATAAGAACAATTTCAAGATTTTTCAAAATATTGTTACAACGATTTCTTAAAGTTTAGTATTAATAAAATATTTCTGTACTGCTTGGGAAAAAGAGTAGGGTAAGAGCACCAGTAATAGACACACCACTATTATGGTCACCTTAAGCCAATTAACGTTATTATCTTCACTTCGTATTACATTTTACCGCATATTTTTACGTTACTCTATTACTTATACTATCCAAAATACAAGGACGAACTCGGCACCATGTGACAATGTTTTTTGCTTGATTGCCATGTATCAAACGTTGGCGCGCTAAAAATCATTTTTGTTTTGATCTATGCGACATGTTGTTTAGTCTTTGGGTTGCAATTAGTGCCGTGAAGTGATTATTGATATTTATATAGTAATACTTTGTATAGTAAGTACTTTGTATTTTTTATTTATCATCATCATTGGCTCCACAACCCATGGTGGGTCCTGGCCTTCTCAAGGATAAGTCTCCATTCTCGCCTATTCTTCGCCTTGGCAAACACCTAAACAAGACACAAAAACAAGGTCCTATATTAACATAAACGGCGGAGACAAGACCTTACACATCTAAAACTAGACGACTACTAGAAACAACAGAGATAAAAATATTGTGACAAATATCAAAGAAAAGTCTGTTGGATAGGGAGAGAAGCAAAAACATAAGAAGAGCATGCAATATAAAAGACGAAAATGGATGGGTGACAAAACGGAAATAGGAGTGGAACGAACACATTAGTAGAATGGCAGAGGATAGGATAGTACGAATAGCATGAGATAAGTCACCAAATGGACGAAGAAGTATTGGAAAACCAAGAAAAAGATGGTGCGATAATTTAAACAATTTAGAAGGCTAATATTAAGGAAGAAACGGGCTTTATTGTGGAGGTTTTTGATTATATAGGTTACCATTGTTAAAACACAATAATTTATTAACCAGATATCCAGAAAGGAAAGAAAAGACCGTTATTTAATGGAAGGAAGATAATGAGTAAAAAATGAAGATATGTCCAAAAAATGTACAGCTAAAAAAATCTTGTGTTCCTAGAACAACCTTAAAGCGTGGACTTGAAAAAACTTTTCTTAAACGAAAAATTGGTCGTAAAACTATTCGTTTAGAAGACGAAGACAAATTAGCGAAATGTATCTTGTCTATGGACAGAAACGGCTTTCCTGTTAATGCAACAAATTTACTCTCCACGGTGCATACAATTATAAAAGAAACGGGGAGGTCGACTGTTTTTAAAGATGGGATACCCGGGAAATCTAGGTTCGCTGCTTTTCTTCGAAGACATCCTAAGATAAAAAAACCAAGAGCAGAGTATTACAAAATCGAGAGCTTCCAAATTATATCCGCAACCATTTTTTGCCCTTTCTCAAAGAAAAAAATATATCAGAACCTGTTCTGTTTTTTGTAGATGGACATAGGTCCATAACTAAATAAGTTAGCGAATTATGGAAGCAAGTGGTATCATCCTGGTTGCTCATTTCCCCAACGCCAATCATATTCTCCAACCCGCTGATGTTTTAATTTTTTAATCTTTAAACTGGTTGGCAAATAATAGTAAGAACATGGAAATTTGAAAACTTTACAAAGGACGTAACAAAGTATACATTTGCAACCATTCTAAGTACGGGTTAAAAAAATATGCAACGGAATTATTAAAGATAATATAGAAAAATGGTTTATTGAAATCGAAAACTATTTAAAAAAAGATGGTATCATTGACATACTAAACCCAAATAGGATATACAATGCAGACGAAACCGGGTTTAGCCTTGATCCTAGATCTGATAATATCCTTGGGCCGGCGAAATTGGAAGAAAACTTTAATGAGAGAAAATCTAATGCAGAAGAAGAGCAAATCATTGTAATGGCTTATTTTTCAGCCAATGATGTCACATTTCCACCAATTGTCATATATCCGTACAAAAAAATACCAAAGGATATAGTTAATTCTGCACCATCAGAATGGACAGTGGGACGATCAGACCACTGATGAATGAATTCGGAAGTATTTTATGAGTATATCCGCAACCATTTTTTGCCCTTTCTCAAAGAAAAAAATATATCAGAACCTGTTCTGTTTTTTGTGGATGGACATAGGTCCCATATAACTAAATAAGTCAGCGAATTATGGAAGCAAGTGGTATCATCCTGGTTGCTCATTTCCCCAACGCCAATCATATTCTCCAACCCGCTGATGTTTTAATTTTTTAATCTTTAAACTGGTTGGCAAATAATAGTAAGAACATGGAAATTTGAAAACTTTAAAGGACGTAACAAAGTATACATTTGCAACCATTCTAAGTACGGTTTAAAAAAATATGCAACGGAATTATTTTAATTCAATATTTCCTTTTGAAAAAAACAAGGTTGATTACACGAAATGTGTATCCATTCGGCAAGTTGTAGATCTTACAAATCTATCAGATATTAAAAGCACAACTTTTACAAAAGAGAATATATTATCCGTACTTGAGAAAAAAATATCACCACTTGAAATGAATAATTTCAGAACAAATTTTAACAATAAAGAAGACTGGAAGGGAGACTTACAATTTAAGAAACTTTATGATGTTTGGGCGGAATTTATGGATGAAGCTTTATTAGTAACAAATAAACATAAACATGTCACTGGGGAGGATGACTCTAATTTAACTCAAGGAAATGAAGAAATGTCAATATCGTTTTCAGTTCCAACAACGTCAACTTCAACTCCAATCGGTGAGCAGAGAGAAGTAAGGGTAATTCTTCCAAATGAAGAACAGTCACAGAACGGTAACAGCACTATTTTACAAGATAAAAGTACTAGTTCAATAAACGTTTTCGAGTTATTTCCTTTACCGGATAAATTAGAAAACGTTGCGCTGTATAAGCACAAAGAAGACCAAGGATATGTGGTTAGCACTCCTTTCAAAAAATGTCTATTTTTCCTAAGACTCCTGAAAAAGAACCACTAAAAAGAAAACGAAAAATATTTCCAGCAGTTGTATCCACTACACTTTACAGGGCCCATTATGATAATATAACATCTAACAGTGGTCCTTTAAAGCAATTACAAATTAAAGTAAAAAAACCTGCAGTACAGAGAAAAGTAATATGCGAATATGAATCTTCCGACGATGATGTACCTAATTGTGATGAAGATCTAGATGCGAGTGATGTTGAAAATGATACAATCAAGAATATTCATAGTGAGGATTTTGTTGTTATCAAATACAATAAAAATCTTGGTCCAGGTAATATTTTATAAATATAATATAATTTGTTGTTTCCATCTCCTTGAGTTCTAAGGGAACTATGTTTTAATGATAATGAAGTTTTCCCTTTGTTCTAGGAAAAGTGATAAAAGCTAACCAGGAAGGAGTAGAAGTTTCATCAATGGAAAAAGCAGGCTATGACTGGAAATGAACAGAAAAAGAAGATAATTACTATTTAAATGGGAATAAGCCACAATTAGAGGTTAAAGTACGTTTATTGACGTTTCAATTTCCACTTCGGAAATCGTTCGGAAATCGAAATATTTAATTCTATCTGACTCATTTATATTGACAATTCAGACATACATTATACATTTTAAAGTAGACGACTTTAAAATGATATTGCCAATATTGTTGAGTTGCGTTCCTGGGACGACTTTACTTGTAATATAGTTCATTCGATTACATGAAATCAACTTTAACTTAAGAATATCCGTCAGAAAAAATTATATCATGTAATTCGTCTTAGACAAACACATGCCGCGATGACAGTAAAAATCTCTTGTTAGTATGGTCGAGCTATGTAGACGATGTATTCTCAATGGATCATGGATCAGAGTTGTTGGACACATTCCTGAATGATATAAACGATAAAGAAGAGACAATAACATTTACCATGGAAAAGTAATATAATAACACATTACCTTTCCTGGATGTTTTAATCTCTAAGAACGATACTGGGTGTGAGACTCAGGTGTATAGAAAACCAACACATACCAACAGATATTTAAATTTCAAATCAAATTACAATATTTATTTTAAAAAAGGAATCAATAAATCCTTATACGATCAGCATACAGAAGAAATAATACGAGGAAAATAAAAATACCATACATAAAAGGATTATCAGAAAAACTTAAAAAGATAGGAAATAAATTCAACATTTCAACAAAATTCAAAACAACAAACACATTGAGATCTATTTTGTCTAAAACCAAACCTAACAATGAACAAGAAAGGACAAAGAATTGCAGTTATAAAATACCTTGTTAATGCGATCAGTTTTATTTAGGTGAAACATCAAGGCCGTTAAATGTTACAATAAGTGAACATCAATCTTATATCAAAAATAGAGAATTTGTTAAATTTCAAATATGTAAACACGCATGGGATAATGAACATAGGGTTCAATGGAATGATTCAAATATAGTCCTAAAAGAAACGGATGGTAAAAAGAGAAAAATCAAAGAAGCGGCTCTAATTATGCTAAATGAGAACAATTGTGTCGCAAATTCCTCGGCAGAATGTAGTAGGATCTGGTTACCCATAATAAAAGAGGAAGTTATTAAAAGGAAAATACCAGTATTAGTGAGTCGGTAACATATAGAGGATACATTTATGTATTTTACATAACAACCATATAAATTCAGAATTTGGTGTTTATTGAAATTAAACTAAATGCACGACCAAATACTTACCATGTCGGGATAGTATTATGAGGTTTTTTTCCTGGTTTTTCTCTCATAATTTACTATGAAATCACTAACAGGAGATTTTTACTGTCATCACGGCATGTGTTTGCCTTTTTAAAGACGAATTACATGCTATGATTTTTTCTGACGGATATTCTCAAGTTAAAGTTGATTTCATGTACTCAACTATCAGTAAAGTCGTCCCAGGAACGCAACTCAACAATATTGGCATTATCATTTTAAAGTCGTCTACTTTAAAATGTATAATGTATGTCTGAATTGTCAATATAAATGAGTCAGATAAAATTAAATTATTAGAAGAATTTTTCACCAAGTAACAAAAAAACAAAATTTGTTTAATTTACTAATGTTTTTATTTTGAGTACGATTTCCGAAGTGGAAATTGAAACGTCAATAAACGTACTTTAACCTTTAATTGTGGCTTATTCTCATTTAAATAGTATTTACTTTAACATGCTACAAGAAAATAGCTTTAGAACAATATTAAGAAAAAGAAGATATATTATTTTATTTTTATGGGGATATGAAAAAGATTATAAGGGAACCATTAGTTAAAAATGCATTTGCATAGAACAAAATACATTTAAAAATTTAGTTATTGATAGTAAAACTTCGTTTGTGACATCTTTTAATGGTGTGTTTTAACTGATCCATAGAGAACAGAAAGAAAAAACAAAAATAGTATTATTAAAATGTAATTAAGTGTTCTTCATGTTTTATTAATGGAAGTAATATATTAAACCAGTCTTGATGGTATGCAACATGTTTTGCATGCAGAAGAACATGAAGAACACTTAATTACATTTTAATAATACTACTTTTGTTTTTTCTTTCTGTTCTCTATGGATCAGTTAAAACACACCATTAAAAGATGTCAAAAACGAAGTTTTACTATCAATAACTAAATATTAAAATGTATTTTGTTCATTATTTTATATGTTATATTTTATATGTGTGTTATTAATGTTGAGTGTCATAGCTTTATATAAATAATCACGACGACTAGTAAGTTGCACTGACAATTTGTGATATATTGTAAATATTTACACATTCTTCTAATTACAGTGTCTTGAAGAAGGAATAAAAATAATTCGGAAATCTAGACCAAAAGTCAAAAGAGTGTTTCTGTAACATCCCGGCCAAACTTTCCGACTGCAGCCCTAATAAACTGTGTTGTTTGTTTATATCGACAGTTAATAATATCCAGTATTTCTTATCATATATATATATATATATATATATACGCAGATCATAATAAGTATTCCCGACAATAAAATCGGTCTCTTGGCAGAATTGAGCCAATCTGTCTCCTTTCTCGTTACGGTTGTCCAGTCCAAAGTTTCCAATAAAATCACCTTGACTTTCTCTATCGATTTTTGCATTTAGATCTCCCATGATTATTGTAACTCTCTAGACTTGGTTACTTCTAAAGCTTGTTGTAATTCATTTTAAAACTGTTCGAGCTTTTTATCTGCCTGTTCTGCTGTGTAATGTTAGATACAAATTACTTATTGAACATATTGCCAAAAGTTATTCAAACATGGTTTAATAATTGTAGCTATATTGTAGGTACGTTAAGATAAAATTATTTGAAAAATTCTAAAATAATTCACGACAGTGGAGATTTAGTCAGTGGCGCAGAATAAAAAAGGTAAAATTTATATTTCTACTCCCGCTTGTAAGCCTATGATGAACTAGCCTAGAAATGTACTTTTTTTACCACTTTTTTTAATGTATTCCTATAGTCTAATAGGATTGTCAGGGCATTGCTTAAAAATGATATACTATGTAGGCGTAGGGGCCCGAGACGAGAGAGTCTAGTTCAATGGTGGCGTGTACACTTTTAAACTAAGGAAAATCATTGTGAGGACTAATTCGTAAGGAACTCTTTACATTAGACTTCATGTCCTTCTCTTGTCATTCAGGTATACCTCAACGGCTCCGATAAGCTGCATGCGGTACTAAATAATGCGAACTGGCTAAAGTTTCGCAACAAGGCGAGTCTACTTTAGCCAGTTCGAAGTTATATCAGCTCCAACTGTTCCCAGATCGTTATTGAGTTTATACGCAGGCGACACTGCAATAGCAGCATGTAATACAGACCCAGACCTAGCCACAAGTCATCTACAAAGAGCTCTAAATCGCATACAAGCCTGGTGCATAAAATGGAAAGCAGCAGTAAATCCGGAAAAACACAGGCCGTCATGTACCAGCACAGAAGAGGCAGACCAAATAGAGAGCTAACGTTACCTAACACTCCAAATATAATAGACCAGCAAAACTAAATACCTAGGCATAACGCTTGATAAAAAGGTGATGCTTACAGAACATGTAAACCAAACGGTCTACAAAGCTAAGGCATTAAGGAGTCAACTCTCTTCGCTAATAGGACGGAAAAATAAACTGAAGTTCAAAACAAAGATCAGATTTGTAAACAACATTATCTTGCCAACGTTATAGTATGCCTCTGCAGTCTGCGGATAGACCTGCAAAACAAACAGACAACGCAAATAACAACTAGCAGGATATAAAGTGAACCAGCAGGATCTAAGAATACTGAGATAGCCATGCAACAGTCAACACAAGCGGTGAAAGAAGGTCCAAACAAAACTTCCAGAACACTATACACGAGGTGTGTGATGGCAATATACACCTAGCAATACACTTCCCATCTCACGCACACTTTTTAGCATGTAAGTAAATATATACACGGGGTGCGTGGAAGCACTATACACTTGGGAATACACTCCTCATAGTTAAGGATAAAAAAAACCTTCAGTCATCGCACTAATTTCTCTGTACAAGTTCGAGTATTAGTAAATACTGATGCTCGCACTAAAACTAAATGAATAAGTATACAAGGTCCATCAGACCTTTTACACAGCAGCCTAGGCGTAGGCGCTTCTGGCAGGTCACATTTAGAACCTGAGCAACGAGACCATGTGCGACACCGACCATGTGGGCTCGTTGGTCAGACCACTCGGATGCTCAGCCGACGAGGAGAACAAAGTTATTTTGCCAAATCGGCGGCTTAGTGACAGAGCATACACCAAGTTCGGACAGAGAGTCATCAACTTAGGTGGGTGGCCCTCTGTTCGAAACACATATCTTTTTAGGGACTCAAGTCCCAAAGTCATGCTAGAGTAAAAACTATATAGAGTCAGTAAAGTAAACTAAATAGGGAGAAAAGCCGATATGTGTGCTACTCCTATTCCTATTCCAATCCTATTGAATTTCAACCTATAGGTATGTATATGTAAGACATTACGTTTTTATCAAAGCAAAAGATAAAAATATTTTGTAAATTATAAGAATAAACACTTTGCAGCCACTTAAAAATCTCCATAACTTTCAAATAGATTGTAATCATGCTTTTGTTTATATTAAGTATTTTATTTGTAGGAAGCAAGGGTTACCTCTCAAGGCGCAGTACAAATAGCAATTGCCAACGAGTTCAAAAACGTAACAGGCAATTTTGTTGGAAGATATTTTCATAATATAAGACCTAGGTTAGCTTATGATACAAAATTTTGCGAAGCAATCTGGCAGGCTTCAGAGGAAATAGTACAGCTTAAACCTGAGGAAAAACTGGATTAGCTTATAAATAATGATATTTTATTAAATAATTTATTATTTATTAAATACTCAAATTTAGTCATTTGTTTTTATTTTACCCCCAAACATACTAAACATCATGATCATCATTATCTTTTTCATTATTCCCGTGCAAAGTCGTGGAGTTCCATACTTATATTTTATCTTAAGTTTATATATTTGATCGTACTATTATTTATTTCCTTACTTATTTATTATCAATTTTTCGTATTGAGCGTGTTTTTTCACTAGCTTTTCATTAAGTCTACTTATAAGCGTCTGACGTAAAAAAATATAATAGTTGTTATTATAAATGTTTATGAGCTAAAACGTCAGTGCAACAGTATTTAAAATAAATCATCAAATTAAATAATGAAAAACCAGACCGAACAAATAAAAAAAAGGTTTACATATGCATCATTGGGAAACTATCTTATGAACTAAAAAGAAATAATCATGAATGTGTTGCTTGTGTGAGTCCATTTCAAAAGGTAAAAGAAATAATAAATTAGACTTACTCACAATCAATTTAATTTAACTATCCAGATGACCGGTTTCGCTTTCTACAATATGCAAAGCATCTGATATCGAGACCTGAAGATGCTTTGCATATTGTAGAAAGCGAAACCTGTTATGTCTGGATAGTTAAATTAAATTGATTGTAAGTAAGTCTAATTTATTATTTCTTTTACCTTTTAAAAAAAAATAAATTATTCCCAACACCTACAGACAAAAGTATTCAAGCAATGTACACTCCTTGTCTTCACATATGGTACTCTAACCTGGACATTTATAAAGGAAAATATGTAAAAAGTAGCAACAATAGAATGGGACATGGACCGGTTAGGTTAATTTTAATATAAGGGGACGCTTATCCACCCTTCCACTCAACCGAAGAGGGTCTATTGTGAGTTCATATCTAGGTTAAAATTGTCCGTTCACCCCAGACTTTTTAACATAGTATATTATGCCGTTGGTGTAATACTTCTACGAAGTCATAGGGCTCGACTTGATAATGCTAAAATGTATTAAACCTCATTATATTCAACCGTAAACAGTTGCACAGAAAGTGGTCTGCTGTCTTGTCTTCTTCTTCTTCTTCAAGTGCCCTCTCCGCTACGGAGTTTGGCAATCATCATTGGTATTCGTATCTTTGAAGCTGTTGCTCTAAATAATTGGTTAGATGTGCACTGAAACCAGTCTCTTAAATTGGGCAGCCAAGATATACGTCGTCTCCCCACGCTTCGTTTGCCCTGAATCTTTCCTTGGATAATTTACTGGAGCAATCGGTACTTTTTCCCTCTCATCACATGACCAAGATATTCCAACTTTCTTCTCTTGATGGTGATCAATAGCTCCCGTTCTTTGTTAATTCTTCGAAAAACTACACTATTTGTTATTTTGTCCGTCCAAGGTATTTTCAAAATTCTTCTGTATATTCACATTTCGAAGGCCTCTAGTTTATCGGTATTGCGCTTGTTTAAAGTCCAAGTTTCTACTCCGTACAGCAGTATCGAGAAGATGTAGCATCTAACCAATCCCATTTTCAGGTTTAAGTTAATGTCATGACTTCACAGAATGTCCTTCATATTAACAAAAGCAGCTCAAGCCTTTCCAATTCTAGTTTTTATTTCTTCTGTGATGTCATTGTTGTCATTAACGCTTGTTCCCAAATATTTATATTTGTGCACTTGTTCGATTTCGTTATTGTGAATGTACAGGTTTGCATTTAATCTTTGATTTTTTTGAAATAATCATGAATTTCGTCTTCTTGACGTTCATTGTTAACCCTTTCTCTTCACTAGCTATGACTACCTTGTTTAAAATGGCTTGCAGGTCTTCTACTGTCTTCGCCATTAAAACCGTATCATCTGCGTATCTAATATTATTAATTGGTTGGCCGTTAACTTTTATCCCAATCTCTTCTTCCTCCAATGCTTTCTTCATAATTTCTTCCGAATAGAGATTAAATAGCATTGGTGACAGCACACATCCTTGTCTAACTCTTTTTTTAATTTGAATTTCATTTGTTGTGCTATTTTTGATGCGTGCGACTGCCTTCTGATTATAATACAGAGTAGATATTATTCTTATATCGCGAGTGTCTAACTGTTTAGCTTCCAAGATCTCTAAAAAAGTTGGTCATGCTTGACGTTATCAAATGCCTTGTAATCAATGAAACAAGCAAATACATCTTGATTCACATCCAAACACCTCTATGTCAAGATGTTAAAGGTAAATAATGCTTCGCGAGTTCCATATCCCTCCCGGAATCCAAACTGAGTTTCTCCGATATCTTCTTCCAATTTTCTGTAAATTCTATTGTGAATTATTTTGAGGAATATTTTTAAGGTATGGCTCATCAGACTGATCGTGCGATGATATTTGCACTGCTTAGCATGTGCCTTATTGGAAAGAGGGACAAAGGTTGATCTTAGCCATTCTTCAGGAATTATACTGTTTTCATAAATCTTGTTAAATAAGTCTACTAACAAATAGATTCGATCTTCGTCTATCAACTTTAGTATATCCGCTGGTAGCTCGTCTGGTTCTGCAGCTTTGCTATTCTTTGATGACTTCACCGCTTGCATTACTTCTTCTTTGCTTATTTCTGAACCTGTCTCCTCTGGAAAATTATCACACGGAGGCTGCCTTTGATCATCAAAAAGTTCTTCTATGTATGTCTGCCAATGTTTTAGTTTCTCCTCTGTTTCCATTATCATGTTCCCTTGTTGGTCTATAAGTACTGTCTGCTTCCCATTTCTATTGTTGATATTTTCTTTAATTTTCTTGTGAAGAAAGAACGTATCATATTTGGCTTCCAAGTTTTCAATCTCCTTACATTTGTCTTGTAACCATTGTTTTTTAGCGTCGCTGATTTTTCTTTTGATCTCTGTGTTAATTTGCTTATACTGTTCTTCATTTTTGCCTTTCGATAGTCTTCGAGGATTCATCAATAACAAAATTTCGTCACTCATCCATTTTTTCTGTTTCTTTGGTTTTTCTCTCTTCAGAATATTTTTAGCGGGCTCCAGCACGTTTTTTTTAATAATGGCCCAGTGTTTATTAATGCCTAGTTCTGGTATCTTCTCTGCCTTTTCAAGTTTTTCAAGATTTGCCTGAATGCTTGTTTCTGCCTGATGTTTAATCGGTTCATCATTTAAACGATTGATATCTATTACTTGTTTGGACTTAAATGTTTGTACTCTTTTA
This sequence comes from Diabrotica undecimpunctata, assembly GCF_040954645.1. Taxonomy (NCBI): domain Eukaryota; kingdom Metazoa; phylum Arthropoda; class Insecta; order Coleoptera; family Chrysomelidae; genus Diabrotica; species Diabrotica undecimpunctata. The sequence continues at coordinate 150,139,357 of NC_092803.1, forward strand.
AGTTTTATTCGGAATTATGCCACTACTGGATTGTGGTCTGACACTATATCTCCCTATATATTTTGTCTTCAGCCTGAAGAGTTTTGAAAAACAGTATTTCCAACGTTTTAAGAAGTCATTAAGAATACATTTTTTTATCATCCAGGATAATCTGAACTTCAAAACAATGTTCGACCTCCTTAATATTTGCCTATTTTGTGTCTCCAAGGGTTACCCTAGATCATTTGCAGTTTGTGTAGGACAGTGTGTTTGATTTGTATCCAATTCCAAGGTAATAAACTTTTTTAATAATTTTTAAAAGGAAATAAACAGCCAGTGAAGAGAGATTTTGTTAACATTTTTCATTAATATACAAAGATTTGCTTTCATGACAAATTAAAAAATTATAAATAAATAAAATTATATGTTTTATGAATTAGCTAATTGTCATATTTCAGTTTTCTTTTAAATAAAGTTAACCTTAATACTTAATTAATAATTCAAAAAAGTTTGATATTTTATTTCGACATATGACAGTCAGTATTATATTTTTCTGTCAATTAGTACATAACCAAAATTTTAAATTGTGTTTTGTTTAAAGGTTAAACTCAATGTAAGTAATATTGATTAAAATTAGGATTTTGATTTATAATACTTGTTTAAATTGCTACAAATAGCACCAATGTAAGGTTTGTTGATAAATTTAGAAAATTTTATTTGTAATAACTGTTAATGTGAAATAATAATAAATATGAAATGTTTCTCTTAAACCAAGAGTTTAAAATTACCTATTTCCCTTAAAAATATTTTCATCTTTAAAAATTTTTTAGGAAAGAAAAGCTTTCCTTTCTATCCAGCAAGATGAGTTTTTAAACGGCGTCCAATTTAAATAGTTTAGGAATCTTCTTTTGTTTGTTGCACAGGAAATCTCTAAGTATTTTTTTTATTTCTTTTTTGGTGTAGTTGTTCTCCCCGTTCCTCAAATAAAGACACCTTATTTACGACCCAGCTCTCCAACTAAAACAAGAGTAGCCATTCGCGAACGTTTTAGTTTATTTGCTTACCCTATCTCCAACTCAGTAGTTCAGTCCCCCTTTCAACCCGCTATAAGCAATTTATATTGTTTGAAGTGACACCCAATGTGGTAGGCAAAATAAATTGTTACAATATATCTAGTAGATCTTTGGATTTCTTCTGCGAAAGTTCATGTATAAAAGTCTTGGAATGTTTGAGATCCACGTGTTCGTACCAGTGATTATATTTCACAGACAAATGCTAAAAATCAAAATAATAGACAGGAAAAGAAATGATTGAATCCGCAATAAAACAAAAGTAGCAAAACTTGAATGGAAATTGGTTGGACATACGCCCCGGCAAAAAGTTTGACAGATAGAATAAGATACTTATACACTGGAGACCGCAGAACTATAAACGGAAAACAAGGAGACCGCAAATAAGATCAACAGATGATCTGAAAAAACACCTCGGTGAAAAATAGATATAAACTGCCTATGATGGAGAGGAAAAAAGATATTACAGTAGGCGGTGCAGTAGACTATCACCAAGCTTTATACTATGTTTTCTGTATTACTGAAATTTAAATAATATTTTTAAAATTTGTAGCGGTTATATTTGCCTACCATATTGGGTATTACTTATATGGGGTTGTAACAGGACAAAAATTACTGGGCTGGAGAAAGGGGAAGCAAACAAACCGAAACGTCTGCGAACGGCTACTCTTGGTTTGGTTGGAAAACTGGGTCGTAAGTCGTAAGTAAGTGAATAACAGAGGGACTGGAAAGGGGTAACTACAAAAAGAGAAATCAAAAAGTACTTACATGGGTTTCCTGGACAACACAACACAAGAAGGTTCCTAAACTAATTAAATTGGACGCCGTTTACAAGAATCTTCCGGCCTGGATGGAAAGAAAGACTTTTCTTACCTAAATAATATAAAAGGGTGAAAAACTTTTCAAAGGAAATAATACTACACTTGGTTTAGAGAGAAAAATCACATGCTCCACCATAAACAGTAATTACAAATAATAAATAAAGTTTACGATTACAAATAAAGTTTTTAAAATCCCCATCGATCGTATGTGTGCTATAAAAGTTGTGCGAGATCAAAATTCGAGCAAACGATACGAGCAAAATATACTCGGCACGTTTTTTACAGTAGTTTCCCCTGTAGGCTTACTCCACTAACTGTCATGACAATTTTATGATAATTTAAGGAAACAATACCCGACAAGTTCTAAATATTACCTTATCATCACTCAATCAATCAATCAATCAATCAATATTCTTTATTTCATCTGACTTTTACAAGTATTGAAATGCGTCAAATACAATCTATGCTCAGTAAAAAACTATAACTACATAAAAACAGTTATCATAAAAACATATAAAATATACACAAAAACATACAAATTGTTAAAAAGATGCCTGCAAGTATTCCTCTATCGAATAGAAAGTGTTTACCAGAAGTAAATCCTTAACTGTTCTCTTAAATACATAAATATTTGACTCTTTAACATAATTAGGTAATTTATTACACAAACGAACGCATGTTGGGTAAGGACCCTTGCCTACAACGGTCAAGTGACGAACAGGGGTCACCAAATCATTTCTGTAACGAAAATTGTAACCACTCATTAAGGAAACATCATTTCTGCAAATAAAATTGCATCTATGTGACTTTACATAAACAACACAACTGAAAATATACAGCGAAATTACAGTTAAAATATTTAATTGTTTAAAAACTGGTCTACAGGAATCTAACCGTCTTCTAAACGTCATGGTACGAATAATTTTTTTTTGAAGAACAAGCACCTCATTAATTCGCGAGCAATTTCCCCAAAAAACTAAGCAGTATTGCACAATTGACTGTACATGAGCAAAATAGTAAAGTTTTAAGATACCTAGGGAGACAAAATTCCTAAGTTGCCATATAACATAACAGTGCACAGACAATCTTCCCACTACATAATCAACGTGAGAGCTCCAAGACAAATTAGAATCCAGGTAAACACCTAACAACTTAGTGGAGTGGCTATTTACCACTGACCCATTGTCAAGTTTTACTAATGGACTCATCTGCATAGTAGAAGGTGAAAAGGTTACCATATTGGTCTTTGATCCATTTAAGATTGGGGCATTATTTAAACAGTAATGAGTCATACTTTTTACAAGACAGTTTGCTTTTTGTACTACATGAAAAAAATTATTGGAATTTAGTGCAACTGTGGTATTGTCAAGAAATTGAGTGACATAACAGCCTGATTGCAGTTCCACGTTTTCTACTCGAACACTTGCATCAGAAAAATTATCTAACGGATTCCGAACCAAAGATGTTGAGCTATCGTTTATCAGTTGATTTAAATCATTAACGAAAATCAAAAATAAAAGAGGGCCATTGATACTTTCCTGTAGAACTTCGGAGAGGACACTTTCTTCTGAAGAAAATATTATATTCCCATTCACAATGACCTTAATTTTTTGAAACCTTTTCGATAAAAAGGTGTGGATCCACTTTAATGCAGTTCCTCTAACACCACTATGACAAAGTTTTTCCAGCAGTATTGGATGATTTACAGTTTCAAAAGCTCGTGCTAACTCAAAAAACAAACCGATAACTTTATTACCCTTATCAAAGTTCGATAAAATATGATTGCACAGCGCTAGTAGTGCATCTTGCACACTTATACCTTCACGGAAACCAAATTGAGACTTTTCTATAATGTTGTTCTTGTTAATATACGAGAGGAGACGTGTATGAAATGCCTTCTCATATATTTTTGAAAACACAGATAAAAGTGATAGGCCTCGATAGTTACCAAAGTTTGATTTGTCGCCTTTTTTATGTATTGGCACAACTAAAGCAGTATTTAGAATTTGAGGAAAAATCCCTTCCTGAAATGAAAGATTTACTAGAAATGTTAATTATTTATCTATGTTATGAGATACATGTGTTAACATAGAATATGGGATCTCATATCTCGGGATATCTTTAATTATACTTTTTATTTCTTCATCACTAACAGGATAAAGGAAAAGGGAGTGTATAGGCGAAGAAAGATTCTTAGGATTATAGTGAGGTGAAGTTTGACTAATTAAATTTTTTACGGAATTCGAAAAATGTAGACTGAAAGATTCTGCTATGTCATGAGGGTCATTCACAAAAATTCTCAAATTATTTTTATATTTACTTGGGTATTTAGAAGAGTTTCGATTTTTACCTCCGACAGTCTTTTGATTTATGATGCGCCAAGCCTCAGCCGTACTATTCTGCGCATTTATCATTTTAATATTAAAATAAGTTTGTTTGGCTAACTTAACTTTGTATTCATGATTTTTTTTAGAATGTTAAACCGTATTCTGAGCTCATGAATTTCTGAATATTTTATAGATCTGAAAATGTCTCTAATAAAATTTCCCTCATTTATTAAATTAGAAGTCAACCAGCCCTTATTTTTAGACTGTTTAGAAAATCGTCTAGTATCCGCCGTTTGCAAAGGAAATGCTTTATCGAATAGTTCCATAATTTTTTCATAAAATATGCAAAACTTGTTACCCGAAGATAAATGTGAGTCTAGAAAGCACCAAGATTCCCTAGATAGCAATTGATTAAAATAATTAATTTGATCTTGTTGCAAAAATACTCACAGTTGTCAATTAAAAATGAAAAGATTTCCAGTCTTACACAAAAAAATAGAAATTCGTAATAAAAATAGGATTCTCGTCGTCGCTTCAGTTACTGCTAAGAGACTGGTGGGTGACAATTCGAACATTCAATTTAAGAGAAAAGCAATTTTTATTTGAAAACTAAACTTTTTTTTCCGTTTTTTGCCAGCAGTTTTTTTTCCGTTTCTCATATTTAAATTACATACATACAAATTAAATATTTTTGGCCATCCTATATAAATAATTATGTTATTGTTTATATCGTTTAATAGAGAATTAAATAACCTTTCAAACGAGCTAGAACACGATCCCTATTCTTATAAGAATCATCGCAAAAAAATCGATTTGTTCCATAATTTATGAATTTGTTTCATAGGTTTGTCACTTGCTGTATATATTTTCCATTGTCCTAATTATATCCAGTGGTATGCTTTTCTTCTTCTTCTTGTTTTTTATATGGACGTGATTCTGTCTATTTTTCAATGAGCCCCCAGTAAGTTGTCGTTCCATCGTTTTCGTGGTCTTCCTACTGGTCGTCTTCCTATTGGGGAACCGTCTCTTACCGTCTTTACTACTCTATTTGTGGTAATTCAGCTTATATGATCTCCAATTTCTTACCCAGTTCTTAATGTTCTGTACCTTGCATCTACGTCGTATATCTGTACTTCTAGCTCTGTCCCATAGTATTTTTCCATCATTTTTTCTAAGTGTTTTCATCTCTGTTATTTCGAACATTCTTTTTGTCCTCTCTATGTCAGGTCGTGTTTCTGCCGCGTATGTTCTTATTGGTCTGATGACTGTTTTTTATTTCTCCACATTGTTTCATTCATGCAAATTGCGGCTCTGTTTAATCTATTCACTTGATCTTCCACTTCTTTTTTGAGCTTTCCGTAGCTAGATAATGTTATGTCTAGATATGGAAACGCCATAACTTGTTCTATTATCTGACCTTCCAGCTCCAATTTACATCTTAGTAAATTTGCTGTTATAACTATGCATTTTGTCTTTTTTTAAGTTGTATTTCTCCCATTTGATATCCATTTTTAGTTTTTATTTTTTTTATTATTTTATCCATAATCAAGTTAAAAAATAAAGGACTCAGGCAATCTCCCTGTCTTATCCTATTGCCAGCTTCAATAGGCTCACTTGGTTCTTCTTTTAGTTTTACTTTTATTTTGTTGTTTTGGTAGATATTTTCGATCGTTTTAATTATTCCTAAAGGTATCTCTCTTGCGTACAATAAGTGGATAACGTTCTTTAATTAGACCCAGTCAAATGACTTCTTAAGATTCACGAAACATAGATATGCCGGTTTTTTGTATTCTAGTGATTTCTTTTGCACTTGCCTTATTAAAAATGTAGCGTCGGTGTATGATCTTCCCGACCTAAAACCTTGTTGTTCTTCTGCTAGTGTTATACTATCATTCAGTTTATTTATTAACTTTGGTTTGTAAATTTTAGTGTTGTGTTTAATAAATTAATTCCTCTGTAATTTTCCGGGCCCGATTTGTCTCCCTTTTTAAAAAGAGGTATTAGGATGCTTGATCTCCATTCTTGAGGAATTCTGTTTTGTTTTATTATTTTTTGGATTAGTTTTAATAGTTGTTTGATCAGATCTAGTCCTCCACGCTATAGGAGTTCATTTGGTATTCTGTCCTTTCCTGGGTATTTTCTGTTTTTTTATTTCCTTAATGGTTCCTTTGCCTCTTCCTCCTCAATATTTATTTCTTCGTTAGCCGTCACCTCTGGTGGTGGTGGTTCATCGTCGTTACCTTTAGCAAATAGGGATCGAACGTAGTCTGCCCATGTTTCCTTCTGAATGTGTTTCGTTTTATTAGTGGTATGCTTTTGTAAGAAGTAATTATTGCGTTAAATAATTATTTTTGTATAATTGTAAGGCATGTTTAAAAATATTTAACGGACTACTACAATAAATAATTGGTTTTACATGATTTTATAGCCCTTTTATAAATACATGCGATTCCACTCTGGTGGTACCCAAATCTCAATAGAAAGTAGTTCTGCTACGGCATGTATATAATTATTATCTATTATTTTTGTTGAACTCTACCGTGAAAGTTTTGTATCAAAGACAGTTATGATAGGTTAAACTTAACTAAAACTCGTACCAAAGAATATATATTCTTTGCTCGTACATTGCGTTTAAGTACCGAAGATGTCGTTACTTTTATTAATTGGTTGTATAATTAGTTTTTTAATTCTTCTGCTATTAATGCTAAAGTTGTTAATGGACTTTGAACGTATTAAGTGCACTAGCGATATTTGTTTGTTGGGAAAAACTGCATTAGTTACAGGTGGCAGTAAAGGTAAATTTTATTTTTTTAAAATAATATATATATATATATATATATATATATATATATATATATATATATATATATAAGACGATTTTGTTTTATTTTCGTGCTAATATCGGTGAAATAAGACTTAAGTTTGAAGAAAAATTAACATTTAATTATTATTTTGCATGCTTTTTAGCCTATATTACATTAACGAAAAATAAAAATTTAAATAAAATAATATTAATGCCAAAAGAGTAGGAATTTCACAAGCGGGAAAACACTTTTGCACGGAGAAAATTATAAAAAGTGTAGACACACTTTCTGTTAGTTGTTGTCCTCTTCTTGATCATCTTGGGCCAAAATATTTTCATAAAAACTATGGTAAGCTTCTGGTATCATACTCGAATGGCATAAGTATACCAAATCTTTCTTTTTGGCCATTTGAATTTTTGGCTGTTCTTTGTAGACAGGTTTAAGTAGCACTTCTCGTATATTATGTGTAGTCCGCGATGATGTTTTTAGATTAAAAGAATTCCATAGTTCGTCATCATAGTTGTACTTAAAGAAAATTATGTGCGGACTATCTTTTCTACATTGCAGAATTTTTATATCTGTCCACTTCACATTTTCTTTATTTTGATCAATTTTATAATTGTTTCCCAACAGAAAGGAAACATGTTTAAAATCAATGAAGTCCTTTGTTTCCATTTCTCGAACTATGTAGGGTGAACCACTTTTTTTGCTACATTTCACTACAGTTGCCCATTCAGTAGGAACATAAATTGGACCGCTCTTCAGCACTCTTTTCTTTTGTCGCTCTATTACTGAGTGCATGTTGTCACCAGCGTTTTGTGTGTGACCTGTTATTAAAAACTTGTGGGTAATCGATTCTATATGACTCACATTAGTAACAACATACAAATACATAGAGGCGATAAATTTATTTTTGTTCTGCCCGGCACAGTTGTCGCTAAAAAAAATTAAATGTTTGCTTATTACATGATTTGTCATGTAATAATAGACACAACTTGCAATTTCATTACTTCCCCGTTTCGTTACAGACTCATTCCACATAAAGCGGTATCCTTGTTTGGATACGTTATCAAATAATGTGAAATTATACACATTTAAACGTCGCTTATAATAAAACATTGATACATCTCCGCATGGCGTCTGTAATACAGCTTGAAGATCGTAATCGCAAACGGAATATTGATTTATATCATTATTAGCTAATTCTAGATCTTGTTTCTTTGATTCGCGTGCTTGATTTTTGTTTTTAATATGCAAGTCGTAGTTGTCCTGCAATGATTTTCTCTGCTCTTCATTAGAGTTTTTATACACTTCACACTCAAAACATTGATCTTTTTTAGGAGAAAAGAATCCAATGTTAAATTCATAATTAAATATGCTTTCATAGTGATGTTCCTTAAGACAAATATCGCCGTCTGAAATACACTTATCTTTATTTAGTCTATACATTTCGGATATGGTTAAGCTACCATCAATAAAAACTCTACTAGTTTGAGCCCTTAAATAGTGACTTTCGATGGTCGGAAACATCTTTATGTGCTGACGTATTTTTTCCAAGGCAACTTTATCAGATTTTTTATGAGCCACATGCTTCCCTCTTCGATCATCTTCGAGGATACCAGCATCATCAGTTTTCTTCCATGTGGTGTAAATGTATCGATCACTCACTCCCAAAGTATTGAGAAAAAACGTCTTGCATACTTGAGTGTTCTTGTCATTAATCCTAAATTTATATTGCAAGTTATGTTTGCGATTGCTTCCATGTGTTTTATTTTGATACTTAGGTCTAACTTCATTGGTGTGTCGTGATATAAAGTCTCTTTGTAAATTTATGTTACCCAGGTCCCAAAATTTTCGATGAATATGCGTTCTTATATCCACAGAATTTTCAAAACATTTTAAACGACAAGTTTGAGAACAAGCTTCTTTCATTTGTCGAGCGTGCATGATTGTACCTTTATTTGACTTGTAGGACTTACCAGAGTTGCGAAGTTTCTTGACCTTATTTCGTCTCCATTCTTCAGGATTTGCACTTCGTTTTCTCTTACAAGATACACTGTAACTGTCACTTTCACGGTCACTATCTTCAGTAGCTTCGATTGGTGTTTCCATTAATGCAGCTTCATAGGTTGGAATTTGTTCTGGGAGATATGGGAGATCTTACATAGAATCATAATTGGAAAAGTCGTTTTCTGCATCAAAATGTCCTCTTCCATATCTTCAGTAGCTTCGTTTTTTGTTTCCATTAATGTAGCGTCATAAGTTGGAATTGGTTCTGGGAGATCTCTCTCTAAGTCCTCAGTCCTCTCTCGGTATTTCAACGTTCGTTAAAATTTGAACTTGATCACCGATAGCAGTTCATGAAGTACCATTGATAGCATCTGAAAATAATAATGATTTTAAAGTTAAAACAAACAATAATTGAGTAAGAAACAGAAGAATAGAATATAATGACCACGGTTTGAAAAAACAGGTAGACATGGCTACACCGAAAGAAGAAGAAAAAGAAGAAGTTGAAACAATCTCTGTAAATAAGTAGTACTATTGTTATCGTGCGGTTTCGAATATAAAATTATTTTGATAAATAAACTTTAGTATTATTGTTTCTCTAATACATTGTGTCTATGTACTTTTAATCATTTCGCTTCAATCAGAAGTATTTTTTTGAACGCCCCTATTTCGTTCAGTTTACACTAGTCGTAGAAATTCTCACCATTGAATTTGAAAACAAGAGTAGATAAATAAATTATAATCATCATCATCATTCAATCTTCGCTTATCCACTGCCGGACATAGATCTCCCTCATAATTTTCCATCTATTTCGATCTTGTGCCTCTTGCATCCAATTCCTAGATTATAATACAACGATTAATTTATATTCAACTTACTCTGCATGTCGTTGCTATCCTCACTTGTCTGCGCACACAGGGATAAAATCCTCAATGTTCTGGAACTATTAAATTTTGACATTTTCGAAATCGTTAATTCTGCATCTATCACTTGCAAGGGCTAAAAACAGATTATATTAAAAACTACACTACTTAAATGTACCTACTCGTACTTCTTCCCTGAGAACTTGTTTCTAATGAGTTAATAGGGAAGGTAAAGAGAAAGTAATCTCCAACAACGATAGGAATAGTACTAAACATTACATTTAATGCTTCTTCAGGATATGCTAAAATATGGTTAGAATTATTTTTATCAGTAAACACAATGAAATTATAATTAAAAACATTGTATAAAACTAGCACAAAAGCTTACAACATGAGGTTAATCCATTAAATTTTGAAATTCACAAAACATTAAACTTAAGTATAATATGTATATATTACAATATTTTAATTTTATTTAATTTTGTAAGAATCATGTTTGACAGTAATTATTATTTTGTTTAATTTATGTCAGAAAGACACTCGTTTTTGTTTATTATATTTTTTGTTATTGATAACTAGTTTTCGATTATTGTAGGGTTGCGTACAAAGTGGTGTCAAATATGAATATTAAAATTTTTTTAATTTAGTCAGGAAATTTAATATTAGGGAAATATATATATATATATATATATATATATATATATATATATATATATATATATATATATATATATATCTATATACTAATAAACGGTGAATGGTTGAATAACATTAGATATGCAGATGACACTATAGTTTTTGCCGATAATCTGAATGACTTACAGATATTAACAAATCGCATAACAGAAGTCAGCAACAGATACGGACTAGCTCTTAACATAAAGAAAATCAAATTTATGACAATTAGTAAAAAACCAATACTAAACGCTCAACTTACAATCAACCAACAGAATATCGAAAGAGTCGAGCAATATACATATCTAGGCACCAATTTAAATAGCCAATGGGACCACTCAACAGAAATTAAACAGCGAATAATAAAAGCAAAAGCAGCATTCGTTAGAATGAGAACTATTTTCAACAGTAGAGACATATCATTAAAAACAAAATGCCGTCTATTGAACTGCTACATATTCACAGTTCTGCTCTACGGAATGGAAGCATGGACACTGACTGTTGCATCTATGAATCGGCTCGAAGCTTTCGAAATGTGGTGTTATAGGCTCATCTTACGTATATCCTGGGTTGACAGAGTTACTAATGTGGAGGTCCTGCGTAGAATGGGGGAAGAATGTGAAATTCTCATGACCGTCAAAACTAAAAAGTTGGAATATCTAGGTCATGTAATGAGAAATTAAGAACGTTACGGCCTTCTCCAGCTGATTCTCCAAGGGAAAGTAAATGGTAAGAGAGGACTGGGAAGAAGACGCATTTCCTGTCTTCAAAATTTGCGAAAGTGGTATAACACGACTACCACTGAACTGTTCCGCGCTGCAATAAGCAAAGTGAAGATAGCCGTGATGATCGCCAACGTCCGGAACGGATAGGCACTTTAAGAAGAAGAAGATATATATATCGTCATACTTCTTTTTCTCAGCCGAAGAGAAAAATAAAAATTAATAAATAGACCATTTAAATAAATTTTCAAGACATCCTGGTAAACAAAATTTATGTATTAGATTAGGATAAGATTAGATTAACAGAAAGTTTTGCCTGTCAACAACTGATTTTTAAACACTCGCAGGTAAAATCTTTTTATATAGAATTAGAAAGCCCATACTCATTATAATCTTTTCATTGTATATGACCTAGGATTAAGATATTGTAATTAACCTTTTGTTATAGGAATGAATTATGTATTTGTAACCAAAGGGAAAGCCAGTTTTAAAGCAAACATTTTAGTTTCTCTGGAAACAGAGTTTTTTCTTAATGATTGTAAACAAAATAAAGCTTTTTAATTGGACAGTTTTTTTTTGAATGGGAGAATTGATAGTCGATGTATAAGCAAAGTGGCAGTTGCCATTTGGATCATCGAGAGGAAAGGTCGCGTCTCGATAGAGGGTGTGTTCATGAGTTTGGATACCGGCATTGCGAAAGGAAGTTAGCAGAATTGTGGAAGGAGATTACAAGTCGATGAAAAGATATCCTTGGATCTAAAGTGGGCAGTTTCTGAAATACGTAGGAAATAGTTTGGCCGAACCGGCCGTTACAATTTTTTGAAACGGCCGGTTTCATTACTTGAAAAACATGCCTCGTATATATATATATATATATATATATATATATATATATATATATATATACATATGTCCAAAAGTTTGGAATATTGGAATATTTCAGCTTTTTATCGATTTTTATATATAAAATCTTCTGAATAGTTAAACATTATTTTGTTTTAATACTCAACAATACTAAATAAATTTCAAAACCAGATAAACGATATGCAAAAAAATTCTTTATTCTATTGGAGTGAAAAACTTACAATGTACAACTTACATTTAAAAAAAAATTAGTATATAAAAAATAATTTTTAATAAAACTAATAGTTAGTATTTCCTCCATTGGCCTGTATGCATGCCTGTAGGCGATTTGGCATGCTGCCCATTAACTGGTCGAGCTGGGCTTGCGGAATTCTCTCCCATTCTTCACGAGCAGCATCTTTTAGTTCTCGAAGTGTAATAGGACGATTGTTTCGCTTCTTCATGCATGTTTTGAGAATGTCCCAAGCATGTTCAATAACGTTCATGTCGAGGGAATTTGAAGGCCACTGTAATGTAGATATTCCTTCTTCTTCCAGAAAATTTTGTACTGCTGCTGTTCGATGAGGAGGTGCGTTGTCATGCATAAACACAAATTCATCACCTACTGCTCCTCGGAATAGACGTACGACAGGATTTAAAACTTCCTCGATGTACACAGCACGAGTGACTCTTCTCTTCAGAACCAGCAGTGGCGTCCGTGTACCACTCATAATACCACCCCAAACCATAATACCTTCAAATGGGACACGCAGTTGGGCTGTTTCTAGTCGGACTTGTCGTCCTGGGGCCCTCCAAACCAGTGTTCTTCGCGAATCAGATACCAAGCCAATTTTTGACTCATCAGAGAACATCACGTTATTCCAGTTAGGACCATGATGTACCATTGCTCTAGCCCATTGCAACCTTACTATTTTGTGTTGGTAGGTTAGTTTAGGAACACGTAGCGGTCTTCTACGATACAAATTTACCACATTTAGTCTACGTGTTATTGTTTGCCGTGAAATATTCAGTCCTTGAAGCCTAGAAATTTCTCTGGATATACCACTTGTAGATTCCAGACGATTTCTACGAGCTATCAATGTTATTTGCCGGTCTTGTGCTGCTGTTGTATCGATCGATCGATTGATCGATCCTTGACGTCATTTGTATCTTGGAATTTTTTTTTTATTTTTGATACAGCACTCTGAATAACATCAACAATATTCGCGATATAACTTTGACTAAAGCCCTGTTGTAACAAAGCAATTACTCTAGATCTGTCAAAATGAGATATCACGTTTCTAGGCATTTTTAAACGGCTCAATTCAAATTTAAACAAAGACTGAAATAATGTGTAAATACGCTAATCAGTTGAATGTGACCAAAATCATACAAAAACGATTCAAATTTTTTATCATTTCCATTTAAAAACGCTCTAGAGTGAATATCAACAACAGGTTTAAAACCACCATAGGCGTAGATATATTATTTGTACGTATTCCAAACTTTTGGACGTGTATATAATATATATATATATATATATATATATATATATATATATATATATATATATATATATATATATATATATATATATATATATATATATATATATATAAACAAACGCTATCTCATATTTTACTATATTTAAATATATTTATAATTGTCGAAACAGATTTACAACAAAAGTGAATCAAGGAGAAGAAAGTTTGTGCAAAAACTACATTAAAATCATTTTAAATCACATATACATCGCATTAAGTTTATCTATTAAAAAAAAGGTAGAAATTGTGTCAAGAAGTAGTTTATTCAGTAGCGTACTAAAGTCAATTTGATTTAGCTGAGTACCTACTCTAAATTATTTACACAGGAGAAATTAATTAATAGAATTAATAATATTTTTAATAATAACTTATTAATATTGTTATTAATCAGTTTGCGTGTTTTTGGCTGTTTATATTTTGAAATTCTTTTTCTATTCTTTCGTTAATTTTTGAAGTTTTTTAAAACAAATTCCTTTCCACATCCTTTCTGGGCTTATGTATATTTGTTGGCCATAAATAATAATAATGCAATTTACTGTGGATGACGTCTCTAAGATGGTTGTTGTGATTGAAAACGAGCTGAATGTTACGTACAAAGTATATAATAGAAATATCGTAATATTGAGTGCCATCATCTCTTACATAGAGTTGAGGCTTTATTCGGTCTCTTTGGCTTCTCGGATATTTCTTGGTTTATAGACCAGGTTGCCTTCAATATGGAGATCTCTGTCTAGCATTCCAGTTTCCGTCATCAAGAATGTTTACGTCAAATCACACCCAAATACCATATCAGTGCGTTTTCCTGCAAACTTGCATCGACTGTATAAAAAACATACTATTCTATATCTTTTGTGTTTGGTACTTGCATTATATCGTCAACACACGTTTCTTTGAAACGTATATATATATATATATATATATATATATATATATATATATATATATATATATATATAGTTGTACTCGGAGTACTAACGTAGGCATCATTGGTTGCCTAAGGTGTACAGATGATCATTGTATGGCCAAGTCATAGTATTATTAGCACGCGTGTCTATTTATTGTATCTTACAATAAAAAATAATAAAAAGCCCGTTGTAGAGTTTATAGTCTAGAAAACAAAGGTTTTTAACTCGCAATTTTTCCGGAAAAAATCGATTTACTTGAAAATGTTAGAATAAGTAGTGGATAGTCCAAGGATTAAAATATATATCATGTCGAAAGACGCTTTTACCATGGGGTTAGTTGCCAACCCATCTCGAGGGTGGAATTTTTTTATTATATTTTCAAAATTTTAAAAATTGGTAGAAAAATTAATTCTATGCAAAGAATGTTCAATACATTTTTTTTAATAAAATAAATAGTTTTAATAGAAAAAAATCAATGTTTTAAATCAGTTTTCTGCTAAGAATTTAAAAAGTATGCTTTTTATCAAAAAACAGTAATTAACAAAAATGCACTTTTTAAAAAAATTAATAAAATATATTTTTTTAAATTTTCTTTAAGACAAATATTAATCGAGCTATACTTTATTATAGGTTAGTATTCTTCGTCTAATGATAAGTTTTGAAGTTTCAAAGTCAAATGACGGGAAAAATTAACATTTTTCGAGGATAACTTATCGAAACTAATTAAAGTATTTAAAAAGACTGATATTTTAAAAAATAGTTAAAAATATTTAAAAAAATATCTATACCATATATTTATATCTCATATACATATCTATATATCTAACCCGCTAATTACCACTTCTTTATTTATGTATTATTAATATATTCTAGAAGTTTGGCTTCAATGACTTACAATGGTTAGTTTTAAAAAAATGGAGCTAAAAGCCAATAACGAATTTTTGTAGTTTGGTAAAAAATGCCCTATTCTTCAAAATAAAAAGATTAGCATTAGAAATACTAAAAAAAAATGTTTATATGTAAAATTGTAGCTTTTTAATTTTCAAGAATTTATTTTACGAAAATTTTGTACGGTAAAAATTTAGTGAGACATTGACAATTAAAACTTGTACTAATATGCAAAAACTACCTTTACCAACCCTTTCAAAGTCACCCCCTTTTGTAGCTGAGGGTTTTAAAATATTAATAAACTTGCAGCTCTTGTAAAAAACTGAAAAATTCTTTTTACAGAATTTTACAAAAAGAAGTTACAAAATAAAAAAGTTATGGTTAAAAAAACAATAAATTTTTTTGGAAAAAATGGAGAAATCCAATTGGAAGCATCATAATGTCCGTTAGCCATGTTTTTTGTATTTTGTACGTTAGAAACTTATATACACGCATACATTCATTCACATTCGGCTCATGGAACCATAAAACACGAATACTGACATATACATGTTTATGTAAGCGTGTATCCGTAAATTTTACTACGAAAAATAGCGCCGTCAAGTTGTCATCACTCGTGCCTACTGTAGATGCTTTAGATAAGCAATTAAAAAGGACTTACCTTCAGGTCCAGTAGTGGCTTGGAAACTACAATATTCAACCAACTGACCAAGGGTGATTTTCAAAAGATTGGTTGTTGCATCCATTAAAAATGAGAGAGTAGCCTGCTCCTGAAGAACTTTTAAAAGTGATATTTTGTCACTGCAAGAAAGTTTCCCGTGCCACATATAGCTGCAGCAAACTGAGTTATTTTGTAATCCAACTTGCTTTGGTTGTTCTGGTGATAATTGTAGTAATAGTACTCCAGTAATGAAAGATGAGGAAGAAGATGGTGAACGAAACGACACGAATGACAAAAATGAAGTTTGAAATTTAATAATGCAATATATGTATATATGTATAATATATACATATATAATAATGCAATATATGTATAATGCAATGTATATAATATGAGATTTGATTTATAAATGTATGATTTACGAATATTTGAATGTGATATAATATATATTAAAGGTTTGTATTAATTTTATGTTTCGATTATCATTACGTAATTCACACCAAATTTTAAGTTTTTTATCTTAACTTTTTTTATACATTTTGGCAATGAAGGGCTAATTACTCCTTAAAAATGAATTTTCAAAGGGTTGAAATATTTAAAAATTATACTTAACCCATTAGCGCCGAGATTACGCTAGGCGCTTACACTCTCTAGTTTTTGTTGAAAATAATAATCCAAAAATTAAAAGCCATTAAAATCCAATAAACCAAAAATAGAGATTTATTCATAAAAAATATAATTCATTGTGATTAATTATAAAAATTTACACTATCGAGAGTGAAATGATATAAAACAAGAAGTGCATAGTCCAATATCATATTTTAAACACATTGTTCTAACGATAAATTTGTACGTTTTAGACGCACATCTCTTTTTCCCATCTGGAATGTACTGCATCAAATGATTGATGGTGTCAAAACGAATGTCATCCTACATTCGGCTATCGACAGATCCTGTCAAGGAAGCCGACGGTCTTCCGCTTCCTTTACTAAGTACACTATACTTCGCTAAATTTTTTTATACAATACAGTTCTATTATATAATATCCAACTATTTTGTAATGCAACATCGAGCATCCATGTAAAAATTGGCCAATACCATTTTTTGCCACGAATATAGATCCGGTAGCAACTTACATTCTGATCCATTTGATCAGTTCCTCCCATAAATGTCTTATACTTGACCATAAATTTCGGTCTAGAAACAAGTATGTTTCGTTTGAGTTTCTGAGAAAACCTTCTTACTTGACCTACTTCTTGAGTGCCACAGGATGCTGAAATCATTGTTTCTACTGCATTATCCATCCACCGGACAAATAATTGTCGATCATTTCGTTCAATAGCTGTTTCAAAATAAGCTCAATCCTTTTTTGATAAACTCATTTTTAGGAGTTAACGGACATTCTCTGGGAACTCGGTTTTCGCGAATGGTTTCTATGGCAACATAACCACGAAATTTTAAAAATAAAAATAAAGCCGTTCCCGAAAACAAAGTATCCATATAAGTATTGTATCTTAGATTGCTTTTCTCGGCTGGCAGATCGTCTAATGGTAATAACAAAGGACTAGTAGCTTTTCCAAATAGCAAATAGTTTTTCATAGTCATTATTTGATTTTGGATTTTTTCCTTGGTATAAGTCAAAGTTAACTAAATACCCATTGTTTGTGTTGACACACCACATTTTGTATCCAAATTTAATTGGCTTTCCTCTAATAAACTCCTTTGCAGCTATGTCTGCCAAAGTATTTTATCATACTTTCATCGTAAGGTAAATATTCTTCCGGTACAAAATTTTCAACACAACTTTTTTTAAGCATTTTAACAGTGCAAAAACCGGCACATCTATAAAAATCGATCTCTTCGTATGGCCTTAAATACTACATAATTTTTTATGTAGTATATAGTATATGTGTAGTTTTATGATCGTCATTATAATCCCAATAATGTCGCTTGGATGATAATTGATTATATCCACTTATATATAAAATAGTAATAAACAAACGGATATCTTCACCTGTTGTCTTGGGATCGGGACAATTTAAAAATAATGCATAGCGACAACTGCAAATTGTTTCATTTGTTCATATTTAGAATAGTTGGGTTTTGGAAATGCCGATGCACGTTTTTTTTCAAAGTCTGCTCCCTTCAGACATTGAGGTTGATTTCGAGGCTTAAAAAGTCTCTTTGAAATCCAATTTTTTACCACTTCAGATTTAAAATTATACCCAGGAATGTCTTCATTGTGTATAGAATCTTCGTTCAAACCAATGATTTCATTGTTTGGTAGTTGGATTTATGCTCCTGCGCTTAATTGACGGAATGAAACGTTATCTACCAGCCTTAAAATAACATTACATTACATTTTTTATAAGGACATACATTTTTATTATAAAAGATTTGATTACTACATCACTACATACCCTCCTTCATCTTCATCTCCTAAATCCTCGTCACTGTCTAAGTTTATATCTGGAAGTTCTACAAGAATATCGTCATCTAGTTCATCATTATAAATTATATCAAGCGCGTGAGCAAGCGAAAAACCTCGTCTAGAACAACAATGATAAAATTTAAAATATGGATAGTACAAGCGCCTAGCGTTGTTTAAAGGCAACGGTAGGGTTACAACAGGTACTGACAAGTAGTTATTTATCAATTCATTTAAATCATTTAAAATATGTTTTGTTAGAAGTATAATCAACACAAATTTAACATATATAAATAATAAGTTTCATTTATATCGAAATTATGTTACTTACTCAAATAGAATGTCCATTATTTTCAAGTTCTAATATTATACTATACTTTAAATTCACCAAACTAACAAACAGTTCTTAACATCGCAAATAAATAGGCATAACTAAGTGTGGGCGATTATGGTTGATGGAATTGACAAGGTCACACCTCTTTTATGGTTGTTTTATGACTTCAAGCTACTCCCAAATACTGTCATGTTTGCCGTTGCTTTAAAGCAACGCACAACGCTAATGGGTTTATTATTATCCAATTCATCTTAACCAAATTTTACTGTTTTTTAACTTTTCTATAGAGTTCGGAATAAAGGGTAGTTTTCAAATACAACAACTCCATCCTTAGTTCTCAGAATCTTTCTATTAACCCTTTTATACGTGATCACAAAAAGATGCATAGAAGATGGAACTGAGAAAGTCCAAACGGTATAGAAGGAACTAAATCTACTATATCATAAGTGAGAAAAAACAAATAATTAAAGATGTAACAGTACTGAACAAGTTCACCACAAGCAGTGACCACAGAATGATATGCGCGAAAGTCCAAATCAACATAAAAAGAGAAAAGAACATAATGACTAAAAATTAATCTCATGGTATCTGGACACCCCCATTAGATATAAACCAATATCAGGCACATATCAATAATAAGCTACTACTGCATGTAACCTCCGAGAACGATCTTAACGACTTGAATAATTGCATCATAAACGCCTTACAAGAAAGTCACAGAGTGGATTGTCCTAAAAGAAAATCAGATAGTAAAATGAGATAAATGAGAAGCGATAAGAATGCATACAGCCGCACTCTAAGAGAAATAAATAAAACTGTTTCGAAGACAATCAGGAGAAATTTAAGGACATTTAAAACCGATAATACTAAACGTCTAAAACAGCCTAAAGTTCTACTTAGAAAGCTAAAGAATGGGAAATGCGAAAGTTAATACAGGTCGTCGAAGAAGGAATTATATGAAAATAGACGAGAAGATCAAACATGATTACAAACAGCCATTTCAAAGAAGATCATGAATCAAGGTTCCGAACTAATGCCAGAAATAAAGGTAGATGAGATTCGACAAGCGTTAAGAAAAATAAAAAATACTAAAGCCCCAGGAGAGGATGGAATTGTAACAGAAGCTATGGTAAGTGGAGGAGATATGATATTCAATAAATTAAAGAAACTGTTAAATCTATATTTGCAGCAAAGAGAGGTGCCCAAAGAATGAAACAATGCTATAACCATCCTTTTGCAAAAAAAGGAGGATAGAACGGACCTAAAAAATTATAGACCTATTAGCCTGTTGAACTACAATATACAATCTCTTCACTAGGTTAGTGACATCAAGATTGGAGAAAAAATTAGATTTATGCCAACAGAGAGAGCAGGCAGGATTCCGATCAGATTATGGTACTAATGATCACTTCCATACAGTAAAGACGCTCATTGAAAAATCTATAAAATACAACAAACCTCTTGTCCTCAATTTCATAGATTTTCATAATAAGCGTCCATGATAATTTCCAGCCTCATTATTATAATTTTCATAATAAGCGTCCATAAGTCCAAGCATTCATGATAAGGGTCCGATACGATCGAAATAGACAGCCTTATAGAAGCAATGAATGACAGCAGGATTGACCATAGGTAAAGTGAACTTAGTTACAATATTTACAAAAGTGCCACTATGACTGTTAAGATACACGGTAAAACCCGACCATTAAAAATAAAAGGTGGGATAAGGCAGGGAGATACATTGTCACCGAAATTATTCATAACAGCGTTAGAGTATGTGTTTAAGATGGTCAATTGGGACCACAGAGGAGTAACGATTGACATCAAAAAACTTAACCGAACTTAACTTAACGAATTACTTGAGCGTGGCCAGCCTTTGCTAAACTGCGAGACACACTTAGGGCTAACGTACCAATTAGCCTCACAAGAAAAGTATTTGACCAATGTGTTTTACCGGTTATGACCTATGGGGCGCAAACTATGACTCTAACCAAGACTACGGCTTCGAAATTGAGAGTGGCACAGAGATAAATGGAAGGAACAGTCTATGCTGGTAGTGATGTTGCGGGACCGAATAAAAAACGAAGATCTGCGAGGAAGGACGAGTATTGCTGATGTTGTGGAACGCATACCGGAACTAAAATGGAACTGGGCAGGCCATGTAGCGAGAATACATGACTCATGATGGACGAGCAAAATTACAGATTGGAGGCCAAGAGCAGACAAACGTAGTAGAGGAAGACCACCTACACGTTGGGCTGACGACATCAGGCGTATCACCAAAAATTGGTAACAAAGAGCACAAAATCGCAAAGAATGGAGGAGTTTAAGGGAGGCCTATGTCCAACAGTGGACGTGATAAATGAAGGCTGGATGATGATGTGATCACAATCAAGGCTCTTTAATGACCATAAGGCTATCTCGCCAAGACAACACAAGACTTTTTACACGTTCGAGTAGAGAGTCTACTCGAATATATACTTTTAAATTGATCTAACTGTTTTGTTATTTATATATATATATATATATATTAAATTAATTTTGCTGACACCTAATTTTTATTAAATTGATAAAACAATAAAAAATACAATTAAAAAAAATTGTTTTAAAGCTGTTAAAAAATATTGTTTTTTAGGCATAGGATATGACATAGTTCTTCAACTAGCCTCCAGGGGGTGCAAAATTATCATAGCTAGCAGAACAATAGATGAAAAGTTAAGAAAACAAATTATACATGAAACCAATAACCCAAATATAGTACTAGAATATGTTGATATGACTTCCTTTAAATCAGTACGACTACTTGTAAGTAGGCTAAAACGATCTGAGTCCAAACTAGATATACTAATTAATAACGCTGGGATTCCTGTTTGTTCAAATGCTACAACCGAAGACGGGTTGAACCAAACAATGCAAGTTAACCATTTTAGTGGATTCCTACTGACTCATCTACTTGTGGGTAAGAACAATGTTTAATATTTGTATTGTAGTGCGTTTTATTGTCTCTGTGAACGTTGAAAACAAATATAGAAGCTGTAGCTGTTAAAATTCTATCGCCAGTCAATACATCCATATGCAATGTATACATACCTTCTAATGAAGGTGAACCAAAATACTTTGCAATATTATTTGAACAAATCAATTGGATCAAACAAAGAAAACAAATTAAAAACTTTTTAAATACATCTGAATTTACTCTATTGAACACAGAAGAAAAAACAAACTCTACTATAGGTAATCATTCAGCTATTGATCGGTCGATATACGATTGTTCACCAACATAACCGATTTAACCAAGACACAAAAAACCTCCAGAAAAATTAAAACTTTAAAATTATCTATAAAAATCTATAAAATCTAGAGAGATATACTTTATAAAAATACGACTATCAAGGAGATATAATATATATTTTATACAAATATACGCCCCAACGATTACTCACACTTTAAGTATTTAATTTTTGACTTTAATGCCAAAGTGGGAAAGAGAAATGGCAAGGAACAAGTCATGGAAAAATATGGAGTTGATAAGAGAAATGAAAGAAGAGAAAGACTGGTTAGGTTTGCACTCTACCAAAACCTGCCTATTGCAAATATATTGTTTAGGAAAAAATCGAACAGAAAATGAACTAACTAATAACGAATTGACTTCATTCTCACCAACAAGACTGTTACAATAAAATATGTCAGTCTAATAAATAAATTTTAAACAGGCAGAGATCATAGAATAAACAGAGCAAAAATTGTTCTAGATCTAAAACTGAAAAGAATAAAATTAATCAAAAAACCAACAGTAACCGATATAAATATTAACAATCTAAACTAAAACTGTGATCACTACCAAAGGACAATTGATGAAAGGTTACATGTCCAAATCGACAGCTATCAATGAATGGAAATCATCCTTTATATTGCCAAAGAAATCGGAGGCCCGCAACCACAAACTGAAAATAGAAAACTTCTAATAAAACTAAAACATTGCTAAAGCAAAGAAGCGAAATTAAAATAAGTAGCAGCATACAGAGAATAGATTACACAGAACTTTGTAAGATAATAAGGAAAAGTATTAAGAAAGACATCAGAAAATACAATGAAAGACTGATAGAAAATGCAATTGAAAACAGAAAAAACTATAAAAAAAAAAACAAGAAAAGCATTAAGCATTGGGAGGAACCAAATCGTAACTCTAACAAACGAAAACACCAGAATTACAGATAAAAATGAAATAATACAAATCGTGTCTAAAGTTTACAGCATAATATACAAAGCCCCTGAAATACTTAAAGAAGCAATCAGTAACCAGAATTTCTAAAGAAGTTAAATAGGCAATTACAAAATAAAAACCGTTAAGGCAGCTGGGATAGATTGCATAACAGTGGAACTGCCTAAATACGCTGAAAAACTGCTTAAATACTCTGCAGAATCTTCTTCTTCTTCTTGTGCCACTCCTATCGGAGATTGGAAATCATCAAGGCTATCCTGACCTTGTTTACAGCTGACCTAAAGAGTTCATTAGTGGTACAGCCAAACCACTCTCTCAAATTACGTAGCCATGACATTCTTCTACGGCTGCAGAATACAGCAAACATAATTCTCATTCATAAGAAAGATAGCAAAGAGGATATCAAAAACTACAGACCTATAAGTCTACTACCAATCATATACAAGATATTTACAAAGATCATCAACAACTGATTAACAAATGCATTAGACGCTGCTTAGCTAAGAGAACAAGCTGGTTTCAGAAGTGGATGCAGTACCGTGGATCATATCCATACGCTTAGAGAAAACTAATGACTAGAGCTGAAGAATATGAAATACCGCTAGCATTAACCTCCATAGATTTCGACAAGGTTTTCGATTCTATATATTCCAAGACGACAATAGAAGCTTTACCAACCAAGGCATTGACAAACCGTACATAGAGACTTTAGCAAATATGTACAGATAAGCAAAAGCTAAGGTAAAAATTTATGAAAATACTCCAGAATTTCCCTAATAGAGGTATTCGACAACCTACAAAAGACAATATCACCAAAGCTTTTCATTATAATTCTACCAAATATATTCAACAAAATAAACTAGCCAAACAAAGGCCTATTCATTCATGGAGAATACCTCAGCCATCTAAGTGATGTATATGCAGCTAGCCATGAGTTTGCTTAAAAATGAACTTGACAAAAACAAAAAAAATGTACAACGAGCTAGTGGATGTCCAAGATATAATAATAAACAACGCTGCACTTTAGACAGTAGACGAGTATATTTAACTTGGACAATTAATAGATAAATCTGGCTTCTTACGTTCAGAAATCAACAAAAGAATGAAACTGGCTTTGGCATCTTTTGGTAGAAATGCAGCTATATTCAAATCAAAGATTCCACTTCACCTGAAGAAAAAAGCATTTGATCAGTGTATACTACTAATCGTGATATACGACTGCGAAACTTGGACACTAAATAAAGTCAAAGTCACCTCTAAAGGTCAATGGAGTGATGCATGCTAGGTTTAACAAAGATATATCGAAAAAGGTAGGATAGATTACACAGAAAATCGTTCAAGTTAGATGCTTTCAATTTGCGGTTCACCTAATTCTCTATCGAAGAGAGGTCTCCCAACTTCTTGTTGTTTCCTATAGATGTCGCTGCTAGCATACGAAACACGTGTAGAATAATGGTGGAATTGGAATTGAAATTAAGTGCAATCTTTTACTTTTATTTTAACGTCTTTTCTCTAAGTAACGAATAAAAAAGAAAATGTTTTCAAGGGTAAACTGTAGATGTCGGATTAAAATGTTATTCATTGCATCGTTCAATAGCCTCCAGTAAGAAGCTTTGAATTTGCGATTCACCTAATTCACAAATCACCAGAAGTTCCCTACTTCTTGTTGATTTATGTATTTCTGCACAATACATTACAGAATGTTATAAAAACACTTTTTCTTATTAGTAGGGTGCCTGTCCGTTCCGAACGTTGACGATCATTCTGGCTATGATGACTTTGTTGGTTGGTATATGGAATAGCTGTGTTAAGGTCTTTCTATACCATGCTATCAAGTTAGCAAGCCAGGATATTCTTCTTTGTCCTGGGGCCCTTTTTCATTCAATTTTACCTTGCAAAATGCATTGGCGTAGCTCATATCTGCCTTGATTTCTTATTATATTTCCCAAGTACTGCAGCTTACGGCCCTTACGATGTTGACCAAATCCGCGGTTGTGTTTATTCTCCGTAGTACTTCTTAATTGGTGACTTTGTCTGTCCATGGTATCTTCAGGATCCTTCTGTATAACCATAAATTAAAAGCCTAAAGTTTTGATAGAGTTTCCACCTTCAATCTTCACGTTTCTACTCCGTACAGAAGCACTGAGTACACGTAATATTTAACAAGCCTTATTTTTGTTTCTAGGGTGAGGTTATGGCTCTTGAACACATTCTTAACACAGTTAAGAATGCACTTTTTGCCTTTCTGATGCGACATTTATTCTCTTGGGTATTTTACCACAACTCATTGATTTTAGTTTCCAAGTAGTTGTACTGTGGGACACGTTCAATTCTCATTTGGTTCACATACAGATTTGCTCCAGTTATGGTTTCCTTGCTGATGATCATTAGTTTGGTTTTGCTGGTGTTTATATCCAGTCCACATATTCTACTTGTTTCCGTTATTTTGTTCATTAAGTTTTGCAGCCCTTCTATGGTATTGGAAAACACTATTGTATCATCTGCATACCGCAGGTTATTGAGCTTGACTCCATTTATTGAGATGCCTTAATCAATATTTTTTAGAGCCTCTTTAAAAATATGCTCCGAGTACAGATTGAATATTAGCGGTGAAATAAAAGCGCGTAATTTATCATAAACAATTACAAACTACTTTAAAACAAAAACAATTAAAACATCTGATTTAATAATTTTGCTTGCCTTAAGGTCAATGGAAGTCTTTGTCAACCATTATTTGTATTTAAATTTTTTGGATATTTTTCAATTTCTATTTCTTTCATGATTAAGGAATAAACAGCTGGACGGACACGCGATAATATGGCTGAAGTTCTGAGGAAAATAAGCAAAAATCAGCTAAAAAGGATAACAGGTTTTTTCAATTGATATGCGCCAGTCAAGAGACACCTGCATACAATGAGGTGTTTTTTAGCTGCAGCCTCCGTGGCAGTGAAACTTACACAGTAAAATCATATTATGCTCACTGCAACGCACTAGAACTCAGACAGCAAACATTTTCTGGAGACTACCATAATATGGTTTCAAAAATATTTGGTACCCATTCACTATACCTGTATATCCTGATACAGGCTTTCAGAATTCTAGAATGGGTATTTTGAGTAAATAGAAGATGTACAGTAACCTAATTAGCTGTAGTAATACTGGTTGATAATAGATGACGTCCAGAAAAAAAAACTCTTTCTAAAACTGATTATTTTATTAGTTTTAATTAAATTAAAATAGGTAAATTAGTTTTAATTAAACTAAATTAAAAATATTTAAATTAAGTTTAAGATATTTTATAGTATAAAATAAATATCTCTTTCGTTTTTAGATCTTCTGAAGAAGTCCGAAGGTGCTAGAGTAATTTTTGTGACATCATTTTTGGCTTATTTTCATACTCTTACAAGGAGATCTGTGAAAGGTTATAAAATTTATAATTCTGTGTTTAGAAACTTCGACTACGCCAATTCCAAATTCTGTAATATAATAACCGCTGACATGTTTGCAAGGAAACTTAAACAATGGAATATTACTTGTAACAGTTACCATCCTGGAGTAGTAAAAACAGGGATATTTAAAATAGCTGAGAAAAATTTGACGAATTTATTTGATATTGTAATGTATTATTCTACAATTCCTTTAGTGATAAAATTGTGTGGTGTGGTAAGTATTATATTTTTGTTTGTTTCAGGTATTGCTAATAAATTTACATGTTTT
The DNA here is from genome assembly GCF_040954645.1 of Diabrotica undecimpunctata. Taxonomy (NCBI): domain Eukaryota; kingdom Metazoa; phylum Arthropoda; class Insecta; order Coleoptera; family Chrysomelidae; genus Diabrotica; species Diabrotica undecimpunctata. The sequence goes on from NC_092803.1 coordinate 150,166,171, forward strand.
GTCTTTTCATATCAGGTTGAGTCATGATCAACTGCATATTCTCCTTCCTCGTATGGAGGCTCATATGGGGAATAACAAATGACCATTAAAAAGTGTCTTCTCCCATTGTTTAATAATATTTAGAGTTATAAATTTTGACTAAAATTTCTATTCGTTATAACTTTTGAAGGGTAAATTCGTTGTGCCTCGTATTTGATCAACGGTTACACTACACTACCACCTAAACAACTGATTTATTCAAACAAAAAAAAATCAGGTCCGGCTAAAACTTAGTTTATTTTGTTCATAGCAATCATTTCACCCTGTATACGGTTTTGAAAACTCTAATTAGAATTTTTTACCATCGAACGACTCATCAGAAACGGTGGGTGCCAATGAGTAACAATGAAAGTTAGGAGCCAATGTATAACAATAAAACGCACAAATTTCTTTGGGAGCCAAATATTCTAAACCAATGCTAAATACAAAAAAACATTTTTGTATCATTACTAAGTAAAATGTGAGCATCTACACATCTCTATAGCAAAAAATAAAAATTATATTAAGCTATCGTTGTATATTATTTTAAATTACTAACGTAATAGATTTTGGAATTATATCTCACGGCAAACTAGTTGTGAGTCAAGACAAATATGTTTATATTATGTAATATGGATGTAGTTATGCATAAAAGAACCAACCCAAAATATATGAAAATGAGCTATGACAGGTTTTATGTATTTAAATTGCTAAAAATGTAGTAGGGCAGTTTGAATTATTTAAGCGTTCATTTATGGATAAAACTAATTTATTGGTGTAAATCTAAGATAATTTAATGACCATATTATAAAAAATGTTATTTTGTTTTTGTTATGTGGCTTGGTTCTTTTTTGCATAATGTGAATACCTGGATTATAAAATTTGAATATTGGAACCACTCTGATATTTATTCAATATGGATAAAAAGTAACACTTTAGAAGGCAAAATATTTTATTTATCAAATCAACATGTATTATCCGTCAAATTCAATATCTAAATTAGCGTCGTAGCCATCAAGATAATCTTCAACATTACTATCACTTGTCAGAGTAGTATAGTGGTGCTTAACGTCTTCAGGAATAAGATGTAGTAAAGATGAGATGTCTTCAAGCTTCTTGGGCGATATTGGTTTGCCCGTAGGCCACAGTTGAGTTAGCGATGGCGAAAAGATGTTCCTTGTGTTATCTAAAGAAGGTCTGCCTTTTGATTTTTTTGAAATGTCTACTTGAACATAGTCTTCACTGTGTGTTTTTGACATAAATAATTCAAATGGTTTTTCTTTATAAATTTTTATTTCTCTCAAATGAAGATAATTAATTTTTTCTCCAGACGTATCTACTTTGCGGTTGGTGATAAGCTTTTCTGTATCTTTGGTGCCAAAAAAATGTTCCGTTTTCATTTTCGTAACCTATAAGGGATTTTTTTTACGACAGCTTTTTATGATATTTATGTAATCGTCTTCACTGTAGATTCTTTGCTGTAACTTTAATGCCTTTTCTATGTCTGAAAAATCGCTGTCGTTTTTTAAAAAACTATGCCCGGAAACCAAAAACCTTAATGAAATATCTTCTAATGTCAAATGATTTTCCAATGCAGCCTTTAACATTAGTACAATTTTTATATTTCGGTTTTGGCCACCACAAGAATTTGACCAAAGTATGAGATGTTTTGTGGATTCAGGAACATGTCGCGCAATGTGCTTGAGCAAACAAGACCCTACCTCCTGAGCTCCTCTACCAGCTTTGCCTTCTAACCATGTATAACAATATCCTTTATTGAATTTGCATGAATGGATACCAGTATTATAAAACCATATCTGTCTCTTATAGAAAACTATATTCGTGGGAATTTTTGGCAAGGGTAATGTTTTTTCCATGTCAAACGTAAGGACTTCTAAACTGTCATCGATTTTTGCCTGTTGCATGTCTTTGTTCATTCTGTTTCTTGCTTCTTCCTGATTAGTTAAATGTATTTTATGCTCCTGCAAAAACTTTTCTTTATCATCGTTACTCTTAGCACATTTTACAGCAGTATTTAATTTGTCACATAGATTACAGGTGTCCCTTTTTAACGGCTTACGCCGTAGATTAAAATTTGAATAAAAATTTTTTTTATACTTTTGATAGCTGACTGGATTTTCCACTTCTTCTGAATACAAAGAATGCATTTTCTCAATAGTTATGTGGCTTTCTAAATACTCAGCATCTTGCATTTCTTCCCGTCTGTAATGGGACTTATATTTTGGAAGTCTTTTTATGTGGTCAATAACTTCGTTGAAACGTGTAGTGCTAAGTTTATTATAACCACCATACGCTTCTCTCTTATCAACTATACTGTCCGACTTAATCTTCACGAGAGCGGTATTAACACGTTTTGTTTATATTTGGAGCAAACAAACATGTCCCGGCAAACCTTAATACTACTTATTTTATATACTCGAGTAAATTGTTTCGCCCGATCACCAGAACTAACTCCATAATGACGCTTGACTGGTTCCTCGCTGATTAGTGTACCTAAATAAGTTGTTTGGGAATCATATGATCCTAATTTCCAGTATTTGTTAAACAGTTTTTCTCGTTCTTCCACAGAAACCATCTCACTGCACCTATTCTTACACTTGCACACGTAGTTTTCAAATTCTTTGGAATTAACATGGATACCTCTATAATTTACGTAAGGTTTGTTGGTGTTCTTGAACTTTTTCCTGCTATCACGTGTTTGATTGTTATATTTGCGTTTTCGACCCTTTGGCCGTCTGCCTGTAGAAGTACCTTGATTGCTAACTACATCTTCCAACGGGGCATTTTCATCTTCTGTATCTGATGAAGAGGGTACATAATTCGCATCAACAATGCTATCATCGGTGTCTTCTGAAAAATCACCCGAATCTTGTAACAGATTATCACCGTCAATGGTAGGTTCCTAAAAAGTATTGAGGTTAGGTTTCAAATTTTTACTTAATCTAAACAAATTTATTTTTGCACGCTTTTAATACTTATTACACACCTCATCTTTGTTTTCTTTTTGTGTTAGCTGCACCATATATCGTCCTCTGGACACAGACATAGTGATATCACTCGTTAACACTTAAAATGTAACTGAAAGATAACGGTTTATGTAAACACAACCGGAACCAACAATCTAATAACTAGGTATGAAATTTGCATAAAGGAACCAACCCGTTTGGTTCCTTTATGCAGAATTCTGTAACCGCGTTTTACTGTATGCATAAGGGTACTATCCCACAGATAGCGTGACTATGCACATAAATAGGTTGGTTCTATTTTGCATTTTATAGAACACTAATTTTTATAATCGAAAACTTCATTATCTCAAAACTGCCAAAATGTGGGTTGGTTCCTTTATGCAGAACTACATCCATATAACATCTGGTATACCCTGTATTCTGTATTATTTAAATGTTATTAAGTTTTATATCTATTTTTATAGGAAATATTAAAGAATGATCGCTTATTTCAGAAACAACCTAAGTCACATTCGGACAGTTTGCAGGAGATGAACAAAACGTTTTGAAAGTTTATCTGAACATTTTCACTAAAAGTAAAGTTTGGAGTTAATAGATTAAACCTAATGTAAGAATTTATCAAAAGCAAAAGCATTCTAAATCGTTACTTAACCCTTTAAATAAACATTTTTAAATTTTTAACGAGTTATTTTGCCTACCACATAAGGTATTGCTATAAGGAGTTGAAAATTGGGACTGGGGGATTAGATAGGATAAGAAAAATAAACGATACTTATGTGAACGGAACTCAGGGTTTCTGGGGTCTTTTTCTTCAGAGAGCTGGGGTCGTGGATAAGTTGAATGGCAAGGGGTCGGATTGGGGTAACTACAAAACTTGAAAGAAAGGGGTATTTACATAAATCCTCTACAACAAATGGATAAACAAAACAACAAGAAAGACCTCTAGCTATTTAAAATAAGAACGCTGCTTCGAGGTGACAAATTGTAACGACATATGTGAGAAACAAATTGTTTTACAATTGTTACAAATATAAATGGCACAAAAATACTATATTAATAGTTAAAAAATAAATACAAAAATAACAAAGAAGAAAAACTTACACGTCCTATCCGTTTACAAACTCTGTGTAAAAGTGGGAGATGCTACAAAACTTACAAAAAAATTGTTATTGGGCTATAAACTGCGACAGAAATAAATTATTGCAAATAAAAATTTATCTTTACAAACTCCCATGAAAGCAATTATTTATAAAAATGTTAACTTTTACTTTTCCTTTAAAATTTAAACACAAAAGTTACCTGGATTGCACTGGGTTTTTACACAAAAATGCAGGGGGTGGAAACTAGACTTCACTGGAATTTCTGGGGTTAGAACTGGGCTTAAATTCTCTGCCACACGAACAAAAACGGCATATCACACTGCGAATTATTGAGGTTGGAAGTTGACTCACTTAGACTGCGACCACATATTGAACTGCTACTATTAACTGCCACAAAACTACTTATGTTCCATAACAAAGAAACAATAAAAAAACAGCTATTGTTCTGAAGCTATTTTAGTGTGGCATTTTAAAGTAATTACTATTTAAATGGGAATAAGCCACAATTAAAGGTTAAATTACGTTTATTGACGTTTCAATTTCCACTTCGGAAATCGTTCTCAAAATAAATAAAAAATAAAAAAAAAATAAAATAAAAAAATTTACGAATCTGACGAAAATTCGGACTAACACGGACACCAACTGCCTTTGACAGTAGCTTCAGCGAGAGTGATCTAATTATCTTTTAAATTCATTCGCCCAACTTAGCCTAAACAAAACATATAAACTGGAATATTTCTGTCTATTTGTAACGCCCAAAATATCTAAAAAATGGCTTCGATCAAAAGAAATACCGAGGAAAAACGCATCTGTGAAATACAAACAAACTCTAAAATGGTTTATTTTAACTTGGCGACGACGCTAAGAGGAATTGAAATACTTTGATAATTTAATACATATACGAGGGGATATCGATATATACCAAGGAATTTTAAAATGCTACAAAATGAACTTAGGTTGTTTCAATAATGAAATGACCGGTTTCAAAACAAAAGTATTTATTACTAAACAATTTTAATCTCATACAGTTTATTTTGTGACTTCCTTGGATTTTTTCTTAGTGGCTGATATTTGAATAATATTTTCGTAAAATTGTTTTAACGATTTCTCCACCCATTGAAGCAGTGTGGTAAAATTTTCTGTTTTGGCCTCTAGTATAAGAATTCGGTCTTTATACGCCTTTTGAGTTGGCATTTTAACTGTGAAATTGCTTGTTTTTGGAATGGAAACATTGAAGGTACTCCATAACGCACCATTAATGTATTCACTACCTCGAATACTGCCGGGAGCATCAACGCTGTGGACAAAATGATACAAATTGGGAAATTGAGAACGAACTCGTTGGTCCCTTGTTAACTTCTGTATCTTGGTCGACGCACATGCAAACTTATAATACGTAGGCTACCAGTCTTTAAAATTTATAATACTTTCCCTTTTAATTTCACAGACCGTGAATAGGTTTTGGGCACTTGCGTTAACAATCATCTCCGTATACTTATGGATGTCATAAACTCGGTCAAATTTTCTAAGGTTTCTTTTAATAACCCCAAAAACACGGTCAGAAATGAGTAACCTAAAAGTGGGAAAAATTGTTGAATTTTTTTAAATCTGCCTATATCGGTTAAAGCCAGATTCTTGTAACTCAGATTCTAGAAACAGATTCTTGTAACTCAGTGGTTTTTGCTGATAAATTTGGTCTTGTACAGGAATTGCAGAAAGTTGAAGGTTCTGCATAAAATCGAAGGCGATTGCTTCTACATCATCTCTTTGAATGCATTCCTCAACTTGATCATGTAGGGTAGTGTAAAATTTTTTACTTCGGCGGCAGTGTACGATTTTTTCGGCAATCGCTACTTTTTTTGCTGCTTCGCCAAAACTAGGGCTTTTAATTTTTTAAATTAGGCTCCTCACAGACACTGCATAATGTGTCAATTTGTGGACTATCACAATGTAGGTTAAAATTTTCATGAAAGAATTTATTGTAGTAACTGTATTTTACTGTACTCTCAGGATACTTTTTAATAAATAATTTGTGGATTATTACTAGTAGATAGATAGGGTTCCTTCTGGAGCGGAAGTGACGTCACACGTCGATCGTCAAGCGTACGTATCCTCATGGGTTAAGGCCACGCCCCCCTCGTGACGTAGGAACGTGCCTAGGGTCTCGAGGCCACGCCCCTCGACCAATGGTGACGTAGGAACGTACCTCGTGTCTCTAGACCACGCCCCTCGGCCAATGGTGGCGTAGGAACGTCCCCCCATGTCTTGCTGACCAATGGTGGACGTCCTCGTGACGTCGGAACGTGTCGTCGACCAATGGCAGCATAGCAGCGTCAGTGGTGGGAATAGCAACACCCCCAGCGACCAATGACAGCTCAGAATTTGAATAAACATCATAGAAATGGCGGTATAGCGATGAGGGACCAATGGTGACATAGTAACGCCCTCCTCGTGACGTCGGAACGTGTCGTCGACCAATGACAGCATAGCAGCGTCAGTAGTGGGAATATCAGGCCAATGGTGGCATAGTAACGCCCTCCTCGTGACGTCGGAACGTGTCGTCGACCAATGACAGCATAGCAGCGTCAGTGGTGGGAATAGCAGGCCAATGGTGGCATAGTAACGCCCTCCTCGTGACGTCGGAACGTGTCGTCGACCAATGACAGCATAGCAGCGTCAGTGGTGGGAATAGCAGGCCAATGGTGGCATAGGAACGTCCCCCAATGTCTTGCTGACCAATGGAGGACGTCCTCGTGACGTCGGAACGTGTCGTCGACCAATGACAGCATAGCAGCGTCAGTGGTGGGAATAGCAGGCCAATGGTGGCATAGGAACGTCCCCCAATGTCTTGCTGACCAATGGTGGACGTCCTCGTGACGTCGGAACGTGTCGTTGACCAATGGCAGCATAGCAGCGTCAGTGGTGGGAATAGCAACACCCCCAGCGACCAATGACAGCTTAGAATTTGAATAAACAACATAGAAATGGCGGTATAGCGATGAGGGACCAATGGTGACATAGTAACACCCTCCTCGTGACGTTAGAACGTTTTCCTCGACCAATGATGCCACAGAAACGTGTCCTCGACCAATGGCGGACATCCTCGTGACGTTGGAGGCCAATGGTGTGCATCAACGGCCAATGAGAAAGACGTGCATCGACTAATGGTGGAGTCGTACCACAATATTAACGAAAAGACGCCCCCAGTCCCCCCCATTCCCCGAAAAGACGCCCCCAGTCCCCCCATTCCTCCCGAAAAGACGCCCCCCCAATAATAACGAAGCTACACGTCCAACGTAACCAATGAGAACGATGTTCAATCGCTGGTCGGTGACTGCGTTCTATGAATTGACAAAGAGAAGAAGACGAATGACAGACAAAGAGAGCAATTTTTCCTCGTATTTTTTGTAATTAAAACCTACAACCATTAGCGTAAAACTTCTAAATTTTTTCAATTTATATTTTACGAGTTACCTCGTATATATTTTATCGATTACCATAATAACAAAAATTCGTTTATTTTTCAATTTATACTTTACATGATCAGTTGAAATCTTTATAAAATAGATCTTGCTACTGAGAATAATGACATCATCGGATACGCCGGCTATTAAAAATGTCTCACGCGATCACGATATATAGCCGGAAACACGTGCACATTCCAATTCGATTATTTAATGTAAGATAAAATATATTCTCTCATGGAGGCAGGAAGTTAATAATTAAGCCCGGCATGTGATGCATAAATGAATAGTCTTACGAAATATTGCGCAACATAGTTTTAGCGTGGGAGAGGCAGGTGTGGAGAGGTAAGAAGATATAATTAAACGTGTTCATGTTCACAGCGTTATTTCGTAAAACGTAGTCATTACAACATGAACAGTGTGGAAGTAAGAGCCAAAAGTGAAATGATGCTGCTTAATACTTTGTATAATTTTGAGCATTTAAAAGTATTAGTTGGATTAAGTTCAGCTCGATCATTTGGACCGGGTGTTAAATTAAGCAGCGAGAATAATGAGATATCGTTCGGTATATGTGATTGGATCCAATTCATCGATGAACTTAATCGTAAATATAATCAGTTTTTCCTGATGCCTCTGCAATGCTATTGTGAAGATGAACCTCCAGAATGTTGTGAATTGTTAGCAATTGAAACTCAAGCGACAGATCAACTTAAATGGCTCAATGTTAAGAAACTTGGTGTTACTTTGCAGATATTTGAAAAAGATGTTAAAAATCTTATTGAAGGAAATGAAAAGTTAATTTTACCACGCATTCGTTTTCTCGAAGGACTGAGATTTTTAGATTACTATTGTAATGCGTTAAAAATTGCTACTTCATTCAAAAACGATTTACAACCAATAGACATTTTATATTCATTTTGTGAGACTTCTTGTGATACTAGTATTGTAAGTTTAGCATTAAGGGAATATTTGTATTATTATAAGGAAGATACAATTAGTGAATTAAATAGCAGTATTTTTGAATAAAGAATTAAAACATTTATTTCTATTTATTATACCAGGGTAGTGGGGGTGACTAAGAATATTATTTATATTGGCTTCTGGAGCGAAAGACATTTATTTCATCGATGACTTCCATACGGTGTAGATTAGAAGAGTTGTACGAAAAAATACAAAAGTTAAAAGCCGATATACAGTGGTACGAAGATAGAACTGCAATTGAAAAACGATTTGCAGAGTTTAATTTGTCAGAAAGAAAGTTACCAAAAACAACACAATACCCGTTAAAAAGAATTCAACCGACAAGATGCCTCCACTAACAACCTCATTCATCATCCTTACAGCTATTGTTAACAATGTCCTTTATACAAACGTTCCAAACAACGTTAAGAACCAGGCGATATGTTTTAATGATGAAAAAACTGATTGTAATCGACCGAACTGGACTCTAATGGATCATGAAGTGGTGAATTATGGACAGCTTCCAGTATTTTTCAAAGCGATACCAAAATCAGGAGGAGCATTCTATAAGATCAAGCTAATATCCCCAAATAACACCGAAAGTGATTCAAAATGGTACAAAACTAATAATGATGACATCGATCAATATGGTTTATCGATTATACTCTTAAGTATTATATTCGTAATAAATGCCTTTATAGCGATTAATATCATTAAAAAATTTCTTGTAAATCGTAAATGCGAATCATCTTGCATTAAAATAAATATGTAAAACTGTTAAAATAAAACTAAAATAAAACTTTTAATCTTTTATTTAAAAAAATCCAATTTATATAGGTAATATTTTGTTACACAGCCATTGACGGAGGTGATCCACATTTATCGAGGAGCAGGAAAATAGTCCAGTAGCGTGGCAGTTGTATTCATGTGGAGCAAAGCCTCCAGTGGAGTATGGAGAATCATCAAACTTGCAAACATCAATAATTATGGGACAGACGTCAAGCATATAACATTTGTATCTTAAAAATTCTGCTTGTTGTTCTCCGCGAACGTAGATGTAGTCAGCTGCATACAACAACTTAGATTCCAGTATTTTATTTATTTTTGAATATTTAACATCTCCATTAGAATACCGAAGACCATGCACGTTTTTCTCCAAGTACACAGCAGTCTTCTTATCTTGATTACTTAATGTAGCAAACGGTTGTGGAGGTTTAAATATATAATGGCAATGTTTAAAGCCAATTTCAATGCTAAGTTCTTTGGGAACAAACCACCCATCTACGGTGAATCCTTGAATGTCAACTAATGCGATCCTCATGATGGCTGATAGTATACTGAATTGGATATGATTGAATAAGTCAAGTTAAATGATATTTTTGATAACTTCAGTTAGAGGAAAGTATTCGAGTAGACTGTCGTGGACAATTAAACAGTACGCTCGAGTGCCTGCAGAAAAACCTTCATCTGCTTCGATTTCCAACTTAATATCAACGGTTCCCGATCTAAATGACGTATCATCCTGTTTGGAGCAGTCGAAAGTAAACAAAGCATATTTTTTAAAAGCATTATAATCCAAGATTGGATGTTTTGTTGACGAATGAGTATAACTGGGAAAGAATTGGGTATAGTTGTAGTGAGCTATAGCATAATCATTTTTCGCAAAATCCAATTGCATTCTCTCGTTAGGCCAATATTCACCATTAATAACCACTCGTACGCTGGACACCTTAATGTTATCGAATAACGTTGGATTGGCGTGAATGTCATCTCGTTTAGAAGTTTGAAAAGCTACAATGACATAGCGTGGACGTTCAACAGCTGAAGTTGTCTTTACACTCCATATCTCACGTCGGGATCCAGCCGTAAGTGAAGGTAGTTCATTAAGTTCCCATTTACGGAAAGGTATGGTTATCGGCGTATTATTCTTAATCGGAGTCATTAGGTCAATTTTCACATCGTCATTCGGAAAGACATGTTTGACCTTCAGTTCCATGCTGGTAACAGTTAAAGACACTGTTGTTGTTGTTGTGGCATTAGGTTCTTCCACTAAAATACTGTCTCTATCATTACGTGCTCGAACAAATCGAAACACTTGACGACCATAGGTTAATTTATTGTAATCGTTGAAAATGTTGAAAATATGTTTTATCGGAATCAGTAAACTAAAGCTGTCTCCCGATAAATGTGGATTATTGGGATAGTTCCATCCTGCAGTACTGAGATACTTGGAATCGTCAGGAGTGTAACACAACAAACTGCGAATAGTGCTAACTACACCAGGATCTCGAACTATTTCCATGTCGTGTGAACTTTGGATGTATGTACATGTATCAAACAAGAAGGCTCCAGCATTCGGTGCAAGAGAAACAGTTCCAGTACCCACTTTCTTTATACTTCCTTTAATTTCCAAAAGTGTTTCGTGTATGGCAAAAAATGCATCTGATTGATTGATGATAAACTCGACAACGTCGCTATTATTAAATGACTTGATGTAAGGTGTATATGTACGAAATTCTTCTTTTCTAATAGTATCGTCGAACTGAGGTTTCTGGTACAGATCTAAAATAGGTGGTTGAGGTTCCTGAACCTGTCGTCGAATGTATTGACGTTTTGACATCTTTTAGCTGTAATCCAATGGAAACAAGAAAGGCTTTATTGACAGCAGACACGTCACGTCGCTTGTAAGATTTGCGTGAGACTAATGGATATTGATGCGTAGAGCTTTGTTTTATAATTAAACCCATCTATATCGTTTCCTTAAAATCCAAATGAAGTGTACTTTTCTCTCCTCTAAAGTTGACTGGTCTTAAATCTTGATCGAGTACGCTAACGGTAATGTTGGCAATTTCACGTATGCTATTGCTTACTGGTATGTATATAGGATTATGAGGACGTTCGTCAATAGAGAAACCAGGATCAACACTTATCGGAAAATGTAGAACGGTGTGCGCAGGTCTGTCCTCGTAAAAGGCTCCTTCGGTAATGTTGCATTCAAAAAGTAGGCTCGATACTTTTATAATGTTTACAGGTTGGTCCGAAGAATGCATTTTTCCTGGCACCAATATTCTGTTTGATGAGAAACCCAATATTTTGCCGAGACTGTCATCTTTCTCGAAAGTAACAGCATGATCTTGACTAAAGATTTCACACTTGAGCGTATTGTTGTTGGGTCTTAAGATGAACTCATTATCTCGAATCGAATTATATTTATCGATTAATGCGTTATAAATGTACGTTTCGATATCGGTAATTTCATAAGATCCAGACGGAATATCGATGCTACACAACTTTTTTCGATCATTTTTCTCGTAGTAGTAAAACTTTTCGCCATCGATGTTTGGAATCGAATTAAATGTATGAAATCCCAACACTGCTACATAATACTGTCGGTTAGGGTCAAGCACAAGAGGTACTTGAGGAGTAAACGAAAACTCGTTGGAAGTACTTGTCAAGGTCAACAATCGAGACATGACTGATACATTTGAATAGGTGTATGAAATTAAATAGCAAAATATGTTAAAAATTCCTTTATTTATTCTTATACTGTTACAAATTTTTCTCATAATATGATACATTACAAAATACACATCTACTTTCCATATACATGCCGCAAACATCACTCCATTCATGTCTATCATAGTCTTTCTTGCAGGGTAAATAATCTTTTAGTGCGCGACGAATATCTTGAGGTAGTTCATACCAAACAACGCTCGTTATATTTTTCATAAAAATGCAAATGGCACTTCTCAATATATCGTTAGATGGTTCCATTGTAGAGAAACTTTAAACAAAGATGTCCACAGTTAATTTGGTTATAACTTTGATATTGATCGTTATTGTAGAAAATTCTTCCACCGTTCAAGTAGGATACTAGTTCTCGCGGTGGTTTCAGGCAACCATATGAATCAAAGTACTCTATATCGTTGTTTATCTTTCTGTAAGCTACCCAATGTGTACCGGGGTTTGTGGAAATGTCGAGATTAATAATAGCACATTCATGTTTACGAGGGCTACGTGGTAAATTATCTCGCATGAACACGCCGCGGAAATTTGAAATTTTAAGTAGTTTAACAAATCTATTTAAATCCACATTGGTTAAAGGCCTATTAGGTAGCTTCAGCGGAAGTTTTTTGTCTTTTTTAAATATAATCCAAAGCCACCTTTAGCGTTTTTTCGCAGGTATAATCCTTTGCCTAGATGTTCCATTGCATTGTTGTGACGTTTATCTTCTTCTAGTTTCTTTTGAGCATTCTTTGAGTCGATAACAGTTTTCGCTATCGCACTTGCGCCCCCAGCGAGGCTTCCGAGAGCTGATAGGCCTGCAAAGATTGGGATTAAAGGTAAAATCCCACCAGATTTTGGTTCAAATGGAATAATTCTTGGAACACGTACATTTTTCTTCCCACCTACATTCTTAACGGCTGTTCTAGCTGCTGCAAGTGCAAGTAGAGCGGATTTACGCAGATTTGGTGACGGAGGAGCACGTTTCAATGTTTTGATAATTGGCTGTAACACATGTCGCTTAAATGAACCAACACCTTTACCACGTTTCATACCCATACCCAGTTTTCGTTTAGCTTTCATTGCTGTAGTAGTTAACCAGGCAGCGGTTTTTTCACCCAAAGATGCGTCTTTTGCTTTAACTCGTTCCCACGCTTTATTTTCCAACACCCAATCTGCTTTATGTCGATCTTTCAATGAATTACTTTGGGAATATGCGAGATCGTGATCTCTCGCAGCTCGATCTAACGGATTTATCCCCGGATCTCCACGAGCTAGACGTTTCTGTAATTTAGTTCCAGGTCCTAGATATTGGTAACCAGGAGCATGCAATTCAAACGGTAGACTATTGATCAGAGAATTCAACACTCCTTCACCTTGAACGATCAACATTGAAATGAATCGCTTTTTGAAAAATGTCTTTATATAACCATGTGTACAAAATACATCTCAATCACAAGATGAAGGTCATTCAACAAGACAAGACACTAGCAGTGGAAAACTTGGATTTTGTCGACAACGTGACAAGAACCAGCAAACATGGTGCATTGCTACCACATTCATTTCGTGCTATCATATGTGGTCCAAGCGGATGTGGAAAAACTAATGTTATGTTGGCATTACTTTTTGACCTGAATGGCGCTAAATTCAAAAATGTTTACGTTTATTCAAAGTCGTTGTTTCAGCCCAAGTATCAATTTTTGAAGGAAGTGTTGGAGTCTGTGAAAGAAGTAGGTTATTTTCCATTTAAAGATAATGATGATGTTATAAGCCCAAGTAAAGCTAAACCAAACTCAATATTCATATTTGATGACGTATCAACGGATCCACAACAAACAATACGTGAATATTACTGTATGGGTAGACATAAAGACATTGATTGTGCATACCTATGTCAATCATACAGTCGAGCAGGCAAACAACTTTTACGTGATAATGCGAATCTTATTGTATTGTTTAAGCAAGATGAGCTCAATTTGAAACACGTCTTTGATGACCACGTATCACCTGATATGACATTTGAGCAATTTAAACAATTTTGTTCCGAATGTTGGAAGGACAAATACGGTACATTCGTCATTGTTAAGGATTTCGATATTTCTAACGGACGATATCGTAAAGGTTTCGACAAGTTTATAAAACTGTAGGTATGGTTGAAAAACACGCATTGTATAACAATATGTCAGACAAAGAGGTAGCTGCGCGCACGCGTAAAGTTGCCGAACTAGCTCGTGTCATTCGCAAAAAGTATTTGGCATTAAAGTTAGGTAAAACAGAACAAGATGAGTCGCTAAATAAACTCTTTAAGCCCATAGCTAAACCTCTAACAGATATTGCGCAATCGTCAAAAACGTTGCATCATGCTATTAATAACAAGCTTAGACACGTTAAAAAAGAAGAGGTGAAAACGGAGGAAGAGATAAAAAAAGAAGCCAGAGATGACGATGTATTTTCCGATGCAGTATCAATCGATCAAGTTAACGAACATGATATATTTGATCCTAATAATGTTTCGAAAGAGGCTATTGATGAATATATCGAGCAATATCCTCCAATGAGCCATAAGTATATAAAAGAATTTTGGATGAAAGATAATAAAATTGATAAAAACTACGGACCTATTTACAATGATGAAATTGGCTGGATGTTGGGTAAACGACGAATAAACTTTAACAAAAACAAAGGTAGTATACAAGTCATCAGTGATGGTAGTGGGGAAGGAGGATGGGTGCCGGGAACGCCAGGTCTATACCAACTAATTTTCTATGATAACCCTGAAGATTATAATGATACAGATTTAAAGCACTATAAAAGTTTATTAAATAGTACAGAAGTTCATCTGGATTCCAAAGGTCGTCTTAAAGGTGCAACTGGGAAAAAATATCATCATATTATCAAACCGCTATTTAAACCTACCGATGAAACAACAAAGAAATCGCCACCGAAAACTCGATCTACTGCATTAAAGAGACAACCTTTCGAAGGTCTTGTTCGTTTAGCAAAAACGACTCGTTCATCATCGATGACAACGTCTCCTCGAACATCGTTATCTTCACCATCTAGCTCCAAAGGGTCAGGGCTCGTCGATAATTCTCATTTGATCTACAACGATAATCCTATTGAATATGTATATTGGGATGATCCAAACGAACTATGCGACAGACTCAAATTGCTGGTTGCTTCCCAAGAAGCAGGAAACACATCTCACAATAACGAAATTGTTGCCATTATCAACGAATTACGTGAAGCAGATATTATATATTAATGTTTGGATTATTGGAACATCATTTCCAACATGAGTGTTGACAAGTTTGGTCGTCATCATTACCGTTCTAATGAACAAGTTGTTAAAAAGCTACGTGAAGGCTTAAAGCAATCCATTTTGGATTTACAAAACCAGATACATGAAGTACATAAAGACATTACACGAGATCCTCCTGTAGCAGGTAATCATCTTTCCAATAAGAAATATGTAGATGACAGCATTGTTCGTGCGAAAACTTTTCTAAGAAAAGAGATTAATTTGATACAAAAAAATAGAATTCAAAAAGATACTCAACTCGAACAAAAAATCTCAAACTCCATTAGTAAAATAGAAGTTAATTTAAGTAAAAAAGTTAACGAGTTGTCTGATGAGAATAAAATGACTGCTTCGAAAATATCTGATTTATCAAAACAAATGCATGAATTTAAAAATGATCTTGATATATTTAAACAAGAAATGACGAAGAATATTACAGATGCCGCCAACCAAAATGCACAAATTATGATGAAAACGTTGGAAATAGAAAAAAAGATTAAAACGGCGGATCTTAATTCACATGATTTAGATGAGCGTCTTAATGTAATGGAAGATTACCTCTTACATAATAAAGCCAACGGAACAACGAATTAGCGTTAGTTCAAAGAATCGAATCGTTGGAAGCTAGACATGGCATTTACCGAGGAGAAGATACAACTAGTTAACGAGCTACACAAGCCTGCACGAAAAAATTATCCTCGTCGACGAACAATCATTAAAGGACTAGACGATTTGTGGCAAATGGACCTTGCTGAGATGAGACCTTATGCCAGTCAAAATAAATCTTACAAGCTCATTCTTGTTGTAATTGATTGTTTTTCAAAGTTTGTGTGGACTCGACCATTAAAGACGAAAACAGGGGAGGAAATTACTCGAACATTTTCGGATATTCTCGCTCATACTCGACGATGTCCGAAAAATTTACAAACAGACCAAGGCACAGAATTTTTCAATTCCAAGTTTCAAAATCTCATGAGAAAGCATAGTATTAATCACTATAATACCTTTAGTGTTAAAAAAGCAGCCATATGTGAACGAGTTATTCGAACATTGAAGGAAAAACTTTACAAGTATTTCAGTCTTAATGGAACTTACAAATGGATTGATATCTTGCCTCAAATTACAAAAGAGTACAACAACACGAAACACAGCAAAATTCGACTTAGACCTATTGATGTTAATAAATCTAACGAAAATGACATTTTACGAAAATATTATACTCACTTGAAAATTGCCGGTCCAAGAAAATTGAAAGTTGGTGACGTGGTTCGCATTAGTAAAAATAAACACATTTTCGATAAGGGATATAAACCGAATTGGACAACAGAACTGTTTAAAATTACTGAAATTAAAATAACGAATCCCACAACATACTTGATTGAAGATATGACTGGAGCGCCTATCAAAGGAGCATTCTACGAAGAAGAATTACAGAAAACAAAAAATAAAGACATATATTTAGTAGAGAAAGTACTGCGCAGACGTGGAAATAAGATGTATGTTCAATGGTTGGGATTCGATAGTAGCCATAATAGTTGGATTAACGTTAAAGATATCATTTAGGATCTACTTTTACATACACCGCGTAGATATACACTAAATGAGTGGGGGGTGACAAAAAGTATAAATTTCATAAATGCTGCAAGCTCATGCCCAGTTGTTCCTGCCAGTTCATCAATATGAGTTCTCAAGATAGTGGTTATAGTTCATCAGACGATATGGTGGTAGCTGCTGCTTCACCATCAGATGATATCGATTATGAAGCTGAATTAGATGGAGTTTTGGCGAAATTCGAAGAAGCAGCCAAAAATGAACCATATTATTTACTAGAAGCATCCTTTCCGCTTGACAAGTGTATAATCAAAGTTGGCCTTTCTCCAGCTCGTGATTTTTCATCAACCATTATTTTGTGTCAGCACAACAAGAATGCAAGAATTAGTTTAAACACGTTCGAGTGGGATGATATAATCGGAATTTTTAAGCAGAAGATTTGCGATTTCTTTAACAGCACCTCTCAAGATGATTACAATCCTATCGAGTTTCAGTGTGGAGACTATTGTAAAATTAAACAAATAGTGTATGATTCAACCAAGTTCCTTGTTATTGAAAAGCATAGTCTGGAATACTATCTAGATGAAAGGGATGTCAACCAAATCCTAGAAGTAAACAGCAGTCTGGTGTGTCATCGTGTATCGTTATTGGATAATTTACACTTTCATGCTTATTATAGAAATGTTATCGATTTGATACAATCAAACTTTTGCAGCAGAAGCAGTTTATATGGACCACTTGAAGCTCTAACTGCGTTTTGCGAAATTTCCACAGACACTTTGTTAAGTAATGCTTTAAGAGAATATTTATATTATTATAAAATTAAAGTTGTAAATGATTTTATGTAATAATCAAAATAAATGCTATTTATGCAAACATGTCTTTTTTTATTTTCACGTTGAATGTCTCACAACGCTGGAAAAGATAAGCTGAGACTTAAAATTACAGGAAAACAATGTATATTTTTTAGAGTTTTTATTTTCTACTTATAATAATTACAAATGTTGATTTTCACTAAATTACAATTATCATTCTACATATTCATTTAACAAATAGCCAGTCCATTTTCGTGTGGAGATTGATAAAGCTATAAAAAAAAAATTGGTTATGTTTTCATTTATTAATTTTTGTTTTTACTCAATCATTGTGGTTTCATAATGACCCCAAGGTAAAGTGTCATGAGAATTTTGTTGCAAGTAACGTTTATCGTCATACGGACTTAATGCAATTTTTTCTTGTGTTATTGTAAAAAGATCATGGGCGTAGGAACGAAACGTTGATTGGGAAACACTTTTAGTTGTAAATTCGTTTAAACACTTAACATAATCATCGAAAGTAATGTCATTTTTTACCGTTGAATATTTTACACCCTTAGATTTTTTTGTGACGCCTAAATTATTTGCAAGTCTTTCAATATTTGCATCATCCATATTATTCTTGTATTTATCCCACAATGCATTTCGATCCTCATCCGTCGTACTAATCTTAAACGAATACATTTTAGATCTAAGTCCGACAAAATGAGTCATAATGCGACCGTTTGCCTCATCTTTCATCATTCCGAGAACTTTTTTGTTGACTTGAGGTATTCCATAAATATTATTCTCAGAATAGTCTGATGTATCGAATTTGGATAAATTTGCTTTAATAACATCTCTGTAAACGTCATCACATTTTAATTCATAGATAAAACTATCAGTGTCCCCATACATTAGCTTACAATTTTCAACTCCCATATATGGCAGCATAAAGTTATAATGAAAATCGTACATACACACTTTGGATATATCTAAAATTGACATGCCGATGTACAATGGTTTGTTGAAAATGAGCTCTGTTTTGTTAAGTTCGATTGCCATTAAATTTTCATTAAACACAGTTCTATTATGAAATCTTGGACTAGCAATCAAATTTTTCGCTCCATATCTTCCATCCCATTTTGATACAAGTTTTACAATGCGATGTTTCCTAATGTTTTCCATCGTTTTACCAAATATGGCGTTGTTGGCTAACTTGTACAAGTCTTTTTCAAATGCTGTAGTTGCTGCAGTTCGCAATTTTGTATTAAGATCGATATATGGCTTAAGCCAAGCGCTCTGTTTGAATTTCAACACTTTATGGATTTTTGTTAGTTTGAGTCCTGCATTCAGAGCTTGTTTTAGATTGCGATAATGCAAAGTGTACTCTTTTTTATGGTACAAGGTGGTCATAAGTTTTGGAAGCTTATTTCTTGGTGGCACACGATGTTCGCAACAAAACGGTAAATCTCGATGTAAGTCATGCAAGTGTTCTGGGTATTCCAAATCCACTTGTAGTATGTATCCTGTATCTCCATCGTCAGGAATAGACAAGACATCAATATTGGTATCGACCCACTCGAAACCCCCATATGGTAAGAATTGAGACATTGCCCAACCATACAAATTGTTGACATCTAAATATAGCACATATTTACTAGGCTTTGATGGATCATAATTATGCATGTATTTGTTATTTGCCTCAGAATACCGATTACTTACTTGACTTATACCACCTCGGATAGCTTTCTCAATAAACATGATTTTATCGATATCATTCAGCAGTTCAAGTTTACATCCAGTATATTTAAGCATTGCATCCCAAGAAAATCCAGGCATGGTATAGTACCATGCAGGATCAAGACTGTATGTACTTCGACATTTTTGTCGAAAATTTTCAAAAATGCAAGTCAGTAACATAATATCAGTTTTCATGTACAACATACTATATTCCAAAATATTTTTAATACCGAATGACTGCCAAACATTCTGAGCATGATGATACATATTTTTGGAGATGTGTTCACCCGATAATGAGCTGTAAAATTTATCAATTGATGGTAGTTGCGTTTCATTCAATTTATTGAAAGACTCAATATATTCGTATGGGAATATGCCTTTTCGTTTCAATAATTCCATTTGTTCGGGAGTGGTATTTGGAAATTCGCTAGCTAAATATCTTAAATCCTCAGGTTGCAATGTGGCAGCCAACTTGTCCAATGATGAATTTAAAAATCTCAGTGAATCAACGAACCTCAACTTAATACTGACCTCAGAATCGTATATTGTAAATGAAATATACTTTTCCTTATTTATTGGTAGTAAGCTGATACTACCATTTTTCGCAAGATCTCTAATCATCATATGCGAATCGTAACCGCTAAGATTATGAAAAAAAATTGGGACAACGAAAAGTTTTTTGAAATTTAAGTTACACACTTGGTGTGCGAGTCCTCGAAAATCTCCGGTAAAATGGTCGTGATCACGAACAATTACATCCTTATCTGAAAACGTTTTTTCGCAAATGTGACAATTAGATGCATTAAAACTGGGTGTGACATTCATAGGTACAATATCTTTAATTTTTCCTTGCACAAATGCCGCCAACAACGTCATTTCCTTGGCAAACCACTCCATGCAATCTTCACCTGCGTAACTTCGGTAAAACGACAGAGATTCATCGTAAGAGCATTTTACGTAATAACCTGCACTAAAGGCTTTATGCTGCTGATACTTAATTGTTTTGCATTTTAATGGACTGTTTTTAACTTTGTTCAACATTGACTCAAAATCGGCATAGACTACAAAAGGAGTTGTTTGTTTATAAATATGATTTTTAAATTCAACATTCTGATATGATGGAAAAGAAACTTTACATTCATTAATTTTCTCACAGTATTTTGCATGATCATTTAATCTGTCAAAACTACTAAAATAATTCAAACACCTATCACATAAAAATTTTTTATTACGGTTCTTACTTAACTGCCTGGACATAAGTCGAGACATATCTTTAATCATGCAATAATGATACTTAATTTCTACAGATTCATCGTGAGCCATAGGTGCTTTGTAGTCATTCAATTTTGGAAAATATTTATCTTGTACAATCAATAAATTTACATGTTTAGTTAATTTGGTTTTGCATAGCCTTACCGGCGTT
This sequence comes from Diabrotica undecimpunctata, assembly GCF_040954645.1. NCBI lineage: Eukaryota > Metazoa > Arthropoda > Insecta > Coleoptera > Chrysomelidae > Diabrotica > Diabrotica undecimpunctata. Next base: position 150,187,016 of record NC_092803.1, read on the forward strand.
GTTACGTAAAATGTTCTCTCTTTAGCAACATTCATTTCTAACCCGTACACGTTTACAGAAATATTATTTAACTTTTCAAATTTTGAAATACCCTTTATAGTCATAGGTGTCTCTAGCCCATCGATTATTAAGACAGTCGCATAATGTGGATATGAAGATGTACGATCTGAACTGCATTTAGCTGGATAAATCGCTGAAACTATGCTCCAAAAAAAGCATGCTTCATCATCGTTTTTGATATTAATACATGCGTGCTTCTTTTGGATTTGTTCTGGTAGTCTAATGAACGACGAAGCTCCATTTCCCACTTCATATTTATTTATATTGACTTCTAAAGAAACTATTTTTTTCAAAGCCCACCCTGATCCCGTTTCTTCAAATTCCGATAGCTTAGACATTAATTTATCGACTATGTTTGTGTGAAACCATAAAACCAAGTCCGTTCCTGCGTCTATGGCTTCGTTTTTGGTATTAAAATATTTAAATTGGTTAATATCACCTCCTTGATTTGATTTTCTAATAAATTCTCCACATAATGTCATATTACATTTTATCATATTTAATTTTTTTAAAATGTTTTTAATTCGAATTCTAAATAACTTAAAACAATCCCCGAAAAATTGCATTAAATCTTTGTGTCCTAGATTAATAATTATACCTGTTCTGATTCTACTCTTGAATGCGGAATTTACATCTTCCCATTTAACCCGACGATGTTTAGTAATTCCACCACCCACGCGAAGACCGAAATTTTGAATTTCCGATTTAATTGTCTTTAAATGCCCCGCGTTTGTCTGTAGTTGCCGTAATTTAGCTAATTCCAAGTCCCCACACCGAATCGCTTTAGTAAACAAAGTCAAATGTCTTTTAATGTGATTTAACCAAATATTCGCTTCTCGCGGTGTATAATTTCGAAACAAAACATCACGCGCTTGAATTAAATGTTGTACAATGTCACTACTAAGATCACCAATGTTACTCATGATTAAGTAAAAAGCAATAAATCAATAAATGAAAAACTCACCAATATTTTTTTTATCCTCTAATTTTCTATTATTTCAAACGAGGCGGCTGGCTGCACCTTTCCAGTGGCAACGTTTCCTCGGAACACCAAGCTGTACTTTCCCTCGCTGAAATGTTCCAAATGCGGCCTGTAGAGTTCAACCACCCTTTGCGGCAAGAACGTCACCTCCTTTTCTAATTCAATAAGGATGGATTTCCCAAATTTCGTATCGACTTCTCTTGCCGCAATTATCTTCTGGGGTACTCCTACGGGTAGGCTGTTTAGCTTTCTAATTGGCTTGATTGTCTTCTCTGTAAGCAGAGAGGATGCATTAATCTTTTTTAGGTCCATCTGCAACAATATATATTTTCTTAATTTAACAGTAACATATCTTTGACTAGCAATTTCTTAATTTAACAGTGAAATATCTTTGAGTAGCAATATTATTTTACAAAAATTCTATCTATTATAATATGTATATTTTTTAATTTAACAATGAAATAGTTTTAACTAACAAAACTTTCATAGAAACAAAAAATTACAAATACCGCACTATTTACAAACATTTTTTTTTAGAACGGAGAATATAACCAAGTAATTTGAATAAAATGTTTAAATCAGAAAAATTATTAAGAATTGGAAATTAGTAAAGATAATGATGAATTCTAAATGATATAAAAAAGGTTAAGTATAATAAAACTTACTTTTGTATATATAATTGCCGGCACTTCACAAACACAGAACTTCTCCGAACGGTACTTTGTATAATTGCTGACGCTGCACAAAACACACAACTTGTCTGAAGGATGATCAGAATTGAACTGACGATATGTAGTGCATCTGCTCTTTATCTAACTGCCTCTCCCACGCTAAAACTATGTTGCGCAATATTTCGTAAGACTATTCATTTATGCATCACATGCCGGGCTTAATTATTAACTTCCTGCCTCCATGAGAGAATATATTTTATCTTACATTAAATAATCGAATTGGAATGTGCACGTGTTTCCGGCTATATATCGTGATCGCGTGAGACATTTTTAATAGCCGGCGTATCCGATGATGTCATTATTCTCAGTAGCAAGATCTATTTTATAAAGATTTCAACTGATCATGTAAAGTATAAATTGAAAAATAAACGAATTTTTGTTATTATGGTAATCGATAAAATATATACGAGGTAACTCGTAAAATATAAATTGAAAAAATTTAGAAGTTTTACGCTAATGGTTGTAGGTTTTAATTACAAAAAATACGAGGAAAAATTGCTCTCTTTGTCTGTCATTCGTCTTCTTCTCTTTGTCAATTCATAGAACGCAGTCACCGACCAGCGATTGAACATCGTTCTCATTGGTTACGTTGGACGTGTAGCTTCGTTATTATTGGGGGGGCGTCTTTTCGGGAGGAATGGGGGGACTGGGGGCGTCTTTTCGGGGAATGGGGGGGACTGGGGGCGTCTTTTCGTTAATATTGTGGTACGACTCCACCATTAGTCGATGCACGTCTTTCTCATTGGCCGTTGATGCACACCATTGGCCTCCAACGTCACGAGGATGTCCGCCATTGGTCGAGGACACGTTTCTGTGGCATCATTGGTCGAGGAAAACGTTCTAACGTCACGAGGAGGGTGTTACTATGTCACCATTGGTCCCTCATCGCTATACCGCCATTTCTATGTTGTTTATTCAAATTCTAAGCTGTCATTGGTCGCTGGGGGTGTTGCTATTCCCACCACTGACGCTGCTATGCTGTCATTGGTCAACGACACGTTCCGACGTCACGAGGACGTCCACCATTGGTCAGCAAGACATTGGGGGACGTTCCTATGCCACCATTGGCCTGCTATTCCCACCACTGACGCTGCTATGCTGTCATTGGTCGACGACACGTTCCGACGTCACGAGGACGTCCTCCATTGGTCAGCAAGACATTGGGGGACGTTCCTATGCCACCATTGGCCTGCTATTCCCACCACTGACGCTGCTATGCTGTCATTGGTCGACGACACGTTCCGACGTCACGAGGAGGGCGTTACTATGCCACCATTGGCCTGATATTCCCACCACTGACGCTGCTATGCTGTCATTGGTCGACGACACGTTCCGACGTCACGAGGAGGGCGTTACTATGTCACCATTGGTCCCTCATCGCTATACCGCCATTTCTATGATGTTTATTCAAATTCTGAGCTGTCATTGGTCGCTGGGGGTGTTGCTATTCCCACCACTGACGCTGCTATGCTGCCATTGGTCGACGACACGTTCCGACGTCACGAGGACGTCCACCATTGGTCAGCAAGACATGGGGGGACGTTCCTACGCCACCATTGGCCAAGGGGCGTGGTCTAGAGACACGAGGTACGTTCCTACGTCACCATTGGTCGAGGGGCGTGGCCTCGAGACCCTAGACTCGTTCCTACGTCACGAGGGGGGCGTGGCCTTGACCCATGAGGATACGTACGCTTGACGATCGACGTGTGACGTCACTTCCGCTCCAGAAGGAACCCTATCTATCTACTATTACTGTATTAAGTTTCGCATCTAAGTACCTAAATTCCTTACCAGAGTAATAAGACTCTTTGACTAAGTTCCCTAGTTCCATCAATAACACAGGTTTACAAAAAAAATATTTTTTAAAATTGTTTGGAATTTCATAACTGATTTTTATGTATTTTTCAGCGGTGATTGCAAAAATGCAATCCATTTTTTTCTATCACGTAAGGTTTTCTCACAAAAAAGGAATTACTTTTTGGTATAATAACAAAATTTTAGCAATTTTTCAATTTTTTTCTTAAGTTAAAGGATTTTATTTCATGTATAATACATGTTATAAACTACATATCTAGTACACTTATATTTCTCTTTAAGCTCATAAGTCCTTATAGTAACGCTTTTGCTTTCCGTCGAAGCTTCTTTTATTGCTTTTCCGGCTCTGCACTCGTTGAGGGTCATCTCGTTTTAGCATCCAGCAGTAGTCCGCTATCATGTTGACGTTCCATCTTCCTTGATACCTTCTTTCCATTTCCTTGATATCTTGGTGGAATCTTTCACCCTGCTCTTCAATTACATCACCAAGGTTTGCAGGGAAGTAGTCTAGATGTGAATGGTGGAAGTGAACTTTAATGCTCATGTTACATCCCAGCTTCTTAAAGTTGTCGAGCATGTCTGCGACGATTGTCTTGTAGTTAGGATCTTTTTTGTTTCCTAGGAAACCGGTAACAACTAGTTTAAAAGATGTTCATGCTGCTTTTTCGTTTGTTTCTATTTTGTCTATAAAATTGGGATCTCTCATCAGTTTTCTAATGTCTGGTCCGACAAAGACTCCTTCCTTTAGTTTTTGCCTCGGATAAACCAGGAAACTGTACACAAAGAAACTTTAAACACTCCTCTTCTTTTGGCAACGCCTTTACAAATTGTTTCATTAGCCGCAACTTAATGTGGAGTGGTGGTAGTAATACCTTTTTGGGATCCACAAGGCTTTTCCTCTCAACATTTTTAACCCCCACCTGTAAGGTTTTTCTCAAGGGCCAAACTTTTTTAATCTAGTGTTGCTTTCTATCTCTACTGTCCCATTCCCAGAGAAAGAAAGAGAACTTTGTATAACCACTTTGTTGACCAAGCAGCATTGAGATCACTTTCAAATCACCACATAGTCTCCATTTATGGTCTGAATAGCAGAGTTTGTTTAAAACCAGTTCGAGGTTTTTATAACATTCTTTCAAGTGAACAGAATGTCCAACTGTCATAGAAGCATACTTATTGCCATTGTGTAGAAGCACTGCTTTAAAGCTTCTTTTTGAAGAATCTATAAAAAGTTTCCACTCAATAGAAGCATATTCTATTTTGAAACGTGCCATAAGTCCAGGAACATCACTGCAAAACACCAAGTCACCTTCTTGAGAGAAAAAAGATACAAACTTCTTTTCCCTGGAACGATACCAAGAAAAGGACGTACCCGGAGCCAACATATTTTTATCTTTTAATCTAGACCCTAAAAGTTCTGCCGAGTCTTTAGGAAGACCTAGGTCTCTAATTAAATCATTCAGTTCAGATTATGAGAATGGAACGGGATCGGTTGTGCCAGGATCGTAGCCATCACTGTCTTCTTCACTTTCACCTAGCTGAGCCAATGGCTCGTGGTCATCTAAAATACCATCCAAAGAAACTGGAGGGGAGGGTATTGGTACTTCAGGTCCATGAGGAACAGGGCGAATGGCTGATTTAATGTTAGGGTAAGAAATACCCTTTTTGTTTTTCAAATTGAAACCTTGAACATTGCAAGAACAAAAATAGCAGTCATCACTATGGTTTTTGGGCTCCCTTTAAACCTTTGGTATTCCAAAACGAAATGACTGCTTTTTACCTTGAAACCATTGCCTCAGTTCTTCAACATACACTGAACAAACTTTGTGTGGGGCCCAAGACTTGTCTTGATCACCCAACTTTATACCAAAATAAGCAAAATATACTTTTTCAACAAAATCGGAAATGTTTCTTTGTTGCTTTTTAACTGTATAGTTACCACAAATGTAGCAGAAGCAATCTGGTGAGTTGATACATCCTCTGGTAGCCATTTTTCATAAAACAACTTCACACCACAAGAAAACAATCTGTTTAGGCTGATGCCTTGAATTTATGTTCTTTGTAGTTCGATAAAAAATCACTGAAAGTTATTTGATTCATACTTTATTGCCAACTATCCGTGTGTAACGAGATATCATTTAATACTACTCTCACAATCACTACTACAAATCACTAGTAACCACAGCACGTGAACAGCTCAGAGTGAAGAGATACTGTGAACTGAAGAACAGGTAGCAGAAGCTCACTGCTTGGTGATGGAGAGGGGGATGGGCACTGTGGCAGACAGGCACTGACATAAAAGATGCTCAGTGAGTCAGTAAGTGGATGGCGAGGGAGGGGAGGCAATGGACAAGTACCGACATGAAAATAATGCTGGTTTCTTCTAATCAACTCTTTATTTTACATACAACTTGTATAGTAAAAAAACAGCTAAGTAACTGAAAATACCTTAAAGTATTTTTTATACTTATTAAAAGTACTATGGGCTTAATAAACAGTTCATAAAGATCCAAAAAACAAAAATTCAAACTCACTAGAGTACGGAACTATGTATAAAAATATCGAAAAAAAGCTAAAAATAGACAAGCAGTTTGTGGAATAACTGTACGTGATGGAATGTTTTCACTATTTTTCCCAAAATTAGCGTTGAAAATACTATAAAAATCACTTATTCAATTTTAAACAATTTTTATGTCGCAGACCTGTGTAATGTTCCCTTTTATATTTTTTCACCTTTTATCTGTAGGTATCACACCACCTACCACAAGTCTTTTAATTCTCTTTAGCCTTTCTCTTCGAATGGCGTGAATACTTAAAAAAGCTCCTTCGTATCTCTTTTTTTTTTGTCTGATCAATATTAACAAATAACTTCTTGTCCTATCTTTATCTCATTCATTACGTTTTCTCTTGTAGACACCTCCATTACTTCTGTTAATCCTTGTAGATATATATCCTGCTCGTTTTTGTTATCATACCGTAAAAGTTACCAAAAATAATGTTCCTTTGATATTCGTTCACTTTTTCAAAACATTTGAGTAGACACCTAAAACTTTACAAACTGTACACACTGTACTTTACAAACTCAAAAATATTATATTTTTATTAACTTACTTGCACTGAGATCCTATTTGCTTTGCTTCCATTGCCTTAGTTTTATAGCTAATATATGTTTGCCCTTTAACTCTAGAGTTTCTGGTAACAGTACGCTGATATTCATCCGATTTCCTAATTGCCTTACGCCTTTTAGTAGCAGGCTCTCCATCCTTAGCGTTTTTAGCACTAGCGGTTGGTTGATCGTTGTCCATAATAATATTAAAATATGAACGTTTTTCTTCCAATATACAGACATTTTTTTATAAGCAGCAATAAGAACAAACAATATAAACACTATAAATTTTATAGATTATGGTAAACGTCGATATGCAAAATGACAACTGACAATTTAGTGCAGAAACAACCTTAGTCCGGTACTAAGGTGGTTTCAGTAATATATGAATATTTTAAATTGATATAAAATCAACTATTCTCACGGGACTTGTGGTGTATTCTGCATTAAATTGTGTGTAATCCACAGAAATATATGTTAGTGGTATAACCTCAAAATCGTCAAAATGTGACTTAGGTTGTTTCTGAAATAGGCGATTCACATGTAATATATTAATTTGAAAGATGAATTAATTAAGCAAGAAGTTTTATCTGAACAATATGTTCTTATAAATATCATTTAACTTCAAATATCTCAAAAAGCCATGCTTTTGTTTTCAGTTTAAAAAAATATCCACAATGAAAGACTTTACCATTGGCGTATAGTTTAGAAATTACATTGGACGCTAGACAAGAAACTTTTTGACGTGACAACGTCTTAAATTAGGTTGTGGCTCGGAGTCATTCATGAAAAAGTGTAACGCCCGCTCACGTCTGTTACAGTGAGTCACCGAACGAGAGAGAGGCCCGCTGGACCGGCGAATGCCTTGCGTCTCTCTCCCACTCAAACATGATCGGTCCGCTGCGCGCGCAGCACTAGAGAATTAGGCGCGTTGAATCAGTGCGTGCTTCCGTGCTTGTGTCTCTGTCTTTCTCGAGCGTTCTTGGCGTTCAAGACATATTACAGCAGAAACACTTCCTTTCATTTCATATTTCTCCTATCATCGTCCTATCCTCAACAAAATCACTCAAATAGAAATTAGTTAAGTTTAAGTTTACATGTACAATGTTTTAGTAAACAAAATATATTTCTATAGTTAAAATTTGTGCAATTGTTATTTTCATTCAATTCCTTGTTCCTATTGTGCAATTTAATAATATTCATATCAATAAATATTCTACCGAGAAAAAGACGTTGTCACGTAAAATCCTCGCCCGTAAAACCGACTTTACAGGCAACCGATTTTTTTTGTTACAATTTTCACAAGATATACATACTAATTATAGTATATTTTGTGTAACTTAAATACTTCATTTGTAGGAACCAAGGGTAACCTCACAAGGCGCCGTGCAAATAGCAATTGCCAAAGAGTTTGAGAATGTAACAGGCAGTTTTGTCGGAAGATTTTTGCATAATGTTAAACCAAGAGCAGCTTACGATACAAAATTTTGTGAGGCGATCTGGAGGGCGTCGGAAGAAATAGTGAAACTGAAACCAGAGGAAAGACTAGATTAACTTTATCAGAAATGTACCTTTATCAAATAATTTATTAAAAAACTAGATTATAATTTTTGTTATTATTTTTCCCATATATACTGAATATCATATATCAAATATTGCAGACCTTTAATATCCCTCAAAAATTCAACCGACTGATAAAAACAACAATGGATTCAATAGCAACTGTCAGAGTCCAAAATGAGCTCACTGAAAACTTTAGGATAGCCCAAGGATTAAAGCAAGGAGACGTGCTGGCACCGACACTATTTAACCTGACCTTGGAAGATTTGATAAGACAGCTGAGTATAGGAAGAGGTCTCCTAACAAATAAATCAATACACATTGCCGCCTATGCCGATGATATCAGCATCATCTCTCGCAGAACAGAAGAGGCGGCAGAAATATATTCACAATTAAAATCAAAGGCAAAAGAGACCGGACTAGAAATAAATACTCAAAAGACAATAAAGTTAACACAGGCAAGAGCTAGGGGAAACAGACGCACAGTTGAATTAGAGGACGATATTAAAACGGTAGAAAGTTTCACATATTTAGGAGTTGCATTAAACACGGATGGAACAGAAAAACTAGAAATCCTAAGAAGAATAGTAAAGGGAAACAAAGCTTATTTTTCACTCGATCATGTGTTTCGCTCAAAAAACACACACTGGAGATCGAAAATCAGGGTCTACAAAACTATTATCAGACCAATAGTATGTTATGCATACGAGACATGGGTGATGACAGAAGAGACAAAAAGAAAACTGGAAGTCTTCGAAAGAAGAGTCCTAAGAAAGATATTTGGATCTATTAACGAAAACGGAATATGGAGATCGAGGTATAACAATGAACTCTACCAACTGTTCAAAGAGACACCGATCTCAGAATTCGTTAAACTTCAGAGACTTCGCTGGGCGGGTCATGTAGTAAGAATGGAGACAGAAAGATTGCCGAAAAGAGACCTAGATAGTAAAATGCAGGGAGCAAGACCAAAAGGAAGGCCACGGAAAAAATGGAAGGATGAAGTGGCAGCGGATGCGCAAAATTTGCTAGACATGAGAACCTGGAGAAGATCGGCGCGGGACCGACAAGGTTGGAGGCATAGTTTGGAGGAGGCCAAGGATCAATTTGGGTTGTAGCGCCATTGGAGAGAGATATATACTGAATATAATATATCCTATAGTCTGTCCTTCCATGACTTTACAGTACACGAACATACGGCAATGCAATCCTTATGGGAGTTTTTAGACAAACAGATAAACAGAATTTTCAATCGAACATTACCAGGGTCCTAAAAATGTAGGGCCCTAAAAATGTTAAATTAAAACTAACCCGTTACCACAGAATAAATAACATCAGAATGCCCACTCTTAGATGCCGCCTTTGAGGTGTGTCAGCACGCGATCGCCATATTTTAAACGGAAACAGACTTGGATTGAGAAATTTGTGACAAGCTACAACCGAACTGTAATTTAAATTTTTAAAGATTAATAATTTAGTAAATTTGAAATAATTTAATCTATTCTTCAACTAAAAGTACGAATAAGATAGTGCATATTATGTCTATGGTTGCCGTAATTAAATTATATATATATTTAGGGATTCTACAGTATTCACTGCCTTCCCTCGCTCAACCGTTTCCATCTCTCTCTGTTGTTTCATTCTCCATCGTTTAGTCCTCTCTTAATTAAATTATACCGGGTTAATTTTTCTATGCACACCAGATAAAATTTCACTGAACTAATACTGGTTCCGTTTAAAACATGGCTGATTCTGTCTGACGAGAAGCGCGTACTTATCTTGACGTGCAGAGTGGGCTTTCTGATTGTTTATTATTCTGTGCCATTATAGTCAATAGCATTGCAGTAAAACAATATTTTTCATTGTTTTTTTGTGATAGTCATCTTCGAAAAGTAATCAGTAATTTTATAATCGATATGCGTAATAACTTATTTTGGTATAGAATGTTCAATAGAAGAATATCCAACATTAAAAGTGAATGTTGTTCTATGTTTGTTAATTTATGTATTGACAGTATAGACAGTTCTAAAGTAATGTCAAGAAAAATATAAAATATATTGTCAGTCAAGTTTAAGTAACGTTTTATATTGTCCTGCAGTTGAGAATAAATATAATAAATTGTTGATGGTCAGTTCACCTAAATTAAATTATAACAACGAATATCAAATAAGCTTATACTTATTACTGATAACATTGTATTGAGTAACTCATTATTCATTTGGAAAATTTGGATCCTAATTGCAGTTTTTTGTTATTCTTAACGACTGATTTCCAACCTGAAATTAATGTCAATTTAATGTGTTTACAGCCTCATTAAAATTTAGTATACATTCTAAACTTGAAATTAATTCTAGTTAGTTCATTTTTTAGTTAGTTCGTTTGATTCGTTGAAGTTTATATCGACTATAGTTATTATTGAGGTTTTTTATTTATAATGAATGAATTTATTAATGGAGAACAGTACTCTGAAACATCCCCAGAGGAAGGCATTGTCATTAGGGGAGAAACAAATCTTAGTCAACATGGTGAATTATTATCGTGTAAATTAAGGATATGATTCACTTTCAAAAACAATTCAATTTGTAGTAGTGACGGGCGGTGTGTACAAAGGGCAGGTAAATAATGCGAACTTATGACTCGCGCTGACTGAGAATTCTTCGTTCATGGGGAACAATTGCAAGCCCCAATCCCTAGCAAGAAGGAGGTTCAGCTGGTTACCCGGGCCGCTGATTCCTTCAATGTAGCGCACGTGCGGCCCAGGACATCTAAGGGCATCACAAACCTGTTATTGCTCAATCTCGTGAAGCTAGAAGCCGCCTGTCCCTCTAGAAGAATTGTGCATTGAATGTAAAACCGCGTGCAGCAAGAGTAGGAAACTCCAACGACGGGCCTTTGAGATGTCGAAATACGCCTAGTTAGCAGGCTAGGGTCTCGTTCGTTATCGGAATTAACCAAACAAATCGCTCCACCAACTAAGAACGGCAATGCACCACCACCCACCGAATCAAGAAAGAGCTGTGTTTCTATTGCCACTGTACAAACAGTGGCAGTAGAAACCGACATTTCCGAAAAAACAATTTACTCTGTAAGAAAAGAAAATTCCTCGGCACTTGGATTACAACCAACAAAGAGATGATCCAAAAACAAGCTAACTTTATTCTCACCTGATAAAACTTACGATGAAGGAACAAAGAGTAGCATTCGAATAGTGCATGATTTTTTCGAAAGAATACACCCCCAACATTACATTATCTGTTAGCAGTAGTAAATATTTTGCATTTGTAGACCTGAGAAAGACGTATAACTCTGTACCAAGGCCAGAACTATGGGAGGCAACGTACAAATTAGAAATACAGACGGAACTCATAGAAGCTAAAAAGCTCTAGAAATTCGTACATTGTATATTTAAAAATTTTTTAGCAAAGAAAAATACAGCAGACTATCATGACGAAATCAATGGACTTTGACTTTGTCAAAGTCCTCGTAGACATACCGTCTCAGGACTCGCAACTAATGTAGAGTCATATGTCGCCATGTTACCAATCCAACGGTAACTATAACATCTTAACTGTAAATTAGACATAATGTAAACCAAATTTTATTTAATAATTTTTAAAAGGTTTTTACCCACATATTTAGTGGCTACATCCATGTATTAACTAGACACTGATGATGGAATATTTATTCCGAAAACGTTTTCTCAATTCAACATAGCCCAACTGGGTTTTTTATATACCTTTTTATAAAGGATTTTATTCAAAATTTTTTAATATATGGTATACAGCCAAATACAGGAACTTTGTTTCCTTGTGGATTATAGAAGAAATGTAAAATACACAGTTTAAATACATTTTAATTATTTATGTAGGTACCTATGTATTTATTAAAGTTTAAAATATTTATGCGCTTAAATACATTATTATAGAAATGTTTTATACAAAATTATTTTTATTTTATTCACATAAAGGTATTTTTCAAAAAAAAATGTTTTAGAACCCCTGACAGCCACAAAATGTCAATAATATAAATCATAAGTTATTTATAGTTATCCTATAAAAAAAAGTATATTTACTACAAATCTGTTTCTGATAAAATTTGGCCATCACTGTTGATCATAAGAACCCGTACTATAAAGTTAAGGTGGGACAGACTATAGTAAGAATCATAATCCTTATCATCTCCTTATCATTAATTTGGTGTCTAGAACAGAATAAGAACTGAAAAAAACCAAATAATGATAAATTGGTATCAAAACAACACAAGCTGGAAGATGTTTAAGTTGTTTTTCAAATCACCCAACTCATCAAAAATCATACACTGCAATTAAAATGAAAAATAGAGTAAAGAATATTAAGGACGAAAAGTTCATAAACAGAAATTTAAACCTGCTATTAAACATCTTTGAAAATATTGGATACCCAAAACACATCCTTAAGTAACTGATATTAATATATAAGAAAAATAAGAAAAACGATGCAATGAAGTACACAGCAGACGCGGAACAATCAAGCAATATCTACTGTAATATTCCAAATATTTTAAGCTAATTTTTATGTTTAAACAACAAAATTGTAACCATCCTATAAATTTTTAACTTACATAAATATGACTAATTTTATTTTCGATATGTTGATTGTGTAATTTGTTACTTGGTTTTAATTTTGCTTTGTTTTTAATTACTAATTATGTAAATAGCTAACTGATAGTGTGACTACTGTTTTTAACGAACATACGCCTAATATCCAAAGTTTTTTTTCTTCATAGAACTGTACAGGGCTATTACCACTACAATTTAAAAATAATGTGAATTGTACAGGGTGCTTCAAAAAGAGTGGTATATCAAAGTTATATTTTTTATTATGAAATACCCTATATTTGATAAAATTTTTAAATTGTCCGTAAAAATTAAGCTAAACTTTTATAAGGGTTCCCTACACCTATATACAGGGTGTTTTGATTTATTTCGATTTTCCTAAGAATGGAGGGTTTTAGAAAAAATTAAATGCCTACGAATATAAGAACTGAAGACAAATTCACAGGGTATTTACAGGGTTCTACGACAATATAAAATTTCTACAAAACACTAGATTGTTCTGTTAGCAAACTCATGGTGTGTTAACGTACTTATTTTAAATAAAGTTTCTATGTTATTAGTCTGTAGTATGGAAATTTTACTTAGCCTTCAACCTGTATTAGGGTCTACTAAGCTTATCCCTCTTTTGACATATTTAAAGATTTCCTAATTTGTAAACTTTAACAATATTATACACAAGTATGCCGTGGAAATGAAAACGAAAATCAAATATTTGGTCTGCAATTAAACATATCAAAGACAAAGCTCATGATAGTGGATATACTACATAACAATCATCCACACATAACCACGATTGACCGGTTTGAGGTTGTGAGCTCATATTTATATCTGGGATCATTGATCACAAACACATGTGACTACAGGAAGAAATAAAACGTATATGTGATCTAGCAAAAGTCGCCGTAGGAAAGATGGCCAAAATATGGAAGCACTTTCAAATTTCACGAACTCTAAAAAATGAGGTTGATCAACTGCCTAAAGTTTCCAATACTGACATACGGATGTGAATCTTGGACCCTACGACAAGCGGAAAGAAGAAAAATAGACGCCACTGAAACGTTCTGTTGGAGAAGGACAAAGGGCAAAGTCAACCAAAGGCTATGTAGCAAAATCCATCTTTAACAATTAAAATACATACCTACTTTGGACATGTTATGATAGCAGACATAGAAAATATGAAAAAACTATTATTCAAAGAAAAGTAGAAGGCCGAAGATCACGAGGAAGATCTCCAAGAAGATGGATCGATTAAATTACAGCTATATGCAAAAGACCTATGCACGAGTTCAAAGAAATGACCAAAGGCAGTGATCTTTGGAGACAGATAATATACGACATCACGATCACCAGTGCCTCATTCCGGGGGTGAGGATTGGAGAGAAATGCTGGGGAACAAATCACCAAACACCGGCGATATACCCTGCTAAGATACCGATAACAACATTTAAATTTTTTCATTTCATCACATAGTATGTTTTAATATTTTAGTTGAATTTAGCTTACATGTAACCCAGAGATGCATGGATATGAATCAGGACATGTACTTATTTTTGTAGACTGTAGACAGTCGTGATATGAAAATTATATCTAATCTATATTGGAATAAAACTGTCAAGGTAAGAGTTGACAACCAGAACACCCGAGATATCAAAATACAGAGAGGAGTTCGCCAGGGTTGTGTGCTGTCACCACTACTTTTCAGTGTCTACAGTGAAGCGATGAAGAAGCGCTCTCATATTCAATAGAAGGCATATATATCAATGAAGAAGACTTAATGAATACTGTCATGAATATGGACTAAAGATGAATTTGAAAAAAAAACTAAATGCATGATCATGACTAAATCAGCAGATGCAAACATCAAATTGATTGTTAAGGATACTGTAATTGAAAGTGTGGATACCTACAAATACTTAGGAACATGGATAATATCAAATGTAGACCAAAGCAAAGAAATTAATACACATACTAAAACAGCACGTGCATTCGTTAAACTTAAAAAGTTTCTTTTTTGTCGGGATATAAGGTTAGAACTATGCCTAAGAATGCTTGGGTGTTACGTAGTCACTACTCTTCTTCATGGCTTGGAAGCATGGACATTAAAACCAGCTTATGGATATCATGGACTCAAATATTGTCAAACGCCGAAGTTACTAGAAGAATAGGACAGGAAGCTGAAATAATATTTACTATAAACAAAAGAAAACTTGAGTACTTGGGCCATGTTATGAGTGGGCAAAGATACTCATTATTGCATCTTATTATGCAAGGCAAAATTCGAGAAAAGCGAAATGTGGGAAAACGAAGAATATCGTGGCTTAAGAACGTGAGGGAATGGTTTAAATGCAGTAGTGCAGAACTGTTTAGAGCGGCAGTCAACAGGATCATAGCCATGATAATCTCCAACCTTCGATAAAAGATGGAACTCAAAGAAGAAGAAGTGACTTTAAATAACATACCAAATATTTTACACTGTATTCAGGAAGATATTCAGCCTGTTTTTTCTTGCACGTACTGTCCAACTTACTAGATAGAAATGTCAAACTAAATGTCACACTGAATGAAAAATTGTAAATACAATTAATGCAATGGCTACTTTTATGGAAACGATGGTCTTAACAAAAGTATACTATTACCATTCAGATTGCTAAAAAATTGCACATTTTCAATAATTTTTTTGTATCTTATCTATTCTATACGGGAATCACACTTTTTTTTTATATTATTATACAACTTTTGTAGATTACAAAAAGTTACTTTTTCTCATTGTTTCTGTATTTTAAAGATTACACTAAAAATTTTTCGTCTAAAAATTACTGCTCCACGGCATGCAGCTCCATACTGCTCCATGGCATGGCTGCATAATCTCTGAAACGACAAATCCAAAATATAAAATTTAAGAAGGGTTTTAAAAAAGAAGTGCCCTTACGTGATATTTTTCAAGAAAAATTAAAAACATTTTTTTTAACATTTTTAAACAGTCAAAAAATTTTATTATTATTTTTTTAGTAAAACTGTGACATTTGACATTTTTGACGACTTTTTTAAATTAGCCAACAACACAAATGAATTTATTTAATTAAGTGCTTAAAAACAACAGCAGCAAGACCAAAACCATTAGTGAAGAAGTTTATAACATCTCCATTCAGAGAAATTTCTGCTCATTTTTCTATTTGGGACATAATGCAAAACTAGGTAAGTTAAACCAAAATGCAGATATTACCTAAATTATCCAGCTATAAGTAGCCTTTGGTAAATTAAAATATATAATATGTATTATGAAGATACATATAAAAAGTAACGAGATTCCTGTAAACTTTTATATTGCACAAAAAGTTTAATTTGTAGTGCTTACGATTACGATGGTAAATATCTTATGACTTTAGAAAGAATTACTTATTACATCCAAATGAATTTGAGGTGTGAGTACCGATAAGAAGACTGACGAAGCAGATATTTTTTTTAATAAAAATTTACCATCTCTACAGGATTCGAACTCATTAACCTCGAGATTTTACACTCAGTGAGTTGATGCTTTTATTTCTGCATCACCAAGGCATTACCCTATAAGCTTGACAGAAAAAGCGTTTAAAACATATATATTTGGCCTGCTTGTACTTATATGAATTGGAGACGGCGCTGTTTACTAAATTCCATGTAAGAAAACTTTAAACTTCACACAAAGTCATGGAACTGCATTTAATTGCGAGATAATCCAAAATAAAGAGAACAAAACCAAAATCACAGATCCAATTGAACAAGTGACAAAAATGAAATGGTGTTTGGTCGACAAATGGCAACACAATCAGAAAATAAATGGGCAGGCAGACAAGATCAAGATAAATCAAAAGAAACCCAGGTAGGCCCCAGAAAAGAGGAGTACATAACAACTATCCCCTAAATGAGACCTACAGTAGCAACACATTGGATACATAAAGCATATGTTAGAAATTATAATTAAAGTAATGTAATTATAAAATTACATAAGTGTTGGACATTGGTCCCATACAAGGTAAATATAGGTTGAAAGATATAAAAAGAATAAATATAAATAAAGTCGTAGGAAAATATGGTAACGCTAAAACAAATGAAAATGGGGAACACTTAATCGAATTCTGTAAACAGCAGTCTCTAAAAATCCTAAACGGATTCTACCAACATAAAAACATACATAAGTACACCTGGGTTCAACCAATGAGAAACACAAAGTCAATTATAGATTATGTCATCACAAAACAAGAAACACACATACAAGTTTGAGACATAAGAGTATTAAGAGGACCGGAGTGCGGAACTGACCACTATATGGTAAGATCAAAATGTTACCTACAGTATCGACCTCGGCTACTACATCAAAATAACAACCAACTAGCTCAATCAAAACCCCTGGAATCGAATCTACCTAAATACAATATTGATGCACTGCAAAACGACTCGACATCATTCTTATATAAGCTGCGACTCAGCCAAAAATTGGCAAACCTGATCTACTCCTCAGCCCAGAATACCTATAAAGAGATAATCAATAAAATCAATGAAGCAGCTTACGAAGCGCTCGGCACAATCCAAAAGAACAAAAGAATACTCCATTGTGGTGGACAAATGACATCGCCAATGCAGTACACAACAAGAAACAAGCATATCAAAAGTGGCTACAAACAAATGATCCAGATGATAGACGAACATATGCAAGATCAAACTGAGAAGTAAAAAATTTAGTAACTAAAGCAAAAAATATTTCCTGGGAAAGTAAATGCGAAGAACTCAACAAATATATAGGGTCAACAAGATCAAGAGAAGCATGGGAAACGGTAAAAAATCTAAGAACAAACAGAAAAAAAACGAGTAGAATAGATTTAATAGAAGAAAGATCTTGGATCGAACACTACTCACAACTTTTGACTGAAACAAGACCTCAATTCACGAACATCAGTACAACAACATATAAATTGAGATTCAGTGAAGACGATGAAATAACAGTACAGGAAGTCGAGAATGCAATACAAACTCTAAAAAATCGGAAGTCATGTGGACCACAAGGTATACCAAATGAATTATTAAAACATAGCCCACAAGTATTACGGGAATTACTGGCGTATGTCTTCACCTTATTCTATAATGGACACGACTTACCACCGGAGTGGACAAAAGCACATATTAACAACATCTACAAAAAAGGAGATTCACTCTGAAGACTATATGGAAAAATAATAAAAAACAAAATTGAAAAAGGTATGACAGATGTTGAAGAACAGAATGGCTTTCGTGCAGGCAGATCCTGTATGGACAGTATATTCTCTCTAAAGCAAGTTATCGAGAAAAGATTAGCCCACAACCTTTCAACTCATATAGTCTTTATAGATCTGACAAAGGCATACGATAGTGTACCACTTTCAATGCTTTGGGTAGCAATGGAAAAACAAGGAATAAGCAAAAACAATATACAAGCAGTACAACAGCTCTACAAAAATATGACGGCAAACATTAAAACTGGAAATAGATTAACTAGAGAAATTCCTATTGGTAAGGGCCTAAAGCAAGGCTGCTGTATAGCACCTACACTCTTCAAAATATATCTAAATGAGGCACTCTCAGTGTGGAGAAGAAAGTGCTGCAATATGGGCATCCCAATCGGAGATGATAGATTGTACACGGTGTTGCGTAACAACAATACTTAATATTTTTAGTCTATTTTTGTATCATATTATTTAGTTTATTTTTGTATCATACTGTATATTAGTTTAGATATATAAAATTTCTTTGTACTAACTAATAATCTGTAAAGCGCCGTTATCTTGCATTTAAATAACTTTCTACACAAGTTTCTAAAATCTTCATAGAATCGTAACAATGAAAGGATTAGTATTTTCCAAATTACCCTCTGACGCATTCCAAAATTCCGCAAGTTGAGACAAATACCCTTATCAGGTAGTTTTTATCAATGATTTGAAAGTTAAAGGTATTTGAAAAATAAACATATCTTTTAATACGTCGAGGGGTCAGGGGGGAGATTTCGGAATGTTTGTGATTGAGGGGAGAGAGTGGATCAGTATCAGTCCAAATTCCAGCACTGAAAGAGCGTCAGGCTCTACTCGCCCCAGCGGCATATTAGTGTTTTAAACCAGTCTGTATATTAATAAGTTCGTGTCAATATTGTATCACCGACAAGTGTGTATCATATGCAAGTTATCGGCATTTAAAATACATTGTATTTTGTTTAAATATATTTGTTCAAACGTTCTTTTCGAATCTTCATTTTTCCCAGTTTTCTGGGTGGTCCTTCAAAGAAATATATATATAAAGTAAACCTATTTCCCTAAGGAAAAACCTTGTTCCCCAAGGGAAAAAACCAGCGACCTATTACTGGTGCGTGAAACAAAGCCATCAGGACAAAGGTGTAAGGACAAACACCTACATCTTCGCTCACACGATACACTTCGCTGACGACCAAGCCATTCTAGCTGAAGATGAGAGTGATGTAGGCTACATGCTTAGAAAACTGGAAGATGAGTATACCAAATGGGGCCTCACAATTAATATACAAAAAACTGAGTATTTAGTTGTAGGAGAAAAACCAGAAAGCCTACAAATCGAAATGGGAACTATAAAACCAAAAGACAATTTTAAATACTTGGGAGTCCAAATAACATCAAAAGCAGGAAGTAGCGAAGAAATACACTCCAGGATTGGCCAAGCAAGATCAGCCACCAGACAGCTACACGGACTATTATGGAATAAAAAAAAATATCAAAAGAAAATAAAAGAAGAATTTATAAAACAATAATAGAAAGTATTGGGCTGTACGGCGCCGAACTCTGGGAAATAAACCAAAGAAACAAATCAAAAATTAAGGCCATTGAAATGAACTACTGGAGACGATGTTTCCAGCTCACTAGACTTGATAGGGTGAGAAACGAAGATATTCGAAGAGAAATGGAAATCGATCTAGACATAATAGACACAATCGAAGCCAAAAGACTTAACTGGTATGGACTGCCTGAAAATAGATGGCCAAAAAAAAATAGAAGAATGGACTAAGCCAACTAGAAGAAAACGAGGTAGATCAAGACGATCCTGGAGAGACGATGTCGATGATGCAATGACCGCCAGAGATCTAACAACTGAAGATTGCTTCCACAGAAAACGCTGGAAATTAGGATGCGAGAAGCGGCGCCAGCTGTAGAAGACTCGCTTGTTATATATAGATATAAAACGAAAAAATAATATATGAGATAGAAGTGTATAAAAACTTTGGAAAAAATATGGCTTTACAAAATTGGAGACGGTTAAAATAAACTGTTGAAAGAAATAATTGATATGTTTCTAAAATTCCGCAAATGGCGAAATATGTATGATATTTTATTCAACGAGACTAGGAAACGGAAGCACGATGTAATAGCGGGAAATCTATGTTTTAACCAATCTTTATGCATGAAAGGATACCCAATAATAATCATTAATAAGTAATTTTAACTCCTGTTATTATACAATATCTGTAACAAAATGTTTTAAATTTAAACGACATTTCTGATATTTAGATATTGATGATTTTTTCTTTGAAATAAGCCGAACTGTAACTGTCTTAATACAAAAGTATATTAAACAGATTTAAGTTGACATGATAAGAATAATTTTAGATAGGTACATATAATCGTTGAATAAGGAGAATCCATAAGGTATAAATCTATTATTCATCATAAAAATTTTTATGATGCTCCTTTAGAAGCAGCATTACAATGTATTTACTAGTATTGGTAACTTATTTTTAACCTAAACTGACTAAACTTCTCTAAGCTAAATACTTACTCAACAGTGTTCCTTAATTTACTATCTTCTTCTTTTAGTACCCTGTCCGATTATAGAAGATTGGCGATCATATTGGCAATAATAACTTTGTTTACGCGACTCTTAAACAGATGATCTGATGTCAGATCTGAGTCAGAATGTTCTTCTTCGGTCTGGGCCCCTTCTTCTGGCGATCTTGCCCTGTATTATGAGGTGTAGAAGGTTATACCCCTATGGATGTCTCATTATATGGCCGAAATATTGTAACTTTCGAATTTTTATTGTTTTTGTTATTTTTGTGCGCTTTTTCATTTGGTGTAAAACGGTTTCATTTGTTATTCGATAAACCCAACTTTTTTGTAATATTCGTCGGTACATCCACATCTTAAAGCCTCAAATTTTTTCATTAGTACTGCTGTAAGAGTTCAACTCTCTACGCCATACATCAATGTGGAGAATATGTAGCAGCCTATTAATCTGATTTTAACGTTTAATGTAATATCTCTATTAATAAGAATTTTCTTTAATTTATAGAAGGCGGCTCTGGATTTTTCAATGAGTACCTATTCTTATTATTTTGCTTATATCCCAGTTATCGTTAACATTGGCCCTCATTCAAAAATAGAGCCTAGTAGGAACATATTTCCATAATAGTAACATTAAGCACAACTATAATATACAATCAACAGCCATTAAGACTATCTAACAAAAAAATAAACTGGAAAAAATTTGAAAACATCATTAACCAGAATATAACGTTAGATCACCGAATAAAAGAATCTGATGAGCTGGAATTTGCAATACAAAAGCTAACGGCTGTAATACAAAACGCTGTTTATCGTTGTAAAGGGTAATCCTAAAGATAACAATGTTCTACTACATATTGACAAAAAATGGCAAAGGTCCCGAAATACACTCGATAAGACACAGCTAAATAGACTAACATACCAGTAACGTCAGCGCTAAATCAAGCTCGTAATGACACCTTCAATTTTTATATTAACAATCTCTCTCCAGATGCACTAATAAACACCTCCTCATGCTTACTATTATCTACAACAGAATGCTGCAGTTACGCCATTTTCCAATCCAGTGGAAATGTGCTCATATGGAACCTTCTTCCTATTTTGATCAGATAAAAGGCATATATCGAGCACAGTTTAATTAAATCTTGCCCAAGTACTTTCGATCCCTAGATCATCTTCAGGGGCATTTCGTCAATTGTGGCCCCTGATGCCTCAAATCCCCCTGAAGATGATCTAGGGATCGAAAGTACTTGGGCAAGATTTAATTAAACTGTGCTCGATATATGCCTTTTATCTGATCAAAGTTCATTTATTTGAGCATTCAACCTTATATTTATTTACTTCTTCCTATTGTCCGATAAGCCTGTTACTCTTGATATTTGAAAAGGTCCAAAATTATTGTCTTGTATGTGTAAGGAGCTTGTCCAAGATATTTGAAAGACTCCTGCTAAATCGAATAAGCGAAATAGTGTCATAGAATAGTAAATTTCTCGATATTCAGCAGGCTTTTGATAAAGTCTACAAAGGTTTGCTGTATAAATTAAAATCTTTATTGCCTAGCGATATGAACCTTATTCTGAAGTCAATCCTATATTATCATCAGTAAGTGTGTCATATAATATCTAATTGTTTTATATGTTGGTTGACACATAAATATTTCAAATACCCATGTGTTCAGGCTACTTTGCATAAATAATTTAATTAGCTTAAGTTGCTTTTATTTTTAAAAGAGCTTGAACAGATTATGTTTTTACATCTTGGACAGATCTTTTACATATAACAGAACGTATTGGCAACATCATTTTTATTTTTTGTATTGCGAATAATATTTAGTTGTTATTTTATTCATGCAAACATGTTTATTTGTTAAATAAAGTTATTTTAAAGCGAGTATTACGTTTTTATGGAGATCATTGTCCAATATGCACCACATTCCTCATTATGAAAAATTTTATGTGTGGATTATAAGAAATTGTATGTGCTCCAACGGCCCATCACTTATAAGAAAAGGTGTTAACTCCATGGGACCGACATGGCCTGGTACGGTACAATATATGTTGGCCTCATCGGACGAATGTTCGCTGCAGAGGCAGCATCAGTTTTTGTCCTATAGGACGACGTGGCAGTGAACGTGTTAAAGAATGTGTTCGTGATTTTGTTGTTGGTGATCTGATTTATTTTGTTGAATTAAGGCGTGATGAATTGTCTATTAAAAATGTTGATATCTATTATAATATAACTTTTTTGAGTTAAAGGTCGAAATTATTAACAACTGGAGAATGGTAACCGATATGTTTACATCTGACATTTATTAAAAATATTGTTAAAATTTATAACAGTGTATTTGTATCACTAATTTTATGGTAAAATAAAAACTAGCTTACTAACACAATTAAAGAAATTACTGTGATAAAACTTCCTAACGTATATTGATAAAGGTCATCAATACGTGATACTTAATCCATGCATGTATACATTGTTTACAAAATATCGTTTATCAAAGTATTTGTTGATAAGAAAAGTCTGACCGTCCTGATTTTCTCATAGGAAAGATGTCAATTTTTGGTATTATATTACTTAGCTTAGCAATATGTTTAATCATCTTTCTTCTGGTTATTTTTAAATTCGGACATTTAAAGTGTGAAAGTAATGTTTGTTTGATTGGAAAAGTGGCTTTAGTTACAGGAGGAAGCTCTGGTAAGTTCGATTTTTGTGCT
Source organism: Diabrotica undecimpunctata (assembly GCF_040954645.1). NCBI lineage: Eukaryota > Metazoa > Arthropoda > Insecta > Coleoptera > Chrysomelidae > Diabrotica > Diabrotica undecimpunctata. The sequence continues at coordinate 150,210,389 of NC_092803.1, forward strand.
CAGCTGTACCTTAAAAAAATCTACATTAATCCAGCTAAAATATTCATTGCCTTAGACAGTTAATCTCCTCTAAAGTGTCCGAAGTTTATAACTGATTAGTTAGTTTATAGCTAGCAACTGCAGAATACACAATCGTTTTGTGCACTGGAGGCATATCGTTTTTTTGCAATTAATACAAAGTTATTTAGTCATTTGTCTTTTTTTACTATCAAATTTTTACAACAAATTATTATAGGGCAAATCGAGCATATTTTTCTTTTTTTCAATATGTCGTCGTCTACAAGATCTGACGCAGTTGTTTCTTGAATACTTAATATCCGACGTAAACAAATTTTTATTTCTCTTGGAATATGATTCATAGTATCTCGTCTTCGCATATGTGGTTCTACTAACTGTTTTTCCAATTGTTTTAAAAAATTTGGTTTTTGCGATACCGTAGGATTGTCTTTGTATACCTGATGAGCTATGTATGGATGGCTGCAAGATATATTTACAATTCTGAAATTATTCCCATTAGCCATGTTTGGGTACGACGTCTGCAAGTACTTTTGAAACATTTCTCATCTAGTGAGTCGACTCCTCCTTTGGTCGTATTGTAGAACGATACAATTTCCAGCTTGTCCGTTTGCGAATCAGTGTCTTTACAATGGTACATTGAGGATATAAGAAATGTAGTTTTTCCTTTTTTTCCTGCATATGACAGCAATTTCATCTGTTCAGTAAAACCATATAGGGTGCTTCCCATTCCCCTCTTTCTATTTGGTAGAAAAGAAGGAGGAATTCCCTTTTTATTTTTTTCATGGTTCTCATGTAAGTCAAACCATTATTCCTTAAAAGTTGCTCTCTCAATCGATGAAACCAATTATCTGCGGTGACATTTCGGTTTGTTTTGAACAATGGACGAAAAAGTCGTAAAACAGATTGAGTTAGCTTCGAAAGTTTTTTTTTTCATTTTCTGATAGTTTATAGAGTCCTTGCTACAATATATATATATATATATATATATATATATATATATATATATATATATATATATATATATATTGTTATGATGTTTTGTTTGTATACAGTTTTATGAGCAATGAGTGTTTTTATATAACATATATAATATATTTATCGCGGTTCTCAAAGAATTAGTTTGTAAGCACTTTTTGAAATTATCTTTATTATAATTATTATGAAACACACATATATATCCAATATAGACAATGTAAATTTTAAGCAAATTATCTTTAAATTGAAATTCTAATTAAATTATATTAATAAATATGGTACCTTTGTCACTGAATCCCTAAATGAAACTGTTTTCCAAAATAAAGATTTTAATCACCATTCAATGTCTTCGTTGTCAGCTTCAGTTATCCTTCTTTTTGTAAACTTGCCTTGCCAAATACACCACAATGTTTTAATTATCAGCTTCCACCATTTTAAAATATTTTTCTTCTTAATAGTATTTATAAATCGGTAAAATATTGTTCTTTATTCTTTTTTATTTATTCTTCTTTCTAATAATCTTTTTTTCTCTTCCAATCTCTAATCACCATATATATAATATAATTTTTAATATTCAACTAATACTCTCTTCCAATCTTCAATCACCATATACATAATATAATTTTTAATATCCACAAGGAATCTACGTTCCTGTATTTGGCTGTATACCATATTATATTAAAAAATTAATTAAAATCTTTTGTAAAAGGTATATATTTAATATATACCCTTTACAAAGGATTTTAATTAATTTTTTTATAATTTTTAATCTTCAACGAATACTCTCTTCCAATCTCCAATCACCATATACATAATATAATTTTTAATTTTTAATTAATACTCTCTTAATTCTATTTCTTAATCTTCATCTAATATACTGAATCACTGATAACTGAGTATCTTGACTAAAAGACTATACTAACTGACTATATTGAACATACTGACCCCTATACTGAACTTACTGACTATTTTTAATCCAAATCACATCGTATTTATATGATTTTAATGTACACGAATATTCTTGAAAGAAAATCTATTCGAATCCTTCTACTTCATAGACATTACAATGTTCGCGAAGATTCTACTGCGAACAAAGGATAAATTCTTTCTATTGACATCTTATTCTAGAGTTCTAGATAATTCTTTACGATTCTATCTAAAAAACTACTATTCTAACTAAAATTCTGTCGAGAATTTTATGGAAATTTAGGCTTTTCAGATCAGAATATAAACTTATATATAAATTACATCTTAAATTAATAAATAACTTTATTTTTTAATCCATAAAAGTTCCTACTACCAAACCCACTCCAGTGTATATTTGGTTGCCTATAAAGACGGCTCACTCAAATACATTTACAATATCATAATTATGAAAATAAACAAATACATTGCAAAATAAAAACTTTTTAAACTTATTTTTATGCTAATTTCTTAAGAATGCCCTCATATAAATACTTTTTATATTATTCTCTAGTATATAACATAAATTATTTCTTTAAACACTACCTTTGTTTCTCCTATATTTAATATCATCTTAATATATATATATATATATATATATATATATATATATATATATATATATATATATATATATATATATATATATAGCTATTACACAAATACTCGTTCCTGGCATCTGTGAGACACATCAGTTTGAGACCATATTTGTCGGCTTTGCTTGGCATGAACATTTTAAATTTACATCTGCCCCGAAAACTAACTAGCAGCTCTTTGATATATACAGTCTGTGATGATATGATTATTTTGCCTAACACATAGGGTATTAGTATAGGGGGTTGAAAATTGGGGAAAAAGTGATTGGGGTTCGTGGATAAGTAAAAGGCAAAGGGGCTTGGATTGAGGCAACTACAGAAAGTTAAGCAAAAGGGTACGTACTTACATAAATCTCCTGGAACAAAACACAATACAAGAAGGTTCTCAAGCTATTTAAAATGGACGCCGCTTTGAAGAATCTTCCTGCTGGATGAAGGAAAAGGTTCTTTCTTCCTAAAAGCACAAAAAATGGTTAGAGAGTTAGTTAAGAGAAATAAAAAAAATGGTTTAGGGAAAAAATTAAATATTTATTGTTGCCTCACCACCAACAGCTACAAATATACATAATAACAAAAAAATACAAAATATCCAAAACAAACTTACTATGTCCTATCCGTTTACAAACTCTAGAAGTTGGAGATACTACAAAAACTTACAATTGTTAATGGGCGACAATTTGTAGCAGAAATAAATTATTACAAATGAAAAAATATCTTTTTAAGTGAAACTATGCATAGAGGTTAACCTTTTTTAAAAATTCAAAGCAAAACATGATCTGTTATGATTAGGTATTTATCAAATGTCAAAAAACTATAACAATTAATATAACAGCTAAGAGCCACACCCTAACATGTATAATTTTATTTATTACAATTTCTTTCAAACTGTTATGAAGGCAATTATTATTAGAAAAAGGTAATTTTTCCTTAAAAAATCAACGCAAAAGAGTTACCTGGATTTCACTAAAATTTCTTTAAAATTTCTGGTGTTAGGAACTGGACCCACACTCTCTGCCACACTAACAAATTCATCTCCAAACTGCGGAAATATTCTGAAACGGCTTCTTAGGACAAACAAATTGAGACTGGAAGTTGTTTACTGGACACAAACTTTGAAACTCTGCTTCTTTAAAAACTGGAATAGGTACAACTGGACACAATGGCTACATGTGGTTATCCTTCAAAATTGTTGTAGACGACACCAATCTCTTAGATACTAAAAACATAGAAACAGTGATTCCTCTTTCAAAACTGACACATTACATTGAGTATAATTCACTATTTTCAACAAATTTGCCGGCTTCTGGACGACAACACCCACAGCGTGTTCTCTTTTCAAAGATTTTTGCAAACCTCCTTAAAACTGTAACTATTAACTGCTCACTACATATTTTCCACAACATAAGACGAAAAAACACAAAACATTGCAAATTTAAAGAAAAATTTGGACCCACACTGAAGCCAACTGCCCCTGACAGCGGCCTCAGCGAGAGTGATGTAATTCTCTACCCCGCAAAACTTTCTCAGCGATCTAAGTGGATGTTTATTTCAGGCCCAATATTAAGCAAAAAAACGATCAAAGATACCAAGGAAATACCCATCTGTGATATATAAACGAATTTTAAAAATGTGGTTATTATCAATTCGTCGACGCAAAAAGGGTCGAAAGAATATTTCGGTGTTTTAATACGTACAATAGGAAACAGAAATACATGGAAAATATTCTTCGGTGTTTTAACATATACGGCGTGATTTCAATATACCAAAGAATTTAAAAATGCTACAAGTCTAACTGAATATATATTTTGACAACTTAATACAAACTTGTTAAATATTTCTGATACTGAAGCTTGTTGGCGCTGTTTTCGGTGGTTGGTATTATCAAAAGGAAGACATGCTAACAGGACCGCAAACCGATCTTTAATCATATCATAACACACCGAAAAAATCTCTTCCGGTACGGTCTGTAGCAAAAATGGTGCGAATACACTCATGATTTGAGTTGAAAACGGCAGTATAAATTTGCAAACCCAAAAATGCTTTCATTTCAATCAAATCCGTGTCACGACTTTCACTTACATAAGTACTTTACAGTACAGTACAGTGAATAATTTGCTCAATCATATCTGTAGAAAACAATAAATACCAAACATCTAAAGTCTTTATTTCCAAGCGCACGAGCAGAATTCTTTAACCGAAAGTTGTATAACTATATTATGTTTTAAAGTTCTCCCTCGTTAGGTACAACTTCTTGTGCCTCCCATTTAAAACAATTTTTACCGAAAATATTACCTCGATTAGATGAGTCGTCTTCCTTAATATTTTCGTCTTTCGTCTTTGTGATAGCGATAGCTTCATAAAAACGATGGAACGACAACTTACTAAAGACACATTGGAAAACAGACAGAGTTATGTCTATATAAAAAAAAGAAGAAGAAGTCTTTGGAATAGCACAATCATATTCTGCATTTTCTATTTCACTTCCAGTACTATCACATTCTTCATACCATTTCATAACTGTTTTTTCATAATTATCATCCATAAAATGCACACTCTTTGGAGAATGTGCTTTGTTACTATTTTTGATCACTTTTGACTATCACAACGTAACAGTAAACAAATAACCCACGTCTAATAACAGTTACTCTTATATCGTCTGACAGATTACGCCTAACTTTTATTGTCGGATAATTTTGGTTCAGTTCGAGATCTATTTTTAATATTTGATTAATACGTTTGTTTTAATGCTATTTGAGAGTATACTGACGGAAAACTAAATATTTTATTAATTACGGTAGATATTACAGTTTAAAACAAGCCGTAGTCTGGTAGACTACACGTCACTACTTTAGGGTTAAAAACCTGGCAGGGTACAGCAAAGTAACTTTGCTACGAAAATTTTGGTAATGAGATTGCTGAAAGTCTTGTTAAGAAGGAGAAAACAATAACTTTATCGGACCAGAGATTCAAAGGTGTACGAAAAATCGGCATAGTGGAGGATATCAGAAAATGGACAAAGAAACTAACTTTAGCTTACTGGAAAAACATACAATGTTAAAGCCCAGCAAAAAGATTATTACAACCTGACAAAGAAATCGAGATGCTGCTGACTCAGATATCATCTATAACATAACAGTGGCGGCTGGTGTGCTAAAATTTTGGGTAGGCCAAGCCAGCAAATTACATATAGCTATGTGTAATCAGTGGCAGATTCAGAGGGAGGGGTCACTTGGTCATGACCCCCCCCCCTAAAAATATTTAAAAACCCACTTATCCTATTGGTGGTAAGACTAAAAGTGACCTTGTATCAGAGAAAAGTAATCACCCTCAAGATCCATGACCTCCCCAAAAAAAAATTCTGTAGCCGCCAGTGTGTGTAATACATATTTTTTTGTGAGAGTGGGAATCTTTTTTTTCGAACTTTACGATTTTTTTAATTTATTTGGGCAACCGTGCACTTGTTTGCAATTGTGTTGTTTGTTTAAAAATATGTTACAATTATAGATTATGTTACATATTTTTTTATCATAATTTAAAAGAAAATTTATATTACAATTCGATAATTACGTTACAAGTGACAACGATGATCGGCGTAGGCCCGATCGTCTGGTGCCTAAACAGCAAGCATAAACACGACAATATAAATCGTTGTCCGGCAAGCTGCTTAACTTCAAACGCTTTTTGTACGGGAATCTTATGTGAGCAGGGTTGGCCAGTTCCGATCGGACCTATTAATGATATTTAAAATGCCTGAATACGATTCGATGCTTTCCGTGGTAATATAATAACATAGTTGTTTTAACGGACGCTAATGTATTAAGTGATTTAGTACATTTAATAGTTATTTAACCAACATTAACCGCCCTTATTAAGTGTATTAATAAGGGCGATTAACAATTGAGATATATTAACGCGCGAGCGAAGCGAGTGCGTTAATGTTCGAGATTGTTAATCGTCATTTTAATTCATGAGTTAGTTACAAAACTTTTCCGTGGACCGTACTTTTCAGAAATAAAGATATCTTAGTTTAAATATTTATTTACTTAACGATAAACAACAATTTTTTCAGCTTTCATTGACTTTATTCAAAGTTTCCTTAGTGGTAGTTTTATTATAGTAAACATTAATATTCGAAATGGTATAATTACTGACATTAAAGGAAGATATTGAATAATTAATAAGGACAAATTTATATTTAAGTCTTCTTGGACCTCTGAAAATTCTGTGATAGAAGAAGTTAAATTCTGGTGGAGTTAAATTAAACTCTTCGTCAATATCCATCCTTTGATTTTTCAAATACACAGAATTTTAAACAATAAAGTAAATAATGACATACAATGACAGATAGTAGGTACTATAGTTTATTTTTATGAACGAGAGAGTAATTAGCATAATTTTAACTGGTAGCTCCGACCACTCCATGGACGTGCTCAAGATTAATTGAAAAATTACTTTGAATAATATTGTAAAAAATAAATGAATTATTTCAGTGTTATAAAGTGTTATGTGTATGTAAACAAAAGTGACCTCTTTTATCACACACTATATTAGAACTGACTGGCCTACATTAAAAAGGGTTTTAAAAAATTCACATTTTTTTTAATTTTTAAAAATTACAAAAGAGAAAAAGAGTTTTTAAAACCGTCTAAGGTATGTTAAATAGATGAATAAAAATATTAATATAAAACTTACAGATACTTGTTACAAATCCAAATCAGATTCAGAAGATGAACTTTCAAAACCAAGATTTATAATAACTGGCTCGATCATTTTATCAGTAATATTGTCCAGCTTCCACATTTTTTCCTCTTCTTTAATAGTGTGATTTACTGCCTTTTCCCAGTTTTCAGGTTTTACATTATTTACGGCCTCTAAAAATAACTGTTTAACATCATGAATTTTAAAAGTGGTATTTTTTCTTGAAACTTCACTCTTTATCTGTGCCCATACCAGTTCAATCGGGTTTAATTCACAATGATATGGTGGGGATCTAAGTACTGTCATTCCACGATTTTTGGCAATTTCATCAATTTCGTATTTTTTAAATTGTTCTTTATGAAGGGCACACAACGAATAAAGTTCCTTTCCTATAGATCCGGGATGGTACGTAATATTTTTTGAACTCAGCCAATTCTGCAAGTCTTTTTTTAACCACTTGGTTGTGGGCAGTCCTTCTATAAGTCTGGAGTGATAACTTGCATTATCCATTACTATTACAAAGTTCTTAGGAAGAAGATCTATCATTTGTTCGAACCATTCTTGAAAGACATCAGCGTTCATGTCTTCATGGTAGTCACCGGTACGAGTTGATTCAAAAGTTAATAAACCACCTTCAACAAAACTGTCTGAACTGCCAATGTGTACTATTATCAGCCTGCGTCCCTTTCCTGATGGTGGGTTTAAACCAGTAGATAAGTTATTTACAAAAGCGTGCCTTTGACTTGTAACAGTTTCATCCTGCCAAAATTTATTTGGTGTATGACCCTCGTTGATCCATGTTTCATCAAGATAAAATATTTTTCTTTTTTGGTTTCTCATTTCCTTTATGGTTCTTAGAAAATGTCTTCTCCATATGACAATATCGCTTCTTTCTAATAAAATAGACTTTCTGGGATTCTTTTTCCAGCGGAAGCCTATTTCTTTTAAAAGTTTCCATAACGTACTTCGACTCATTTCTGGGTAATCCTTATCATCTCGAACTGAGACAAGAACTTTATCCAATGTTGGAAATTCTTGTCTAAAGAAGAATTCATGCACTTTCCGTCGAAGTCCTTCTTTAAAATGATATTCTATTTGAAATTTTGGTTTCCCTGGAGCATTACGTGGCATTTGAAAACTACCACATTTCTCTTCTTTAATAACTCTGCAAATCGTAGATTTCCCAACACCAAGTGTACTGCTAACTAACTCAACGGTCTCATCAACACTTTCACATAAACGTTTGTCTGTAAATGATTTAAAACAATTAAATATTAATGTTTTTTCATTAACTGTTAGAGAACCAATTTTTCGGCGTTTACACGGCACTTCCAAATTTTCCATAACACTAGTATACACAATAAACTGCACCTTGCAACTGAAGTACCTACTTTTAGTGAACTGTTAAGAATTTTGAATACGCCACTTGGACCTTCCTATATACAAAATGGAAAAACCCACTATCACATTTTCTGTGGAATAAGTTTAGAAGGTAATTATCTAGTCAATTACTGTCGTAGATTCCTGGAATTAAAGAATTAAATGTTTGATTGTTGAAACCCTTACTTCGTGGAATGCACTCATTTCAGATAAAATAAAACGTTTTATTTTATCTAAAGAATTAAACTTTATTTTGCAAATAGGCAAAGAATTAAACTTTATTTTGCAAATAGATAAAATAAAACGTTTTATTTTATCTAAAGAATTAAACTTTATATTGCAAATAGGTAGGTACTTATTAAACTTTTATTGGTTATATATAACCAATAAAATAAACATCTTACATTTCTTGCAAATTCATTAGTACCTGTTAACCTCCATCACTCCGACACTGGCAACCTTATTTAGGGATTAGTATGCCTCACAACTATTGTATTCTATTCTGCTCCAACCTTTATACCTGGTGGTCATACTCAATTTAAAATTGTTTTCCTATATACTTCTGTAAACTTGTTGACAAATATCTGTTTTTCATTGAGTCACCCGTATCAACAGTTTAGGGATTTGCATACAAAATTTATTGTTTTATTACTCTCTCATACATAAAAATACACTATAACATCGGCTACTTCATTTTAAATTAATTTTTTAGTGGGTTTATAAATAGGTATATGTTTGGTTGCCTACACCACAGGTCACTGCCAATCTCAGAGCGTTTAATTAATTTATGAAAGCAATGTATGTTGTGTTGCCTATAATAAAATCGTTCATTAATAGAAAATCATTCATTAATAGGGGTCATGAATCAATGATTTTGAGGGTGTTAAAATTGATCATAAATGGACGGTCAACGGAAAAAGTTATTTACATGCATTAACATAATTTTTGAATATATGTTTTTCAATTTTAAAGCTCTTAAAATTATTGGGTAGGCCCGACCTATCCTGCCTACCCCCAAAATCCGCCACTGTAACATAAGCGTTATACATAAATTATTTTAAATTACGGAAAAAGGAGACACCTAATACACTTGGTCTTTTCTGTATACCAGAAACGTATACTTTATATTTTGTTCCATAAATATACAAATATTTTTAATCGTTTAAATCTTATTTTAGTGTTGTGTTTTAGGGATTGGCTATCAAATTGTCCTACAGTTGGCTTCAAGAGGCTGCAAAGTTATTATAGTAGATAGAACAATAAACGATGATATTAAAAAATCCATTATCAAGGAAACCCATAATCCTAATATAATACTCGAATATGCAGATTTTACTTCGTTTAAGTCTGTCAGAGACGTGGTAGAGAAAATAAAATCTTCTGAAGAAAAATTGGATATTTTAATCAATAATGTAGGAATCGGCAAAGCTCCAGAACATCCAAGTGAAGATGGAGTGAATATGACGATGCAAATCAACCACTACAGTCCGTTTCTACTAACACATTTACTAGTTGGTAAATATAATTCTAGCAAAAAATTATACTCGTATATTCCGCACAGTATTTCTGTATTTTTAGTAAAAGTTCCATACGCACTTGAAAAAACCTAATTTTTATTTGACTACTTAATTAGATAGCTACATCTGTTTTTTAAAACTTTCCTTGCAGTAAAATTTATCACTTGTCATGTATGGAAGTTCGTAAATAGGGCCCTTTGAAAATATTATTTACTTGCTTGTTCCAGGCTAGCAGAACATTTGTGGTTTCGTTATTTTCCTTATTATTTAATACTTTTTTCGTTTCTTAAATTCTTCTTATAAAACCTAAAAATGTAAACTGCTCTATTGACTGATAGTCGATTAAAATGTTACATTTTTTTAGGACTAATTTAGCGTACATTTTTAAGAGGACGCAATTTTATTTTTTTGGCGTGTTGAGAGGGTAAGCATAAACTTAACCCTCTATTGCATAATGGATCCAAATAGAAATTTAATATATAAAATTTCCATATTTGCTATTGACAATTGAGGAGGTAATTTTCCTAATCACACATGTCCAAAAATACATTTTTTTAATTAGTGATGTTTCTAATTCGTCATTTTAAAATGCATTGCCTTTCCTGTTTATTGCCTATCAAAAACCCACATTTCCAGTTGTAATATTAATTTAAAAGTAGGTGTTTAAAGCAAAACCCCACATCTGGTGTGTGACGGTTATAGCAAAATCCCACATTTTCTATTTAGCCATAGAGGAGTTAGTATTCCAATCACGTGACTTAAATACATGGTTTTGATTTTATTGTTATTGTTGACAGTACACAATCTTAACAGGTTAGTTTCAGAGGAAAATTATAATTTAATGTGTTGGTTTGTGCTTAATTGAGTGAAATTATAAGTTTAAATGAAGGTAATTTAGATAGTGAATTAGTATTAGTTGGAAGAATAAGTTCTGGATCACGAAAAAGACAAAAGACAGTTACAAAGCGTTAACTTCGTAAGGAAAAGAGTTATGCTGGTCCTGCTGGTGGTTGTGGATTCAGAGTGTGACATGTGATAGGTTGCTTACATAAAGGTAAAGCTTTTAAATGTTGTGAAGTTCAGCCTAGCGATGCTGGTGCATTTCGGAAGACACTTTATTCAAAACCCGAAAAACTTTTTCAGGACCAATTAGTTGGGAGGTTCATAATAACAAAAAACGTTCAACGTGGGAGGTCCCGACAATCTTGCTTAGGCCTAGGTTTACAACAAGCAAAATTCAAACCAAAATCGACTTCCGTTACCTACCGATTTCCTCTTACTTCTGGGGGTAGCGTAACTGTGTAAATCTTTCTTTTTGCACCTTACTCAGTTTACATTAGAAAGAGTTAGAAGACTTGTATCAAAACTAAAAACTAACCAGGGACTAGAAGACAACAGAGCAGGTGATAGAATAAGCCAAATATCACTGGTTAAGAAGGAGGCCGTTCGCCAGTTTATTAAAAATTTAAAAGGTACTCAAAGTCACTTAAGCCGCAACAAATCAAAAAGAGTATATTTAAGTAGTGATATTTCAATACAAAAACTTCACATAATTTATAATGCTAGTGCAGAAAATCCCCAACTCCAAGTAAAGTTATCAATGTTTCGTAAAATATTCTCCGGAGAGTTCAATGTTGTATGATGTATGATGATGATAGTGTGTTTGGCATGGAAACCAGTCCTTTTGCCACAGATTTTTAAATGATTTATGTTATGTTTATCAATTAAAAACTTGATTGTACTAAATTTATATTATATATCCGGATGCATATAAGTGATTACATATGAGTTCGTATATAGATTTCTGATTCAATGACAGTAGGTGGGTTATGTTTACTGGAAGTTGCACATTACTTTTAACTAGGTTTTCATAAAACGTAGATGAGAGTGGGAGAGTTCAATGTTGGTTTCAAATCTCCGGCATCTGACGTCCTTGGGTACTGTGCCATGATGGACTATAAAATTAAAAATGCTACAGGAACTCAAAAGCAGATACTTTTTACTGAAAAAAGAATACTCAAGAAAAGGGCAAAGTGTTTCTATGACCTAATGAAAGAAACCAAAGATAAGAGAAAACTTTATGCTTTGGCATGCAGCAGGTGTAACCACATCCTCGAACGCCTATTCAACAGACTTTTTATGCCAGCCAATTAAGTCCTTACAATGTTTGTGTAACAGATATTAAAAATTACAACACCCCATACTTTTATATCTAGACCGAAGAGCAAGCAGGGCGTGGTTCAACCGAAGTAGTTTTTGCTCTTCTTAGTTATCTTCAATAAGATGACCTTACAGATGTGACCCACATGAGATTGTTTTGTGAAGGATGTACAGATCAGAACAAAAACAATCATGTGCTTTATACTTTAATGTACATACTTGGGCACAAGGTGCCCACGAAGGCACCTTGACACATATTACTATTAATTTCCCATTCAGGGCCCTTCTTTTTACCAGCCGATAGGGTTTTTGGAACAGCCGAGAAATTGTTGCGGAAGAAACCTACTCTTATTAATAAAGAAGAGTACCTTGAAGAAATTAAAAAAGTTGGAACTGTGAGAGTACTTGGAACAGATTGGTCTCTGAAGGATGTAAAGTCACTTGCTAATAATTATTTGAAACACCTACCTAAAATCAGTGACACAAAAAGAATTTTCATTGAGAAAGTTGTGACAAAGAAAAAATTACAGGTATGTGTTAAAGGCAATGAATTTTATCGGTTTTAACCAGAGCTACACAAATACAGCCCTCTAAAGCAACACACGACTTAGAAAAAAATACTGGAAAATCCTCTTGAAGAAATTCATTTAGTACATCCAGTAAGCGCAGCAAAAAAGAAGGATGTGAACGAACTGTTAACTATTCTTTTTGATGCAAACTGGTAAGACATTGAAAGCCTTCTTTTTTACAAAAACATTATTGTTGCTCCAAATGTAGATAAACCTGAAGAAGAGGAGGAAGTTGTTTGTGACTGTTTAGAAGAAGACTGTGCCCATAACTTGTAATACCTAGACTATTATCTAAAGGTTTCACTCTATATGTTTCACTATAACATAAGGTTTCACTGTAATATTGTGAAAAGGGTAACTATTTTATTATAATAAATAAAATTTTATTTTTCATATTGTAAAGAACATATTTTTTACTTTGCTTACTAGTTTGTCCAATACTGAGTCCAACCCTACACTAAAATAAATAATCTTATGCTAAACTATAGTAAATTGATTTGATCAAAACACCACATATCCAAACCTGTTATGTTCATAACCCCACATGTGACATGTGTTTGATGCATAACCCCACATCTAACAACTCTTATATTATATTTTTAACTTGTTATGCCACTTTCTATACAAGCTCTTAAGTTTTCTTAGCTCATAAACCAATACTGAACTATAACTGTATTATAAAATGTGTTGGTAAAATAATGTGGCCAATAGCCAATGTGGACATGTGGGGTTATAAAGATACCTCCTCAATTTTAAGCGCGTTTACATCTATTTCCTCTTGAGAATGTTCGTTCTTAGATGTGTATTGTGTGTTGCTGATATACCCATAGGTTGTTTGCATAAATAGCAGTTTTGCTTAAAGTGATCTCAGAGTACGTTGTTAGTGTAACACGTGTATTTTATTTTCAAATATTAGCTAAAAGTAAGGTAAGTTTGAGAAATAAAAATTATATATGCGTTTATAAGTGTTGTAAGAATCTACTGATATATTGAAATAATAAATTTACTTTGTTGCTGAGAGTATTTGCCCCAAATTCCTTTTGAAAGTGAAGATTCGGAACTATCTGATAAATATAATTTTGAGCCGTTAGCTGCACAAACCACCCGGGCCAGAGTAATTATGTACAGTCATAAGACTCTGATAATGAAGATTATAATTCATTAACTGATGAATCGGATACTGAACTACCTACGGAACAGAAATTTATCGAATAAAAAAGTCATATGACATGGCGTCCTTCAAAAACTGTGCGAAATGTAGATGAACTGCATTTTGAAGGCAGTCAAGTACTTCTAACCAACATACTGCAGCTCAATTCATTCTCCTTACAAATTGTTTTGTTTTTTTTTACATCAGATTTTATAATTGAGGTAGTTCGACAAACTTGTATATACAGCGCTCCAACAAATCCACAAACGCCAATTAGCACATGTCCTGTAGAAATTGAAAATTTTATGGGGCTATTTCTGTGGATGACTCTAATAAGACAACCTACAACAAGACGCTAATGGGCTCCGACAACAAGAATTTCACAAGTTATGGACATGACAATCGTTTTGAAACGATCAGGTTTCTTTATTTTAGAAATTATTTGGAAAATACATGGAGTCTTGACAAAATATCGCCCCTGATTGATCAAATAAAAAGATCGTGTTTGCAGATAACTTTAGAATGATACTTATCTTGTGACGTATAAGTTGTATTGTTCAAAGGACGTTCGAGTATGAAGACATATAATCCCAAAAAGCCTCATAAATGGGGATACAAGATGTGGGTTCTCTCAGGAATCTCAGGGTTTTCATATAATTTTGAAATTTTGGCTGGAAAGGATGGTTACACAGAATTACCGAATAAAGTAAATTTGGGACCTGCTAGTAATGCTGTCGTTTGATTGAGCAGAGATATACCGTCCAATAAACACCACAAATTCTTTTACGATAATTATTTTTCAAGTATACCACTGCTGTCATATTTGTCAAAACCAGGGCATACATTCTATCGCAGCAATCCGTACAAATCGAATTCTGAATTAAAAAGGTTGCCAAAAGAAAGAAATTAAAAAATTATAAACGAGAAGCATTCAGGAACGCTCTGGTACTTATAAGAATACTGCAATACATACAGTCCAGTGGTGTGACAACAAAATTGTGTCTTTACTGTCTTTACTGTCAGATTATTGTGGAACACAACCAACAGCCAAAGTGGAAAGCTTCTTTCGCACCGAAAGAACTAGGAAAGAAATTGATTGTCCATACATTATACCACAATATAACAGGCACATAGGCGGTGTGGATCTGCTAGATTCCTAATTTGGATTATATCCAATGAAAATCAAAAGCAAAAAATGGTATTATATTTGTACCATTATATTTTCTATCATATGAAACCCGAACAACCATCCAAAAGAAGATGCATTGAACCTATGTATATATATTTCCAAACAAATCAGTTTTTTTACTGGCCAAACTGGATTGTAAACAGGGAAATATGTAAGATGATAAACTGTAAAGGAAAATCAAGGGATCAATGCGAAAAATGTGAAGTGCATTTATGCTTTCATTCTAAAAGTAAATGTTTATAAGAAGTTTCACAATTTGGAATAGTTTGTTACCGACAATGCATCGATCTAATATGTATACCAATTGGTTCTAATAAATGCTTTTATACATAATGTTCCCAAATAGGAACACCTTTTTTTCTTTTCAAAAACCGGATCGCTTAAAAAAAAAATTAAAAGGTAATTCTACATACATTTATAAAGAGTAATTATTTAACATCTTCTTCTTCTTAAAGTGCCTATCCGTTCCGGACGTTGGCGATCATCACGCAATTATCGAATCAATTATTTAACATAAGTTTATTTTATTTTGTCAAAAAATAAAATGAAATAAATTCATGCAATAGAGGGTTAAGTTCAAGTTTGTGGGGTCGCTACCGTTGTCTCCCGGTCGTCATCTTGGAAAAAGAGTACAAATGGTTTTCGCGCTGTATCTCGTAAGCGACCCTACAGAAAATGTTTAGACATTGTTTTGTAGCAAATTAAATTGTATATAAGTTTATTTGTAAAACTTTTTATCGTAAAATAGAAAATAAAAAAGTTTGAACAAATTTCCTTTAGAGCCTAAAATGACAGAACAATATTGGGGGTTTTTCACCAAATAATTTTTCCTACACATTTGTTAAATTTTAGTTATTTTACAGCTCGCCAAAATTGACCGGGTTCTTGAATACTCTTTTACTTTTTAACATTCCCATGTTATTATAAATTTATTCATGGCCCTTTTCCTGACTTCCTATAAGATAGAGTTCGGAGGCGCGTTTTTTTACGTGGTAGGCGACATAATATTGAGCATAATTAGGTATATATTTAAAAAAATGTTTTACATCTATTGTTTTTTTATTTTCTTTGATGGTTCAGGCTGCGGTTTGGGTGGTGAATTTTTGCGGGAGAACGGTAGTTAGAACTAGGGTCATTGTGAGTAATTCATCTTAGAATTCTGATGTTACTGCAGGTTTCATCAGAACAATTAAGGCAGACTGCAGAGCATTTGAGGCCTGCTTTTCAGCAATCACACATACTTCCGCAGTTTGTCTTGCATCTGCAGAAAATAATTTTAGAAATAAATTCGGGAGGTGCTGGAGTTTTGATAGTTTGGATTGATATCCAAATTTTTTCATTCTTTTTTTAGCCCCAGTCATCAGGATCGCAGAGTTTGCTGAGTCACCACTAAACCTGGTGTTAAACTCAGAAACTGTTTAAGCATGCTGCATCTTGTTTTCGAGAAAGCGATGATAAGTTAAATGTATTTCTTTTCGCTTTTTGGCGAATAGTTTGTATGTCATGCTGTCCAGAGAATCATCTTTATTTTTACTATATAAAGAGACAACAACACGTACGCCAACGACAGCAAGCAAAGATGGCTCGACTTTTTCACTCAGAAATAATGCTGTTGCGCTAGCTAACTGAGGATGTTTCTGTAAAATTTTGATGAATTTAAGTTTGCATTTCTTGTAAGATACTGATGTTCTGTCGCATCCTGACAAAGCATGGAAAACGGCAAATTCTCTGCAATGACGTCGCCATATATAAATTTTAAAGGACAGTGTAATTGATCCTATTGATGCCCTTTTAAAGGAAAACAAAATTGGATTGTTTCCTTCCTAATGCCATGAGCAAGACAAGAATGCTAATGTACTCTACTACGACAGTCACAAAATCATAGAATTAGGATGCAGCAAGTACAGAATGGATGCTGACTATATCTGCATCTGATTTGGCCTGGTCTACACTAAAAATCCACTTCTAGTAGAGCTAAGATAGATAGTAACATCTATTTAGTTTATTTTGTTCTTTTCACTACCAAGAAATTTATCTTGGGAGAGATAATTTTATCTTGGGAGAGGTTTTAATGAGAATAATAATCTCATTAAAATTTATATATGTTAATTGGTGCCTTTTCATGTAAAGTAAGCGCACGAGATGCGGCAAATTGTGTGGTGGGGGAAAGGATTGATAATTAATTAATAATAACATAGGGATGTTAGGAAAATTGTAAATTGATTTAAAATGGTATTAACAAAAAAATATATAATAGAAAACTAAGCCTAATGGTTTGTTTTTATGGTATTCTTACGAGTATTCAAGAACCCGGTCAACTTCGGAGCGCTGTAAAACCTAGTTTATATAATAATATCAAATCATTTATTGTAAACTATTGTAAAATTACCAGAAAAATGTTAAAACGCAAAAAAATTTTTGTATTTTTTAAATATTTTTGTTTATAACTTATTTATTTTTTATTTTACGATAAAAAGTAATGGAAATAAAACTGGATAATTTGATTTGTTACAAATAATGTCTAATTAATTATTTATGTAGGGTTGATAGTTTGCGAGATACAGAGCGAAAACGCTGAGCACCAATTTTTCCAAGATGGCGGTAATGATGAGAAAGGACAAGGGTCGCGACCCCATAAATTTAAACTTAAGCTTAAACCAAACCCCCTACATAACAAAAAGAAAAAAATTTGATCTGACTTAACAAAATGACGAAGGTTTACTACACTCACTACAATATGTTTAAAATTACTTTATGTTTGCAAACAAACGGAAGGAGAAAAAAAAAAGCGTTTGTTTGAATTAACGTTAATATTAAAAGGTTTTAAAAGTGTAAAAAAATATACTGATACAACGGATTACTGAGATATACAGCACAATTCTTTAACGAACCTTTCGACGGATGAAAGCCTTTTCCGAATGTCTAGCGTATTTGATTTTTTGTCAATTGACTCAAACTTTAATAAGGTTCTTTTTTAAATTAAAATACCTTGCTTATATTTGCCAAATCATATTGTTTATACTTATGTAAATACCACCATAATTATCTTTGCTATTATCCCTTTGCAAGGTCTATCTTCGTTATACGTAATTTTTAGAATTTACCTTTCAATTTTATGGAAAAATTTCTGCTGCAGAACACGACATTTACTCCCTTTTATATTATCTATCTGCTGTCATACTGGACATGGAACGTAAAAAGTTTGTACCAATCTGGCAAACTAATACCACTGATAACACTGTGTCGAAAATGTGCAGAATGAAGATTACTATACTGGGGCTTAGCAATATACAAAGGCCTGAATCAGGAAAATGTAACACCAGAAATGGAACAATGTATTATTCCGGTAACAACAACTCCAATCACAGGCATGGAGATATCCATTATAGTTGATAATAATTCTCAAAAAGCTGTTTGTAACTTTGTTCCCTACTCTGATCGAGTATTGACGCTGTCTCTCAACTCTCTTTTAAAACGTAAAATAAAATATAATCCAAGTATATGCACCCACTGCAGACAAGGATGAAGGTACCATAGAAAACTTCTATGAACAAATTGGCAATGTCTTAAAGCTGACTAAAAGACATGATATAAATATTATATTGGGGATTTAAACCCTAAAGTGAGCCAAGGAGAAGTGGAGAATTATTATGTGGGGTGATATGGACTCGGAAAGAGAAATGAAAGTGGATGGTTGATTTCTGTATAAATGAGGAATTCATAATTGCAAATACCTTATCCAAATTTGGATAAGGTATTTGCAAAACTCGGTTGTAAAGAGTAAAATTAAAGAATGTAAAGCACCCTAGCTCCAAGAAAATCATGGATACAAGGCGGCTCAAACAAGACAACACGTATGCGGAAATGAAATTTAAAATAATAAACGAAAACTTAAGGAATACCAAAGAAGATAATTCAGAAACTCTAGCTATTGACCAAAAATGGGGAAAAATTCAACATGGGCTTGTATCGGTTGGAAAAGAAACCCTCAAACCACTTGGGGAAAAAACAAAACCTTGGATGACAGTAAAAATTCTTGAACTAATATAAGGACGAAGAAAACATAAAGCAAAAGATTTGAGTAAGTACAAAGAAATTCAGAAAAACATCAGAAAGAAAATTCGAGAGGCAAAAGAGAGGTAGCTTTCCGACAGATGCAAGGAAATAAAAGATCTGGATAAAAAGTATGATAGCTTAAATTTACACAAAAAAATCAAAGGAATGACAGGTTTTGGAAAAAGCACAAGAACGAATATCCTTAAAAATCATAATGAGATATTATTATTGATATAAAGGAAATATTGTGTCACTGGACCAATTACATCCAAAAATTAGTTAATGATGAAAGAGAAGAACTATCATTAGAAACCACAGAGGATACCGGCCATCAACATTACGGGAAGAAGTCATCTATGCCATCAAAAACACAAAAGAGGGCCAAGCTACCGGACCAGATGATGTGCCCATCGAATTATTAAAACTCATTGATGAAGATGTTATTCATGTAATGGTTGAATTCTTTAATCTAATATATCAGACTTCCACAATTCCCAGACAATGGCTGCAATCGACCTTTGTGGCAATACCCAAAAAGTCAAGTGCAATATCCTGCTCAGATCAAAGAACAATAGCTTTAATGAGTCACACACTTAAAACATTTTTGAAAATAACACAGCAGAATTGCGCAGCAGTCGTGATATGAAAATTATATCTAATCTATATTAGAATCAAACTGCCAAGGTAAGAGTTGACAACCAGAACACCCGAGATATCAAAATACAGAGAGGAGTCCGCCAGTGTTGCGTGTTGTCACCACTACTCTTCAATGTCTTCCGTTAAACGAGATTTACAGAAGCGCTCTCAGATTCAATAGAGGGTATATTATCTATCAATGGAGAAGTTTAGAATAGCTTACGTTTAACAGACGATACAGTAATAATGACGGATAATAACAATGATTTACAGAACATAATGTAACGACTTCATGAATGCTGTCATGAATACGGACTAAGGATGAATTTGAAAAACACTAAATGCATGATCATGACTAAATCAGCAGATGCAAACATCCAATTGATTGTTGAGTATACTGTAATTGAGAGTGTGGATACCTACAAATACTTAGGAACATGAATAATATCAAATATAGACCAAACCAAAGAAATTAAGACACGTATTAAAATAGTACGTGCATCATTCGTTAAACTTAAAAAGTTTCTTTGTTGTCGGGATATAAGGTTAGGACTACCCCTAAGAATGCTTTAGTGTTAAAATCTAAATAAGTTTAGACGTTACGATGTTGAGTAAGACGTCTATACTCTTCTTTTTTTCTACGTGTACAATCTGCGTCGATGGTTTTTTGATATGCTGCGTTTTTTCTGTTTGTGGTCATTTCGCATTGGTGATCTCTTTTCTTTTTGAATGATTTGAATGATTTCTTTTTTCTGACTTGGTTTTGCCCAATATTACAACCGATTTCTGTAACACAAAATCTCGTATATTTGCCCATAGTTGGTTAATCTCTTCTTCTTCTTCTTCTTCTATTCTGTCCTTATTTGATCTTCTATTTGCTGTCTGTATACATTTGCAATGTCGGGATCTTTTAGTTTATTAATGTCGATTTTTTCTCTCCTTTGCCCGATTTTTTTTTTAAATTGGATATTCTCTTCTTAAATCGTACTTTAACTAAATAGTGATCACTATCTATATTTTCTCCTTTAAAAGACCTAACATCTAATAAGTTAGAGAAGTGTCTTGCATCGATGATTATATAATCTATTTTATTATTCGTTTTATTATCAGGAGATTTTCAAGTTCCCTTATGTATATCTTTATGGGACAATCGTGTCCCAGCTATTACCATGTCCTTAGACATCGCAAAGTTTATAACTCTGAGACCGCTATCATTATTAGAGTCTACGTGTAGGCTCTCTTTTCCGATGGTGGGCGAAAATATACTCTCTCTTCCGACTTTGGCATTAAAGCCTTCTGCTATTATTTTGATGTCATTTTTTGGGCACTCATCGTACTCTCGCTCTAGTGCCTCATATAACATGTCTTTTTCATCATCTTTTTTTTTTCTTCCGCTGAAGCATGGATGCTAATATTAGCAAACTTTACTTAATAAGTCATACATAAGTCTTATTCGACATATCCTATGATCAGTAGCTTTGAAATCAATTACACTATCTTTCACCTTGCTGCTTACAATAAATTCGGTACCAAATTTGTGTCGGGTAGGATGTCCACTGTAGTAAATATTGCAGTTATTTTTTTTTTTCAGGATGCCTTAGCTAGTCCACCTCATTTTTGTAAAGCAATGATATCTGCTTTGGCTTTATTCATTTATTGTATGAGCATAGTCGTGGCTCCAGGCTGATAAAGACTTCTTACGTTCCACGTGCAAATTTTGAAATCATTATCCTTATTTCGTTTGCGGGCTCGTTTTAGGTTAGACATTTCGGTTATTTTTTTTGTAGCTCTCATAACAAAAGGTTTTTTACAGGTTTTTTTAGTTAACCAAACGTCAAACTCCCTTTTCGGAGGACCGTTTCACCCGCTCTCGTCAGTTCCCGACCCAACTTTGGACCCGGGTTGGATACCGGATCAGCAGTTGGGTTGCTCGGTTTACAGGGGACATTAGAAGAGGCCAATTGAAGTAAACTGGAATCAACTCCATGTTTTCGCATTCTACCCGTTTATCCTCCGTAATAATAAGGATATTGGTGATAATTCTCGATGGTGCCTTTGTCCCCTTCCTTGAATAGTAAAACGACTATTCATCTACCGGATATTTACTATTTTTTAGTTGGTTTAATTCAAACCTAAATAAATAAGTATATACCAAGCACTGATTATTTGTGCAATTTTACTTCCATTTTATTATATTTATTAAGAAACTATCACTTTCGATGTCTAAAGTATATGTCTAAAAATAGTTTTGTTTTAAGGTTTGCTAAGAAAATCATCCGATGGAAGAATAGTTTTCACGTCATCTGTAGCCTCTTTCGTACACACGACAACTATAGACTCCGTTACTGAAAATGAAATCAAGTTATCAAAATATAGAATGAACGATTATACTTGTGGAAAGCTCTGCACCGTTATAGCTTCTGATATATTCGCAGAAAAGTTAAAGAAGTACAATATTACTTGTAACACATATCATCCTGGAGTTGCTAGATCAAATTTTTTCAACAACTGCTACGTAAATTTAAACCATTTTAGTTTAACTGACTGGTGGTCGTATGCAATTATTGTTTTTCTTAGAATTTTCGTAGGAGTGGTGAGTAATGACTTATTTTATTTTTGTTAACAACATTCAAGGTTTTAAGCAATATGTTTACTAATATTGTTAACTTGCAGAGGATTTCAATAGTAGGGTAGGAATACAAGACGAAATATACAGTAGACATATATGAGGATATAAAGAAATGGTCAGAAATAACAATGGAGGGAGATTGCTAGAATTTTACACTATAAACAATATGACAGTAACCAATACATTTTGTAATAACAAGAAAATCCACCTGTATACTAGAGAAGTGAAAAGTCGAAATAAATAATCCATAATTCACTATATAATAGTTGAAAGAAATGTTATAAAAAAAGTAATGGATATAAAAGTACACAGAAGAGCCGAAATAGGCAGCAACCATTACATGGTAGTAACAAAAATACGAGAAGAAATAAAATAGAAGAAAATGACTAATGAACAGAAGGAAAAAACAATTATAAATAAATATAAAAATGACAGAAAAAAGGTAAAAATATTCGTAACAGCAGCAAAGAGAGACATTGGGAAAAGTTAGGAGAGAAAGTGGAAGAAGATAGCAGATGTAAAAAAAACTCTTTTCTACAGAACCCTAAAGACCCAAGAACACAAAAAAACATGAAATATACAGCATAAAAATAAAAATGGGGAATAAATAACAGAAACAATAGAAATAGTTAAAAGATGGAAAAACACTTCGAAAAACTGTTAACGGATATAAACCAAGACGACATTAATGAAGAACAAAATAATATATTGGAAGATAATACAGAAACCCCAATAAATGAGAAAGAGCTAGTAAAGCAATAAAAACGTATGGAAAAGCTGCTGGATAGAATAACAACAAAAATAGATGGGTAAAAATGGAGAACAAATATCACTAAAAATAATGAATATAATATGGAAAAATAAAAATATACCTAAATATTGGAAAGTTTCACTAATAGTACCCAAATATAAACAAGGAGATAGAAGAAAATACATATAATAGCTACAAAGAATTGAAGTTGCTATGTACATGTATGAAACTCTTAGAAAAAATAATAAACAAACGATTAAGTACAATTACAGAGCACACATTAGACAAATTACAAAATGGATTTAGACGTGGTAGGAGTATACAGGATCATATATTTACTTTAAAACGTAAAACGTATAACTTTAACACGTCGCATGCTTAACTCTTTGAGGCACAGAAGTCTGTTAATATTCTAGACCCTAGTTGCACACAAAATAAAGTTTAAAAAAAGAAACATTTTTTTGTGTTTAAGTTGTAGTTGGCAATCAACACAAATAAAAAATAAGAAATTTCATTTAAAAAACCTGTCACTTTGACATTTATAGGGTGGTACAACAGTTGTACCACTGTGCAGCACCAGTATTTTCTTTGTGTATTAGAAATAATGAATATTGTTTAAAAATCTTTATTTTCAGATAAAAAAAAATTATAATTTTTTATGATATTGTTGGAAACAATCTTTTGTTTTGTTTTGCTGAGGCATAAAGGAACCTTACAAATGGTACAAGTCCATTCAGTACGGATTTGCTGTGCTTTAGTACTACATCGGGCACACCTTCTTCTTGTTGACAGTATTGGCTGGTGGTCTAAAGACGTAAATCTTACTTTTTCAGGCAACCTTCTTTGTCGTTTATTTATTGGTACCCCACTACTTTCTTCCGAATAAGCTGCAGTTAATTCCATATATTTTTCCGCCAATAATCCATATATTACTCTTCTTCGAAAGCCTTTTAAAGATATTTTTTGTATACCGCGTTTCTTATGTAATATAAAGGCGTTTACAACAGAACAATCTAGAAAATGAAAACAAATTTCCATCCACCATTTTTTTCTTTTCCTATCCAACTCGTATGAAGACTTCATTTGGTCAAACCTGTATACAAAATTCATGTTAAGATTATAATCAACCAAAGCCGGAGGCAAAGCAATGCTTGCGAAGATGCTGCAGAGTAACAAGAATGGATAGGAGAAGTAACGACGAAATAAAGCAAAGAACATCAATAGAAACAGATATACTAACATATATAGAACAAAAAAGACTAAAGTGATATGGACATGTAAGAAGAACTAGCGACAGCAGATGGATAAAGAGAATATCCGAATGGAGCCAAATAGGAATGAGGAAAAGAGGACGACCCCGAAAGATCCTGGAGGAACGAAGTAGACGACGCCATGAGTAAGAGAGGCCAAAACGATGGAAGATGGGACAACAGAGAAAGATGGAAACTGTTGAGCGAGGGAAGACAGTAAATACTGTAGAATCCCTGAACCCTGAATCCCTGACAAATGCAAAATTGTCGGAAATGAGGAAATTAAATCTGCCCAAAAAGGTCCAAAATTAAAGGAAAAATTATTGAAACATAAAAATATATGAGCTGATATGAAACTTAAGCCACAGACAGACAAATTCAACCCAATAAATAAGCTAGTTAGAAAAATTAAGGAGAACTTAATGTCTTATGAAGATGAACTTATGTAGTTTGGGTTTATCTTCTTTATGTCTTTCGGTTCGTGTTTCATTATAAGTTTCCCATCCCTCAATGCAAATGTCTAGATCCTATATAATTGTTATCTGCCCTCTTTCGACATTTTTGCTATTACTCTGAGTATTTCTGGATTTTTATTGATATGCAATTCTTAATTTTTTCTACCATTTTTTCTATTTTTTCAGAATTTCTATTTCTTTGGCATTCTCTTCCATGATAGTATTTTTCACTTCTTTATCTTCTATGTAATTTAACAGCTCTCCCAAGTATATCCCCCTACATTATTTATACCTACTTTTATAATCTTATATTGTTTTATCTTCCTAAACTTGAATCGCCATATTCAATAAATATTATTTTAATATCCTTTTGTAAATTTTTTAATTAGCTAACAGAATAATTTGTTTTCATTTTTTTGGAACTATATATATATATATATATATATATATATATATATATATATATATATATATTCAGGGATTCTACAGTATTTACTGTCTTCCCTCGCTCAACAGTTTCCATCTTTCTCTGTTGTCCCATTCTCCATCGTTTAGGCCTCTCTTACTCATGGCGTCGTCTACTTCGTTCCTCCAGGATCTTTCGGGGTCGTCCTCTTTTCCTCATTCCTATTTGGCTCCATTTGGTTATTCTCTTTATCCATCTACTGTCGCTAGTTCTTCTTACATGTCCATACCACTTTAGTCTTTTTTGTTCTATATATGTTAGTATATCTGTTTTTATTGATGTTCTTTGCTTTATTTCGTCGTTACTTCTCCTATCCATTCTTGTTACTCTGCAGCATCTTCGCAAGCATTGCTTTGCTACTATCTTTTTTTGGAACTACTCATTTGATTTAGAGTGGTCTCACATACTGTTTCTGGCATATTTATTTTATCCTTGGAATAGTTCCAAATGCTGCAACTAGTTCAGTAAGAAGTAAAATTAAAACATTGTAACGCTATACTGGTTAACTATTTTAATGCAAAAAATGACATCATGATCTATTTATAATCAATTTTTAATAAAAAAATATAATTATTACCCATTTTTATTTCAGTCTCCTAGACAAGCTTCTCAACCGGCAATAATGCTAGCAGTATCGGAGGAGTTCAAAAATGTAACTGGTATATTCCATGGAAAATATTTTCCAGATCTAAAACCTCTGGGAGCTCACA
The DNA here is from genome assembly GCF_040954645.1 of Diabrotica undecimpunctata. NCBI lineage: Eukaryota > Metazoa > Arthropoda > Insecta > Coleoptera > Chrysomelidae > Diabrotica > Diabrotica undecimpunctata. Next base: position 150,236,557 of record NC_092803.1, read on the forward strand.
ATAAGAATTTCTGTAAAAAGATCTGGGATGTATCTGAGAAGATTGTTAAACTAAGCTCAGAAGAAAAAATATAATTAATCACAATAAATTTTAGTTTAAAATGTTATCAATTTATTTACGAGTGTTGGTCAATTAATAGAAACCCATCTTTGGTGCAGAAAAAATAGTTAAAAAATATATCTAGAAATAATTACCAGTATAATTAAGGTACATATCCCATTATTTTACCAACCAATGTATTTTTTGCTTAAAAAAATATTGTGGCCGTTGCTCAAATAATGTTTTACGGCATTTTGTATTTCTGCGTCAGACTCGAAACGAAAACCTTTCAACGCCTTTTTTAGTGGCCCAAACATTTGATAATCGCGAGGCGATAAATCAGGATTATAGGGTGGGTACTTTAATATTGTCTGTTCCTTTCCTAGTAGATTTTATTTCGCTACTTTGGCAACATGAGGCCGATAATTACGGTGCAGAAGAATGACACTACATGAGAGCTTTTCTGGACGTTTTCTAGGTTCTATTAACTGTTTGAGCAAGAGTCTTTCATGGTCGAAAAAAAAATGTTAACATTAACTTACCTGCAGAAGATTGAACTTTAAATTTCTTTGGTGGCGAAGAGTTTGCGTGTTTCTATTACATTGATGACAGCTTACTGGATAATTCAATATAAGGACAAGATTCGTCTTCAGCAATTATTGACTAAAAAAAGTTATTGCCGTTTTGTCTGTATTCTGTGGGATGTTGGAAAGATAAACCCATTCGCAAGCTTTTTTAGTTCTTTGACAAAAGGCGAAAAACCCACTGCATACAAACTATATTGTAACCCAGTTTGTGTATGATACTATTGACAGATATTCACTCCATAATTTTCTGAAAGGGCTTTAATTAAAATTCAACGATTTTATGTAATCAAGCCTCCAATACATGCCAAAGAGGATATTATTTTTAACTGTATAAAATATACTAAGATATATGACGACTGCATTGTATGGGACGTGTGAAAAAATGAAAGAAGGCAAAATACAACCAAATCAGCAAATAAGTGCCAGTGCGAAAAAGAACATAAGGAAGGCTGAAGCTAAGATACATTGAACAAATAGAAAATAACCTTTAAATAAATTGGAGAAAAAAAAAACATGAAACAGTTAAGAATGAGAAAGAATCCTGGAACAGGCAAAGACACAATGAGGGTCGTCGAGCCAGTAATGATGGTGATCCAAACCAGAAAGACTAAATCTGAAGCAACATTTTATTGACCAATTTTTCTCACTAATACAATGTGTAAGGTGTTGGAAAAGATCATTACCAATCGACTTATGTGTATTTTGAAAATTAAAGTCATATTATCATAGAATAAAGTGGTTTTAGAAAAAAATTATCAACATTAGGTAATTTAATATCATTGAAGTCTAAACTTTACAACGGTTTATATGTAATCAAGCATGTTTAGCGATATTCTTTGATGTAAAAATGCTTTTCTCCAACTTAGTTGGCTGGTGACTTTTGTTAGAGCCACACATAGTTAGGGTTTTGAGTCCAATATGTTGCCTTTTTGTTAAATCTAGAAACCTCGACATTAAATTTAAACATCACTGCCTTTAAAATAATTTATAATTTTTATAACATTTTGTAAGAGGCCTGTATGCAAGTACTTTAGTAAGTAATCAAAACCACATGTTTTTAGTTTAACACTTTTTACAATTTTACCACAGTTTAACAATTTTACTCATTTTTTCTTTATTATATTAGGTGGAATTACTTACTTTCAGGTTTTTCCTAAAGGAAAAGGTCTTGAAAATTGTTATCCGTTTGGAGTTGTTCATTATTTTTATATTTAAAAAAATATATCAATTACACTAGAGGTGTTTTAACCCTCAAGGAAACTAAATTTTTGTAATTGGTTGTATACCATGTAACACAAAAAATTTAAATATAAAAAATTCCTTCATAAAAGGTATATTAATATAAAAACCCTATCGGGCTACCTCACAGAACGATTTCGGAATGACTATTCTATCATCAGTACTATCCTAAAATCAGTATTACCACTTTAATCAAAGCAAACGTAAAAGTTAAAATTTTGACCAAGGTTATTACAAACATGTAGTTTAATACTTACTGGATTTACATGTTTGAAGCCACTAAATACATGGATAAAAACTCCTTAAATGTAGAATAACTTTGAATTACATCTTTGATATTAAAAAACTTCTCCAGATTTAGCAGTATGGCTCACACTCCCTTTAAAGGAAAAAATCACTTATCCCAGATACCTACGGTATCAAAAGGATTAAGCTCTGGTGAGACTCTTTCTGTGTTATCGAGCCCTAGGTGACTTGGTATGCTAGAGTATCTCCCAAAAATTTACGTACACATCTGCACGTCGTGAGTAGAACAGCGCGTTTCTGCATGGCCTTATAAAGATGTTCATTTAGACCCAGCTGTTTTATGTTCCCTAGAAGATTTTTGGGAATAACACCAGTGGTAGATAGAATAATAGGCACTGTTTGGGTACTTTCCATTCTCCATTATCTCCTGAGTTGTATTTCTAGATCTCTGTATTTGGCGATCTTTTCGTTGTATTTAACACGCAACTTATTATTGGTGTTAGGTATCGCCATATCAATAAGTGTTGTTTGCCTAGTAACTTTATTAACTAGTATGAGATCCGGTCTATTATGTGCCCCTGGTTGTCTGTGAGCACAGTGCAGTCGCAGTATCACTTGTTGTCATTTCAAGGATTCTGCCAGGGACGTATTGATAGTAAGGAAGATGGTCGGTTTGGAGAAGTCCCAGTTTATCAGCTAGTTCTTGGTGGATAATCTTTCCTACTGAGTCATGGCGTTCTTTATAATCGGTACCGACAAAAGCCTGGCTGCCACCGGTAAAATTTTGGATGGTTTCTTGGGCTTGGCATCCCTATCGGCATTTGTCATTTTGGACTTGAGGATCTTTAACAATACATTTTAGGTAATTTTTAGTTGGAATAACCTGATCCTGAATTACAAGTAGGAAACCCTCAGTCTCGGGAAACATCTTTCCTGATGTCAACCAATAGTTTGATGCTGTATTGTCGACATATTCTTGGCTGATCTCATTGAGATGTCGCCCATGCAGGTGCGCATTTTTTCTTATTTAGTTAGGTGGTTTATGCGCGTTTCTTGTTCCCTTAGTTTAAGTGGCGTTGTATCCTTTACTGCGCAAATTGCTCGATGTAAAGTGGATGTCTTAGCCTGGACCTGAAAATAAGTTCTTAAATTAGCAATTTGTTTATCCAGTTGCTCACCTACGTCCATAAGTCCTCTTTCCCCTTGATATCTCGGTAATGTTGTTGTCTCTAATATACTGCGTGGATTACCGCCTGGACCATCTGGTCCAGGAGATTTTCAGTTATGAAATTCTTTGATAGTATTTGAAACTTCTTCCGTGGTAAAGGGTTCGTAAGGAATATTATTGTAATGCTGACATTTGTCCGTTGTGTCTTCAGTCCATCCAGCATTGGTGTTATGAGTAGCTGGCGTTGAAAGTTGATTTCCTCAAAACTTCTTAATTTCTTCTTGACTTAGATATGATTTATTTTCATTTTCCGTGGTATTAAGTTTCCTATAAAACGCCTTCTCTGCAAGCTCAAAAAGTATATTGTCGCATTTTCGGTTGTTGCTAACTTTGTATCTTCTCAGGCTGCCTGAATAAACAGAAAGTTTTTGTTTTAATATGTCCAAGCATTGTTGATATGTGTTGTTTTCTGGATCATGTCGTGAGTGTTTTAGAGTGTTAAACAATATTTTTTCGGCACTCGTAATGATTTTCTTACATCTTAGTCTTCGTATGTAATCCGTTATTTGTCCAATGTCCCTACGCAGTAATTTAATCTTCCTCAGCAGTCGTTTTTCCCAGGGTGCTATTCTGTTACCAGTCCTTCCGATATTGGTACCCCGTCGGTTATGATCTTAATGCCCAGAACATTATTAATTGCTGTTGCTGCACAGTAACTCAGAATATTCAAATATTTTAATGTGTGGGCTTCTGTGATATAATTGGATAGGACTTCAGTATTCACAATTTATAACAGTGCTCCTAGTTTCTTAGAAGAGTTTATTTTTGATAGCGGTGTTCTGCTAAGTGGGTTTGTTTCACTAAACTCTTGCACGGCACGTGTCATCTCGTTTACCAGACCATCGCGCAACTCGTTATTGTCCTGCTGTGTATTATCAGGTTAAGTTTCTTGTATGACAAGCTCAGGAATCTGCTCGTTAGGAATTTTATTAAGGATTTGGTCTACAACTTGCTTTTGGTTATGAATCTCCCGTTCGATTTCACTTCTGATCATGTCGCTTCTAGTCTCTGGGATAAGATTATTTCATATAATTACCCGGTATTGGTCTGCTACTCTTTGTTCAGATACTTGGATTTCTGGGTACTCCCTGTAAAATTCGGCATACAGTTGTCGATTGTTGATCGTTTTTTGACCGAGGTTTGTCACCTTATAATAAAAGCGCAAAATATTTTCATTCATGGACATGGCGGTCGTCCCGCTTGGGTGAGCACCGGCGGATGTTCCAGCGCAGCAACTTCAGCAAGTGGAGCTCTTGTTGTTGTTTGGCTCATTTGGGGTTCTTCATGTTATTGGGCTATAGCTGATTGTATGACAGGGGCCCGCCTCCTCAACACCCTGCCACCGACGTCCCGCATGCTGTCACGTCCAGCGCCAGCTCCAGACATGTCTTGGCGATCCCCAGGCAGCGACCTTAAATATAAATTAATATACTCCATTTTCATGGGTGTGCATTTTATACCTACTGCCAGGTGTTAGTTTTTGTTTCGCGACCGGTATCTCTGCTACCCTCTGGGTATTGGCGCTACGAATACCCAAAGAGCATCTTCCATTCACAGGAGGCCGCGTCTGATAGAAGAACTGACAAAAAACTCCCACAGGTAAAAAACTTTATTATTATCTTTATCCCCATTATGTTTTTTACATAACCTAAAGATCTATATATAAAATCTGTCATATCCATAGACATTTGTATTGTACATCTATGGTAATATCCTGTTACTCTTCTTCACATTGCGGCTACAGAATACCATAAAAAGGATTAAGGGAAGTATTACATTTTACAGTTAATAATTAATAATAAAGTTAATAATAATATGTTGATTATATGTTAATATATTTTTATGTGTTAAAAATATATCTGATAACTTTGTGGTTATCTACTAATTTCAATCAATGACGTAGAGCGCGACTTTTGATCGCTTACGGCTCACAAAATTTATAAACATTTAGTTTTAAATCCGAACACTTATTATATTATTTAAGTAAAAAATGATAATTTTCACTGTGTTATTAACTACATTAATAATAATTGTAGTAGCATGTTTGTGTTTAAATATATTTGTTAAATTTCAAACTGCTTGGTGTAGGAGCAATGTGTATCTAGGAGGAAAAACAGCTATAGTGACAGGTGGTAGTCAGGGTAAGTGTTTCATTTTGTTTTTGTTCTAAGAGAGTTTATCTAAGATAATTTTAAGGGAATCTAATAAAACCTAACTTTATCAGTTTGGTGTAAGGAGGGGCTAAAATAGAGAGAAACCTGTGCACATACGAATTTTTTAAGTGTGAATTTTTTAAGTGAATTAAAAGTATACCTTCGTGATTGGCATAATTATCTAAGAATGGACGAAGAAACGTAGATGCAGTTCCTATCACAAAAATAGACACTAGTATACGAGAAGCTATACGTTCTTTTATCAGGTAAAAGGCAAAATTGCGGTATTTTGCAAAGGGAAGCTGTTACGGAAATTTAAAATTTTCAACCAGAATATCGTCATAACTAGCAGCATCATTCTTGAGAGGTGTCGTACTTAAGTACTGAAAAATTACTTTCAGGTAAAAAATAAGCAATTCAAATTAACATTAGTAAAACTGTTAACAAAAATCTGAGTAAAACTGTAAATCAGTATAATTCTAAAATAAAAGAAGAGGCGGATGAAAAATAATCTCGGTGGAACCATCTCCATAAATTATTGTTAGCAAGTGAGATCTGAGCGAGGCTAAACTTTTGTTGGGCTGTTTAACTAAACATTTTCACACTTAAATCTGAATGAAATAATACAACAGGTCAAGATGAGTTGAGCAATTTCAGTCATAAACAATGCTTCATATATTAGTTTCTCTGCGATTACTCGTGTGCGATCTTATACATCTTGCAGTTTACTAGAGAAATTTTTGTTAAGTTCTCTCTAAATTTGGGTTTCTTTAAATGTTCTTCCATAGAGTATAGATTGTTTATTGTCAAAAGAAACTATTAGTTAATTGACTAATAAAAAAACTGACTGGGAGAGCTTCAAAATAAACCTTGAACACAAAATTAATCTTGCTGTGCCATTAAGAAACACTAGGCAACTTGATGACGAATTAGAAGTTTTTATAAAAAATATCCAACAGGCAGCTGGAACAACTATCCAAAAGAAATCAGAGAACTCATAGTAGAAAAAAGGAAGTTAAGAAAAAAATGGCAGCAATACAGAGCTCCACGAGATAAAACTAGTCTAAATAATGCTACACAAAAACTAAAAAGGGAGATACAGAATATAAAAAATTCAACAATTAATTCTTTTTTAAATAATTTAACAGCTGACCAGAACACAGATTATTCGTTATGGAAGGCAACAAAAAGAATGCAGAGACCAATTATTCATTCTCCTCCTATCAAGTTGGAAAACGGCAACTGGGTTAGAAGTAACGAACAGAAAGCAGAACGATTAGCAGATCATTTAGAAAGCACGTTTAAACCCAACGACAATGATGGTGAAGAACTGAGATGGAAAGAACCATTCCAAACTGAAGAAAGAATAACGTTGACATCACTTAGAGAAGTATCAAAGAGATAAAAGAGAATATAAATCCTAAAGAAGCTCCAGGATATGATCTCATAACAGGAGAACTATTAAAAAATCTACCAAGAAAAGCCATAGTTAAGCTGACACACCTCATAAATGCTGCTTTTAGATTGAGATATGTTCCCAGACTCTGGAAAGTAGCCGAAGTGATTATGATCGCCAAACCAGGTAAATCTCCTAATGAAGTGACATCCTATCGACCAATATCACTCATTTCGGTGATGTCAAAACTATTTGAAAAACTTCTATTGAAAAGATTAAAACCAATAATAGAAAGAAAAAATCTTATACCAAATCATCAATTTGAATTTGGTAGATTTGGTAGGTCTTCCTTTAACACTACTCTTTAAAGTCAACAATCCCAATTGTAATGGAGGTGGGACAGAAGCCACTGAGTTTGTTATTTAACCAAACGGAGGCTCGATTGATAGGGATTCCTCTACACCTTTATCTACTAATTGTTCCTTCATTTCCTTTTCTAGTCCGTAAAAAATAATTAACATCGGTTATTTGTTTCCGGGTCTTCAAATAACAGATAATTGGAAATTCATAGCGAATGAGTGGTGGAATTTTTTTCATTGCTTGGATGCTTTGGATAGAAAACTTGTTTAAATCATATCACCAGCAATTTGTGGTTCATATTTCTACAATTACATGAAGACATATAGTATGGATCTAGTTGCTATTACTAATGAAAATTATATTATGTGATTTCGGTACGAAAGAACGGATCTCTGATAGCAGTATTCTAGAAACACAATTATTTTTGAAAAATTGCAAAAAAACCTACTGAATATTCCACCTCACTCTGATATCGGAGAGAAAAACCTGCCATAGGTGTTTGTAGCAGTCGATGTCTTTTCCTTATGAACCGACAAGTTAAACCTATTTAGGGAAAGTGATCGGAACAGCACACAGAAAAAAAAATTTAATTACAGATCATCGCATTGTTGAAAATACGTTTGCATAAATCTAGTAGCCTGTTTTCGTAGTTTTCACACAGCCATCATTTTGGAGGTACAAAAATATTAAATCGTCAGTGATGACACGTCGACATTTAACTATACCTGTATATACATACACGAATTTTTTGATGGCGATAGTACAAAAGATTGTACAACCGCCAGTGAGTTGACGATGCAAATTTTTAAGCTTTACAACGAACTCATCCTGCTAATACGACAGTATCCGCCAAAGATACAGGAAACAATTTTATGACATACTTTGCAAAGGAAGAAGTGCCTTGGCAAACCGATTTTGTTAATTAAATGAACATATAGGGAAACGTATTTAATTTTTTTTAGATACGAACTATACAAAATATACAAATAATTCATACTTACAGTTTAAGAACGAATGCCTGGGAATATCTTGGTCTTCAAAAACGAACAAATCATTACCAAGTATCATTAAATGAGCTTAAATACTTTATCGGTGTCAGCTCCAGACTTCATTAATTTTTCTACCTTTTTCTTTCTCTTCATAAAATTCTTTCCATAATACGTAAGTTTTTTTCACAACTGCAATACGATCTGCTTTTGGATCTCTTGCCTTTAGTTTTTGTATCAGTTTTTTATTTATCGTCTCCTTTTTTCCCCTATCGTGGTACTTTTTGCTTTTAATGCACCAGAGGCATGGCTCCTGTTCATAAATCGAAATAAATTTTTCGAGACATTCTCAATGTCCCTTTTTGAAATACTCTGAGGCGCGATAGGGGCACTCTTATAGCCAGATGCTATTCGTGTGGGAGTCCTAAGTACAATAACTCGAACATGGTAACCCTAACCGATCAATGCAGGCTAGCGTGAGGTAATTTTTTCCTGTGTTCTCTGGCGACTTATCCACGAATCTGAACTGCTTACTCAGACCTCAAGCCTCCTCTCCGGGCTTCGCTTTATTCAGCTACTTGGTGCTCAAGGATTTGGACCCTTTGTACCTAGGTTTTGAGGTTTTGGTAATTTTTTTTGTGGCTTTTGCCTTTTGTTGGTGTTTTTAATTTTTTTTTGGTGGCAGAAGCCGGTTTTCAAGTTTATTGTGTTTTTTTAATGATGTTCTGAAATAAAAATCATATTAGTGGGTTTATACAGTGCTGTGAATATATATGTTACTAAAGCTACGAACTTATCTGCTATTTTACATATTGGCCAGTATCTGTTGTTTTAAACGTTTGTGCTTCCATCGATGGAACGCGTCATACGAACTTAATCCTGGCTTTTTCAACCATCATGTCAATCACTCTTACTTGCTGAAGTCCGCTGAATAAGAAACATTTAGCGATTTATCTGGCTACATTTACTGCTACATTACTTTAAATTGTTAAACCTTAATCCAGTATGACTTCCAGGTATTTAGCCTATCTTTTCTATTCGATGAAATTATTTTGCACTGTCAGTTGTTCCCCTTGGTTTTACCTCCTCTTTTAAAGAGTACTGCTTGCATTTTTTTCGGAATTTATGGCTTTTCATTATATATGCTCCATTCTTCTATATTGTCTAACGCTGTTTGTAAATTTTGCTGTTTCTGTATTTGGTCGCAATCGCTGTGTCATTGGCATAAAGGCTGAATAGTGTTCCAAGTGTTATTGTAACATCGGCGGTCTATACTCTACTCTACACAGTAAGGGTGACAGGACCGTTCCCTATATGGTACTCCAGCTTCCGGCGTTCTAAGTGTGGACAGGAACTCTGTCCTATTTGAACTCTGAAGCTCAGGTTGCCCAAGTATGAAGGGATTAGTCTCTTCATGGCTCCACTGTATCCATAGCCTCTTATTTTACATGTTAGTCCTTTATGCCAGACTCTATTAAAGGATTTGCTTAAATCCAGGAAGGCTGCTCCTATGTGTTGCTTATCGTTGAATCCGGCTGCTATGTAATCTGTTAGTCTGATTACTTGTAGCTCGGTAGAGTGGTTTTCTCTGAAGTCGAACTGAGGTTCTGGAATTATCAGACCGGAATTCTGGAATTCCGGTCTGCTTCCGACTGAAGTCTGCTGAGTATGACAAGCTTTCCACAATCTTGCTGACTGTTAGAAGTAGGATTATCGGTCTGTAGTTTTGTGGAAACGTGGTGTCTTTTACTGGCTTTGGAATCATGATGACATGGGCTTCCTTCCATCAGTTTGGGAAGACACTGTATCTCAATATTGCATTTGTTATATTTGTTAGAAATTCTATGGCTTTTCCCATCGGAAGCACCAACATCGATCGATCCCTTCCTCTTTAAGTGCCGTCTCCCGATCGGAGGTTGGATATCATCATCACTATCTTTACTATATCTTCTGCTGCTGTAAAGAGTTCTATAGAACTGCATTTAAACCAGTCCTTTAAATTTTTCAACCATGACGCTCTCCTTCTTCCTACACTCCTTCCTCCTCTTATCTTTCCCTGTATTATCAGCCTTAGCAGTTCATATCGCTGTCCTCTTATTACGTGTCCCAGATATTGTAACTTTCTTATTTTTATTGTGTTTATTATTTCGTATTCTTTGCCCATTTCTCGCAATACTTTCGTGTTTGTTCTGTGTCCATGCTATTCTAAGCATCCTCCTGTAACACCACGTTTTAAAGGACTGTAACTTATTTATGTGTTCTTGCTTTAATGTCCATATTGCAGTATCGAAAAACGTAGCATCTCAGTGCTCTTACTCTCAGTTCTAATCTAAGGTCTTTGTTGCAGAGAATTGTTTTCATTTTTACAAACGCATTTCTTGCTATTTCTATCCTTGCTCTTATTTCGGTTATTTGACCATTATTGTCTGAAATCCAGGTTCCTAAGTATTTGTATTTATTAACCCTTTCTATCGGTACATTTCCCAAATGCGTGTTTGTTGGTATATCGATCGACCCCGCAATTGGTCAAAAATCAACTGTTTAAAACTTGTTTAAGTCTTTCACACTCATACTCAATTCCACTTGCGTAAGTCTTACTTGCACCTTTAAAAAGTACAGAATTTCCACAAGTCTCATGACGCTTGTACAGTTAACCTTCTTGAGCAAGAATTAACATACACACGTTCCCGTTTACTTGTGCAATAAACTTGTGGATGTATACTGCTCAAGTATAGTGCAATGTCTATGGGGGCCTTAAGAGAACAACATTAAAAATAATGTATTCAATTAAAACCAAGTACATTAAATAAATTAGATAAGAGTAAATTTTTCCGAATTAAAGAAAAAGTAAAAAAAAATTTTTGTCAGCAATATTTCTTACCAAAATAATTTTTGAGTATTAAAAGAGTTGTAAATATGTGTGTTTGACGCTTTAAAAAACTGAATTGCTTACAATTATGTATACGGTTGGATGGATAATTTAAATTATGTATCGCATGAGTTATATTTCTATTTAAAAACATCGATAACATCACGGCGTAACCGGTAAAATAAAAATCTTGAACAGAACATGAGTTTGAAACTAAAAATTATACAGAATATTTTTAAGACATCAGGCATGTTTTAATTCATTCATTTTATTTACCCAATACTATATAGCTACTACGTCTAACTTACATAGAATATGATTTTCTTAAAAACAAAAATAAATAAATAAATTTTTCATATATTTACTGTTTTGTATAAAACTTAAGAGGTAGGTGGTTAAATGATATTAGATAAATAATAATGAAGAAAAATGCAACATTTTGTTTGTAAATAAATTAACGAAAAATAGCAAATACAACTGTGAATAAATTATGATATTAACTAGCCTTACTCATTATTGATGTCTGTATAAAGAATATAGACTCACCTTTTGAAATATTGATGTCGTAAGATTCTTAGCCAGTGGAATCTCGTTGGTACCACGTCGTCGAGACGCCGAGGCCCGATAGCACGAGAACCAAAAAACTCGGTGCGTTTCATTCGCTGCTTAGAGATGAAGTGTCGTCTTGAGATCGTCAGAAACCACCCTCTGTCCACGTTTCGAGTTGGTCGGTAGCAAGAGGGTATACCCATAAATCACTCTATTGTATTGCGATTTTGAGTGGCGATAATTTAAGTTAATTGTCATGGTAATACGATACTTTGCATCAGTTTCTATATTTGTGACACAAAATACAAAAGAGAAGCCAAATTCTCCGTACTTAAAACATAATAAATGAGATAGCCAGTTTAACAATTTTACGAAATAACAGGAAGTAATATATTTTAACAAAGTCGTTAGAATACAGCATTGACTTAGATCACATTATAGTACACTAAAAGAAAAATATTAAATGTAAAAATATGAAAAGAAATACTACATACTTTCCCAAACAATTACTTTAAGGATTCTGAAAAAGTCACGTCTCTGTAGCAAAATAAATAATTTTTACCTACAATTACATACGATGTAAGAAATTTATGCACGTAACTTATCTGTCCCTTTCTAAAGAGAATGCGAATCTTACCATGGGATCGAACTTATAATTAACTTCCTCTTCTTCTTATACGCTTCCAGCATCTAAACGTTCATCTGTCCTCCAGCAAGAGTAAAAATTCCCCCTACATTTCCAATTCCGTAACTAAACTCTTATCTCTTACAGTTACAATTTTTTTTCATCCAGGTCATTCTTCCTTCTATTCTAGCCAATAAAATCTATCATAATATCTCATAGTTATTACCTCCTATTATATGTCCCAAATATAAAACTTTTTGTTATTTTATAATTTGTAACAGTCCACGTTTCGTTTCAACTTTTCTTAACACTTTCTCATTTGTTACATCATGATTAAAATGTGATTTTAATTTGAGAGATCTTGTTTCAGGGCACTATGGACCATATTATTATGGACCATATATAATATTTTACCATGCTACGTTTTAAGCGTAGAAAAATTTTCCTGTCATCGCAGTTCTTATTTTAGATTTGTTCATCACCATGAAGATATTTGAACTCGTCAAACCTTTCCAAAAATTTACTATCTACTAAATTTGGATTTTTAGGACTGGTTATCTTGTTTGTTAATGATCATAAACTTTGTTTTATCAATAATTTTGATTAGGCCAAATACTTTTTCTGTTCCGTGTTGTTTACCTCTTTTAATTGGTTGTGGTGTTGGGCTTCCACTGCTAACATAACTGGGGGCAAGATTGAAATTTTCTCCAAAATAGTGTCAAATAAAAAAGAACATAAACATGACACTTTCTTACTTTATTATAAACTTCAACGTACTTACAATTGACATAGGACACGGTTGCGACTTACATTTGGTCGGATCAGCAAATATACTCACCAGATTGAGATATGAATATGAATGCTTTGTGTTTAAATTCGTTGCTTTTTAAATATGCGGCTAAAGTTCTTGCAAGGCTTGTTTTTTACAATAATAATTTTCATTTATTTATTTATTTATTGTTTTACCAATGTCACATTCGGATTTGACCTAATTTTAATTCGAATGTGTGTAAAACAATTTGATTTGGGTTTAATTAGAAATTTAATAGATTTATTAAAATTTCTTAAGATTTTGTTTTCCTTTACCGTACATGGTTTGAAATCGCTATCTGAAATATCTTCTTCACATAGATAAAAGGGGAGATAAAATACAGCCTGGCATACCCCCTTACCTTAATTAAGCAAGGAAAAGAGGAAGAAAAACGCGGATCAGGATGGCAAAGGGTTTCCTGGTTGAAAAATCTACGTACGTGGTTCAACACAACAACCACAAATCGATAGGCACTACAAGAAGAAGAAGACACCTCCTCTGCTATTTGCATTTCTTGAGTTGACAGTAAGTTTTTGATCCGGAGCTTCTGTCGATTTATTTCAATATAGATTTTAAATAATCTATAGATCCCTTGTAGGGGAAACCGGGGAAATACTGCGCACGGGGGAATATCGCGCATCAGTATCTTGGCAACACGGCGTAAGTATTGCAACATTCAACACAGTGCGCCGTCTCGTATTTGCTAGCCGACCACATGTTTGTAATATGACTACATTCGTAGTATTGGTTTAGACAAGGTAACAGATTGTTTGTTTTTCGTGTCGGGGTAATTTCGTGCTGCGCGGTATTACCCCGTGTAAGAATTTTTGCTGATATAGTGTTTTTATTGCATTTTAGATTCCAAAATGCCCCGTGCTTACGTTCGGGGAACTGAAAGATTAAAATGGATAGAAGATGAACTAAAAGCTGCGATCACTGCTATACGATCTGGGCGAAAAATATGGGAAGTAGGTCGATCATTCAATGTTCCAGAATCCACTCTACGTGACAAACTAAAGTCCAATAGCCATAAAAAAATAAAACTTGGCAGGAAACCAATTTTTAATGATGAACAGGAATCCACCATAGCCAACCATGTTAAAAAGTTGGCGAATATGTGTTTTGGAGTCACAGCATCAGAACTAAGGCGTTTAGCATACCAGTTTGCTGCAGAAAATAAAATAAAACACCGTTTCGGCTCGATAAAGAAGATCGCTGGTGAAGATTGGTTAGAACTCTTTTTAAAACATCATCCAGACATTAGTGTTAGAAAACCCGAAGGTACCAGTCAAAACCGCATTTCTGCATTCAGTAAAGATGAGGTTGAACGATTTTTTAACAATCTGCTCACAGTTATGGAAAAGTTCAAATTTCCTGAGAGTCGAATTTTTAATGTAGATGAAACGGGCATTTCTACGTTCCAGAAACCATAAAAAATTTTGGCACCAAAAGGTCAAAAACAAGTAGGATCCGTAATATATTGGGAAAGAGGGAAAAATGTTACCATAGTATGCGCTGTAAATGTTTCAGGACAGTTTGTCCCTCCTATGTTATATTCCCTCGAATACGTATGAATTCACAATTAATGAGAGGATGCCCAATTGGAGCAATCTACAGATGTTCAAAAAACGGTTGGACAAATGAAGAGTAATTTTTTGACTGGATAAAACATTTTTGTCAGCATATAAAGGCCTTCAGTGCTTCTCATATTGGATAACCATGGGAGTCACATTTCTTTGGAGAATTATACTTACTGCAGATCACACGGAATTGTTATGGTTTCACTTCCCCCTCATACCTCACACAGGCTTCAACCTCTTGACCTAACTTTTTTTAGACGCCTAAATAATGCTTTCAATCGAGAGTGCGACTTGTATCTAAGAACCCATACTCATGAAAAGATCACATATTTTGAACTTGCTTCCATTTTTAACAGAGCATACCTGAGAGTTGCCACGATGGACAAAGGACTATCCGGGTTCCGTGCTGCTGGAATATGGTCCATAGATCCTAATAAATTCTCTTAAGATGATTTCAGCTTAATAGATCACATTGAAGTTTCAGATATGCACGTTGTAATGGACTTAGAAACCGACGTTATCAATGTTGACAGGGCCCTTGATCAGTCGAGATGTGACGAAACTCTGCAGAGAACTCCACCGAGAAATACCGAACCCCAACCAGGACCATCGAGATGTGATGAAACTATGCACAAGACTCCATCTTATAATGCCAAATTGAAACCTGGAACGTCAGGAAATATTAAAACTCAGTTTAGTATACCCATTGAAAAGCAAGCTCCTCTTCCTTCCAAATTTATAAAGAAAAGTTCCAAATCACGTGCAAAACAACACTCAGAAATTTTCACTTCCACGCCACTAAAAACGCATTTAGAAATAAAACAAGAAAAGAGAATTATTAAGAAAAAGCTGAAGAGGCCAAAAAAAAAAATTAAACCAAGAAAAAAACAACAGGAACCGTAGGAAAACTGGCTACTAAAGCAAAGAAACGACCTGTACGCAAGAAAGCTGGAGTTAGAAACTTACATTTTGATGATTCTGAGTCTAAAAGTTATGATGAGAGTAAGCTTTATGATGATGATGAAATTAGATGATGTAGATCTAACATTAGAAAATGAGGAGTGTTTGGTGTGCGGTGAATTCGGACGAGACAAATAAATTTGGTACCGTTGTGTAATGTGTTCGAATTGGGCTCATTCAGTATATAGTGGTTGGGACTCAGCAGTTAATTATACCTGCGATATTTGTGCCAAGGTCGAACGAAAGATAGTCAGAAAGTAAAATTATCTCTCTAAAATGAGGAGTGTTTGCTGTGCGGTGAATTCGCACGAGACAAAGAAATTTGGTACCGTTGTGTAATGTGTTCGAATTGGTGTCATTCAGAATGTAGTGGTTGGGACTAAGCAGTTAATTATACATGCGATATATGTGCCAAGCTCGAACGAAAGACAATCAGAAAGTAAAATTATCTCTTTAATGTTTTTTTTTAAATTTTGTCTTTAAGAAAGCTGTTTTGTTTACAATATTTGCTTTATTACAATCAATTTTTTTTTCGAATAAAGATTTATTTAATTCTGCGCAGAATTACCCCGTACTTGGGGGAATATCGCGCAATGATAGTTTTTTAAAGTAAATTTTTTTCTTCAAAATCCGTTAAACTTTAATCCTATTTTTTATGAGAATAACGTACACAAGATATACAAGTTTCAGTAGTTAAATTATGGAAGTTTGTTTGCACATAGGAAACTTTTTGTAAGTATTTTACCTTAGGTGCGCAGAATTCCCTCGGTTTCCCCTATTAACTCCAATTTTTTTGAGTCTGTTTATTATTATTTGATGTTTTATGCCATCAAAAAAATTTTGACAATTTTTAAATGCTATAAAGGCTCTTTCCATATGTCATATTTTTTAATAATAAATTACATACATTACATGGCTTATCAATTGTATTTTTAAAATCAAATTTCATTTTACAGCTGACTTCACATTTTTTTTTGTTCTTGAATGAAACATTTTTAGAAATACTTTTAAGGCATGACTCATTATGCTTTTAAGTATGTAGTCTTCACAATTGTACGCGTTGGCTTTTTTTGGCAAAGTCATTCAGATAGTACTTCTCGTCTATCACAAATTTTGATAAATAGCCGACATAAATGTTTTTACTTACTTATTTACTCTGTGGCGTTAAAACCCTTCGTAGTTTTTAGCTGACTTGGCAAAATACCTTCATTCGTTTCTGTCTTGGGTAAGCTCCATCCAATTCTCCAGGCCCATAGCTTTAAGGTCTCCTGCTATGTTATCTCTCTAGCGGAGTCGAGGTCGTCCACGTGGTCTTCTTTCAGTTGGAGCTTCTTCCCATACCAGTCTTACTATTCTTTCGTCAGAATGACTTCTTAGTTGTCCCGCCAACTGGAGTCTTCTGGACTTTTTTCTTTTATTATGTTATCGTCTGGATATAGTTCTTCGAGCTCTTTGTTAGTTGTGATCCTATATGGCCTTGCTGCTCCATCAAGCAGAGGACCAAAGATCTTCCTTAGGATTTTTGATATTGTTATTCTACCCAATTTTTAGAACCATACTTTTCTTATTGCGGGATTTCGCAGAGGTATGATAAAAAAATACTGAACAACTGAAAAGACTGAAATGACTGAAACAACTATAACCACAGATTGTATATCTATAGGTATATAAATTATATATACTGCATTCTGATACGGCTGTGTATAGTTGTAGAATTTCTTAGTCTCAGTCTCCTTATCTGCCATTTACTTTCTTTCATTCCATCTCTCTTTTGTTTGTGTTTCTTGTTAGATGTTGCAGACATGTGGTCTCTTAAAATTAACAATTGTTAATTTAGTCTTGATAAAATCAGCGTAGTCCACGATAAGAATGATATGCTTCCCCTCTTCGGGCACTCCTAGAGTGCCATATGCTTTTTTTTTAATTGTCTTATTTTATTTCATATGTCCCTAATTATTATGTTATATTTTTCAGTGTTATTTTTTAGTTTACGCCATTCTTCCATTCTATTAAGGATCTCTTCTGTCATTCAAGATTGCTTTGATTCTCGCTTAGTGTATTTGACCAATATTCTTCTGCAGTTTGCTTCCCATTTGATTATATCCCATTTCTTATTGCTTATTATTTATTATTGCTTCCCATGTGATGATAAGTGTTTCGGAGTTTTTCTATATTATAGACTCAAGTTCTTCGTTTTTGTTAGTTTCCTTTAAAGCATCGATGTCTTACCTTATTTTTTTTGTAAACCTATTGGTTTTTCCCTAAAATTAAAGTGTTCTATTAGAGGATTGTGGTTTAAGTGAATGTCCGTTCTAGGACATGTGACCCGTCTCACGTCATTTCGAAAATGCCTATTGATCATAAAATTATGGATTTGATTTCTTACTATCTGTTGGCAAGTACCCTGGGAAAATTTTTATGTGTAGAGACGTCTTGAAAATATTATCAGTATATACAAAATAAAATTAAGCAGGCAAAGCAGATACTAAAAAATAGATGCGCAGACATCGTCTACTTGAAGGGGAACAGTATGGCCTTAAATAAATAGCTTTAATATTGGTAAATAAATACATTGTAAACGACTATATCTTGATTTTCGTTACTTCCTATTCTTATACTTGTCTAAAATACTCTTATATCTCCACATTTGTTATAATTATTTTAATCAATAGTTTTTTCCAGGAATTGGCTACCACATTGTCCTAAACCTGTTATCACGGGGATGCAAAGTAATAGTGGCTGATAGGCTTGTAGATGACGAAATCAAACAACGAATAATTAAAATAACAAAAAATCGTGAAGTTTATTTTGAATATGTGGACTTAGCATCGTTTAAGTCTGTTAGAGAGTTAGTTGAGAGAATTAAAAAGAAAGAAGATAAAATCGACATATTGATAAATAACGCAGGCATTGCAATGTGGTTTGGTCCTTTATCTGAAGACGCCTTGAGTGTAGTTATGCAAGTTAATTACTATAGTCCGTTTTTGATCACTCATTTGCTAAAGGGTAAGTAAATAATATCATTACATTACATCGTACTTTTTACTATCCATTTTTCCATGTATATATTGTGGTCCATTCATTCCGTTTGACTTTCCTTTGAATATTTATGGTTTTTAAAAAAACCATTATTTTGACGACGTTTCGGCAAGGTGGCACTTACCATTGTCAAGTTAGTTAGTCATTCTTCTTGCTAGTGCTTGAAATAAACTGACTCTCCCGGTCGAAGCGGTTACTTATATAGTCAATCTTGGCGCGCTTGTTATAAACGTTTCTTGGTAACGGTTCTTGTGATTGTTCCTGTGAGATAATAGGTAGGAGGGATCGTACTCGTCGGTCTTGTTGCTGTTTTATTTTTGTCTTTTTCTTCAATACCGTTTTCCATGTCGTTGAAAGTCTTTGAGCACCATCCCTTGGGTTGAGACTGTTAGGACTATTAGGAATAGAAATAGAAAAAAAGTATGGGTAGCGAGATATGGTAAAAATTTCAATAAGTGATTACCGGTGGAAATAAACTAAAAAAAATAAATCTATTTGCTCCTGTTCCACCAGTGAGTGCGGCAACTAGTCAGCGTCTGTTCACCTAGTTGGTGCAGCGTCTTTAGGATCCAGGAACTTAAAATACCTGTTGCTATAACAAATGAGTAACTGGGCCCAAATTACACGTAACGGTATAATCGCTAAGTTACCCCAGGTGGACAATCCACTAGTTTAAGGATGGCAGCAACTAGGGACTTGGTTTGTAGCAGACCCAGATCTATAAGAAAGTGCTCGAGCGAGTCTAAGTGCTGGAACAAAATCCCTAAAATGATGACAACCGAGCCAATCTGTAGCTCTAAATTGTGTAAGGTAAGCAATCTTTGTTTGTTACCCAGTCGATCTTCTTCTTCTTGTGGTGCCTATCCGTTACGGATGTTGGCTACTAGCATGGCAATTCTAACTTTATTGACCGCAGCTCGAAATAGTCCTGAAGTGGTCAAGGAAAACCATTTTCGTAAGTTCTATAGCCAAGATATTCTTCTTCTGGTCCCCTCTTTCCCTTTCCCTTTCCCTTTCCCTGTAATATAAGTTGCAGCAGGTCATATCTATGATCGTTTCGCATTATATGTCCAAGATATTCTAGATATAATTTTAAATGTTTTATCCATCCGACGTAGAACCTCAATGTTTGTTATTCGGTCCACCCAGGAGATCCTCAGTATCGGTCTATAACACCACATCTCAAACGCCTCGAGTTTTCCCATGGATGCCTCGGTTAGTGTCCATGATTCAACCCCATAGAGCAGCACTGTAAATACGTAGCATCTCAATAAACAGATTTTCGTTTTTAAGAGTAGGTCGTGGCTCTTAAATATCTTGCTCATTCTGACAAATGCTGACCTGGCTTTTTCAATTCTTTATTTTTTCTCAACTGAGTGGTCCTATTGGTCGTTTATGGTGGTTCCTAAATAGTAGTAACGGGGCGCTTGGAGTATTTGTTGCTGATCTACCAGTAATTGACTAGGTGGAATATGCTTCTTACTGATGACCATGTACTTTGTTTCAACATATCTTACAACATAAACTACATATCTGATGTTATTCAGGCGCTCACTATTTATGAGAATACCCTCTTCGATATGCTCTAAGGCCTGGCTCATGACGTGTTCCGAAAAGACGTTAAATAATAGGGGAGAGAGTATGCAGCCCTGTCGTACTTCTCTCTTTATTGCAACTTCTTCTGTTGCAGTTGCCTTTAGTATATATTCATGAGCTTATCGTGCTTGATTCTGTCGAAAGCTTTCTGGTAGTCGATAAAGCATACATAAATATCGCAGTTGACGTCTCTGCACCTTTGAAATAATACGTGAACCGCGAACAAGGCTTCTCTTGTAATTAACGCATCCCTGAATCCAAACTGCGTTCGTGAGATCTGTGACTCTCATTTCTGATAAATTCTTCTGTGTATTATCTTTAAGAAGGTCCTAAGAATGTGGCTCATTAGACTGATAATACGAAGTTCTTTGCATTTTTTTGCATTAGGTTTTTTAGGAATAGCTATAAATGTAGATTTTAACCAGCTCTCTGAGATTTTTCCCGAGTCATATATTTTATTGAACGTTGTCGTAGGCCATTTTACTCCTTCGTCTCCCATGCTTTTTAGAAATTCTGAATGAAAGTTGTCGGGCCCTAGTGCTTTGCCTGCTTTGGTTGCTTTATTTGCTACTTTGACTTCGTCTTGAGTGATTGGTGGTCCTGTGTCGTATTTCATAATTATCTGGTTGTTATCTCTATCGTCATCGAATGTCTTCTCAACGTATCTCTTCCATATATTCTTTGTTTGTTCAATGTCTATTACCGGGTCGCCATGATCATCAGTCATATGTCCTGATCTCTTGGGTTTGTACATTCCTGCTGCCTCTTTTACCTTCTTGTGGAGATTAAACGAGTCGTGTCTACTTTCCAATGATTCTATTTCTCTGCATTGATCTTCCAACCATTTGTTTTTGGTTTCTCTAATAGTTTTTCTTATTTCTTTGTCAATTCGTTTATACTCCCACATGTCTCTGTTTTTAGCCCAGTCGATAGATTTAAAGATATATAGTGGACTAACGATATGATTTTAAATTATAGAGTTTAAGTCATCTATATTCTTATCCTTTGCTACTAAAATTGTTCGTTCACTTAACGAATTGTAATTTTTGTGGTTAGCAATGATGTTCGGGAACACTTTATTAATAAGCTTGTCTTTTGTTGAGACAAAATGTTAAAAATTCGACGAAAATGAAAGCAGGCCATTTCATTATTCGACACAAATACGGCCATTACCGATAGCCAACAATTGCTTGTGGAACTCTTCGACAGAAAGAACGTTTGTCAATGTAACTTACTTATTTGTAGTAATTCAGTTTATTAACTTATCTTGCATTTGCTTCTGTTGTGGGTTTAACATTGGTACATTCGTTCGAACTAATTGGTTCAATGCATCTCAATCATATTCACTTCCGAGTTCCAATTCTCGATTAAATGTGACGTTGAATTCACGATTTGGTAAGGGGAATTCTAGCTAAACTAACAAACTGCCACCTGCAGTTTAGCGGGCAAAGTTATATATCTCCTCATTCATCTGTAGATTGGGATTCAATAAACTAATACATCCACTATGGAGGTGGATCTAACAGATCCACATTCAATTGGATAGGGGCCTTCTTCAAGAGTCACAACCTCTCTCTTGATACAAAAGTAAGAATGCTGCGATGCTACGTCTTCTCTGTTTCAGATTATGCGAAATGAATCCAGATATGCTCTTCTTCAAGCCATCCTGCAAGGAAAAATATTTGGAAAACGAGGTCCAGGAAGAAGAAGAAAACCTTGGTTAAAGTACCTTAGAATTTTCCGCGCTGCTGCAGATAAGACAAAGATTGCCATGATGATCGCCAACATTCGTAACGGATAGGCACGTCAAGAAGAAGACACTGACACAAATTCTAGTTGAAATGTCATGTCACATTTCACCCTTGTGCTTTTTCGCAGTTTACGTGGCTTTGATGGGAAGCATGCCGAAATATTGATCGCAAAAAATGAGCATACCTGAATTAGAGGTGCAGAAAAATTTGCTTCAAGCAAATTGAGCTGTTGAAATGCTGCGCTAAATGATGGGTATACTAGGCCTTTGACAGTTCAAAGTAATTGAAATGACATCGAGCAACGAGAAGTAATTACTATTTTATTGGGAATAAACCACAATTAAAGGTTAAAATAAGTTTATTGGCGTTTCAATCTCCACTTCGGAAATTGTTCTCAAAATAAAAACATAAATAAATTAAACAATTTTACATTTTAAAGTAGACGACTTTAAAAATGCCAATATGAGATTTTTTTCCTGGTTTTTTCCTCATCATTTACTATGGAATCGCTAACAGGAGAATTTAACTGTCATCATGGCATGTGGTTGTCTTTTTAAAGACGAATTACATGCTATGATTTTTTCTGATGGATATTCTCCAGTTAAAGTTGATTTTATGTAATCGAATGACCTATCTTACACTAAAGTCGTTCCGGGAACGCAACTGAGCAATATTGGCAATATCATATTAAAGTCGTCTAGTTTAAAATGTATAATATATGTCTGAACTGTCAACATAAATGAGTCAGTTAAAATTAAATTATAAGAAGAATTTTTTCACCACGAATAAAAAACAAAATTTGTTTAATTTATTTATGTTTGTATTTTGAGAACGATTTCCGAAGTGGAGATTGAATCGTCAGTAAACTTGTAACTTCAATTGTGCCTTATTCCCAATAAAATAGTAAATAGTTTAAAATGCCACAAGAAATAGCTTCAGAACAATATTGAGCAACGAGAAGTCAGGAGGCTTCTCTTAAATAGCGAATTAGCTAAACCGCAAATCTAAGCTTACTGAAAGCTTTTTAATTTGTTTATTTTTCTACAATTTTTTAAAAGATATTAGAACAGTTTAACATTATTAAAGTTAATTTAATTGTAAACCCAATCTATTATGTTATAAATAAACCTAGAAACGAAATAGTTTTTAAAAAACTGTTTAGATTCTTAATAGTTTTTATCAGATAATTAACCTTCTTTTTTAGATCTTTTAAAGAAATCACCATCTGCTAGAATAATGTTCACATCCTCAGGATTAAGCTTTCTTGCTCAATTTTCAGAGACTAGATTCAATAGTGATGAAACTAATGATTTAGAATATAATAGCTCAAAATTTTGTCTCATAGCCGCTGCAGATAGCTTTGCTAAAAAATTAAAAAAGTACAATATCACTTCAAACTCTTTTCATCCAGGTCTTGTTAGAACAGATATGTCACGAACATTAATGGATCGTCAAATGTCGTGGCCACAATTTATTTTAGGATTTTTTGTAACTGCTTTAACAATGGTTGTTGGGAAGGTAAGTGTTTGGCAATAAATGAAATCAGATATTTACGCTTTTGAACAGCGTTTTGCTTTTGATCCCGTTTTCTTTTTATTTCTTCTTCTTTATGTACGAACGGACGCTGAATCACGCAATTTGTTTAATATACTATGTTGTATGATTTTGGACTTCCGAAGTACCGGGTGGTCCAATAAGCCGATCTCTCGGCTATATATCAGAAACTATTCATGTTATAACTTTAAAAGAAAAAATTCCTTGGTAAAAGTGACCAAGAGAAATCGCTGGAAATAAGTTTCTGGGTTAACCGCTAGGGGGCGTAACCTGTAAAGAAAAATTTGAAAACCAGTTTTTTGTGAAATATGCCCAATTATACCAAGTGTTAAATAAGTAAACTAGAAAGAGGCCTAAATTCCGCACAAAGTTGTTCAAGTACTTTTTTTTTATTTTTTCAAATAAAGGGTGGGGTACAGTAGAAAAGTATTTGTGGATAAATACCTATAACTTTGGTTTGGATCAACCGATTTTAACGAAATTAGTGTCAATACAAAGAGTGTGGATGAATTAATTTACATCTACTATAAAATAATTGCATTTAGTTTTAATTGTCATGGGTAGAGGGTACTTTTGAATAGAAAAAATTAAAATTTGTTTTTATTTAAAATTTTTAATGGAAACACCTATTTATTGTAAATTATAATGGAACTGGATTAAATTCTTAACAAAATGGCGCAAGCCGCATGTTGATAGCTTTTGTCGAACTCGAGATATGAATAAAAACGTATAAACATAAGTAAGTATAGTATTGACTCACCCTTTATTATAACTTAAAATTAAATATGTGAAAGATCATACAAATGTCTAAATCATTAAAACTTAAAGTCCAATTAAATTTTCAAATTGTTTTCCATCGTTGTCCACACAAAGATATAATCTTTCGCACGTAGACATAACAGCTACCTCAATCTTAGTTGTGGATATACTATTTATTGCGTTTATAATGCGCTGTTTCATGTCGTCTCGCGTGGTTGGTCAAGTTTGGTACACTAAGTCCTTCAATCTTCCCCACAGATAAAAGTCTAGACATGTTAAGTCTGGAGATCTAGCTGGCCATGAAAATATACTTCCCCTTCCAATCCATTTATTCGGATAACTTGCATAAAAATAATCTCGAACTCGTCTGGAAAAGTGCGCAGGACACCCGTCATGTTGTTATAGCATATCTCTACTTGTTTGTAAGGAAATATCTTCCAATAAAATAGGCAACTAATTTTCCAGAAAATCCAAATATGTTTCTTCATTTAAAGTTCTATCAAAGAAATATGGACCTACGATCTTTCCATCAACTATACCACACCAAACATTAAGACTCCATCTACCTTGAACCTGCACCTCATGTATCCAGTGCGGATTTTCTTCAGCTCAATAATGCATATTATGCAGATTAACACCACCCGCACTATTAAACGTAGCCTCGTCTGTCCACAAAATTTTTGACATGATATGCGGTTGTTCTTCTAGCAGACCTAACATCCAATTGCAGTAATCCAGCCTTGCATCAAAATCTCTCATGTAAAGCTTGGTGGAGAACTACATGATAAGGATGCAGTCTAAAAAACAGAACAACAAATATTGGTGAAAAAGAAACCACTATATTTACTAAAACTCAAAAAATCTTGAAAAATCCACAATTGTTTCACAAAATAAATCGTGCATAAGTATTTTTAAGAAACAGATAAAAGGATAAAAGCGCCGTGTTGCCGTTTTTATCGGAATATTAAAATAACAGTTGAATCTAAAGTTTAAAGGGGATTCCAAGTTTCTGACCTAAACGTTCACTCTATATTATGAAAAACCAACCTGTGATGTTTTAAAATCCTTAGAAGAGTAGTTTTGGGTATGTTTAATTCTATAGAGATTTGCCGACTACTTATATGTGGATTCTGTTGAATTAAAGCAAGAACATTGATCGTTTAAAACAAAAGCAACATCGTTTAAAACAAGGACGATGAAAACTACCAGTTTCTCTTAATCTTCTTGCCTTTCTTTCAAATACTTCTTTGCCATAATGTCTCCTATCAGGATATCTTACAGAATATATACGTGAGGCAATAGCGGCATTTTGGTGACATTCGAAATAAACTACAAACAAATCATACAATTCTGCATTTGATATACTCATCACGAAATATTAGTACTGATAATTAATTGCTAATATTAGCAAAATTAATATCTATTGAAAAAAGTTCTTAACAATGTTTTGACTGCTGTCAATAAATAAACAATATATGATCTCCCCGTCAAATTCATTGTCGTAGCCTACTTAGTTTCGAAAAAACAATTTTTAATCATATGAAATAACAATGGTCAAAATCGGTATCAACGTTAAGATTCTTCTGCTATAAAAAAATTTTAAAGTACCTACTGACTTATTTTTTAATTTAATTTATAATACAGGGTGAGTCAATACTATACTTACTTATGTTTATGCGTTTTTATTCATATCTCGAGTTCGACAAAAGCTATTAACATGCGGTTTGCACATTTTTGTTAAGAATTTAATCCAGTTCCATTATAATTTACAATAAATAGGCGTTTCCATTGAACATTTTAAAGAAAAACAAATTTTAATTTTTTCTATTCGAAAGTACCCTCTACCTATGGCAATTAAAACTAAATGCAATTATTTTATAGTAGATGTAAATTAACTCATCCACACTCTTTCGAATGACACTAATTTCGTTAAAATCGGTTGATCCAAACGAAAGTTATAGGTATTTATCCACAAATACTTTCCCACTCTCTCCCACTCTTTATTTGAAAATATAAAAAAAAGTACTTGAACAACTTTATGCAAAATTTAGGCCTCTTTCTTGTTTACTTATTTAACACTTGGGCATATTTCCCAAAAAACTGGTTTTCAAAGTTTTCTTCACAGGTTACGCCTCCTAGCGGTTAACTCAGAAACTTGAAAGTTATTTCCAGCGATTTCTCTTGGGCACTTTTATTAAGGAATTTTTTCTCCTAAAGTTATAACATGAATAGTTTCTGATATATAGCCGAGAGATCGGCTTATTGGACCACCCGGTACACTGAGGATTAAACACACCACACACCAACTCTGGTCCAAAAAATATACAAATAAAAAATTTCGGACCCAGCTGATCTCTTCCATTCTTGTTCCCTAAAGTCGCTTTAAATTAAAGTTGCTCTTCTTTCTATTCGCGGTTATTCTTTCTCATGGCTAATTGTGATAAGCCAAGAAATGCAACCACAAAATGTGTTAACTGTGGACAAAGTCATCCAGCAAACTATCGATGCTACATTGTAATAAATTATAAAATATTATAAACAATTGTATAAAAAAAAAACTTCCCACTCATACCCAATGCGATAATGCCAAATAAAGACCCACCAATACTAGGTCAAAATTTTCAAAATAAAACCTATGGACAAGCAATATCACAAAATATAACTAAAGTTGCCAAAAATACACAATATCTAGGTACATCAAACGCAAATATCAATATTAAGCTCGAGTATTTCAAGTACAAACTAATGAAGATGAATGAGCCTATTACAAATTTAAAAGAGGTTATTCTTTGTATGTGGGTATATTTTATTTATTACAAATTTGGAAAAACGCACTCAAGGACAAATCGTAAAACAGAAATGGCTAATCAATTAATAATCCTTAAATGGAATGCTAATAGACTTCTGCAGCACCAACAAGAACTGCAGATAATTGTTATCCCATATGCCGATAATTCTAGATTATAGAAAAAAAATGATATATGTACCTTATTGTCGAAACACATTTCACCAATGAGTCATCTATAAGATTTAAGAGATTTATGACGTAAAGTTAAAGATGGAAGCGCAATTATTATAAAAGGTACCTACTGCATAAACAAGAAATAGGGCATAAGTCTGAACAAATACAAGCTACATATGTGAATGTTAAAACAAAAACCTACAAAATTGTAGTAACAGTATTATATTTCCCATCAAAGCATTCGATCAAAAAGGAGCAATATATACACTTTCTTAACAGACAAGGATACATATTCATTGTGGAAAGTGACATCAACACAAGGCACACTTCTTGGGGAACTAGATTTACCACAGCTAAAGGCAAGAAACTTCTGACAGCAAGCAATCAGCTTAAATGTGAGAATATTGTGAGAGACTATGTGAGAAAAGCTATTTGCTTATTTCTTTATTACTCATTTTAAAAGAGAAAGTGTCCTCCATTTTTTTTTAATAGTAAATTGTCAAAATTAGTTCAAACTTTCTATTTATGTGTAGCTTTTAGATGAAAAATGAAAAAATGCAATGAAGATATGTCTGATATAGAAGAAATTAATGACTCAGATGACGGAGAATGGAGCGAAGAAGACGGAAAGATTGTAACCAAAGGAGACCATAATTCAGGTTCAGAGATAGAGTTGGAAGACATTGAGGAAAATGAGGCTGTTTATGCTAGTGACTTCGGTTCCGCTATGGAAGTAGATTCTGACAGTCTGCCTGGCGAAATCGGTAATAACTTGATGATAGATGATTTGTAAAATGCACGATATCATTATAAATGATATCGTGCATTTTACAAATCTGTATATTAAAAAAAAGAGAGAGGGGGTTAATTATAGCAGAGAAAGAGCAGTTAAAGTTACAAGTAAATCTGAAATGATGGCTTTGTTTGAATTATTGTTTCTAATTGGTACTAAAAAAGGAAGTCGGACTAATATCCAGAAACTGTGGACAAATGACGGACCAGGTTTGCCAATTTTGAGGGCCTGCATGAGCTATAGGCGGTTTCAATTATTGCTGCGTTGTATAAGGTTTGACGATAAAGAAACACGAGAACAACGTCAAAAATTGGATAAACTGGCGGCAATTAGAGTATTTTTAGACAAGTTATTTTTAGACAAGACAACTGTAAGAAATATTATAATCACAGTTACTATGTAACCATAGATGAAAAACTGGAACCTTTTAGAGGACGATGCAGCTTTATCCAATATAAACCGACCAAATACGGTTTAAAAATTTTTGCGCTTTGCAATGCCGAAACTTATTATACCAGTGCTTTTGAAATTTACTGTGGCAAACAGCCTGAGGGACCCTACTGTAAATCTAACTCTCCATCTGATATAGTAAACAGACTAGTTGCGCATATAAAAACTACTAATAGAAATCTAACCACCGATAATTGGTACACCAGCTATCCTTTGGCATGTTCACTTTTGAAACAAAAAATTACAACCATTGGTACTCTGCGAAAAAATAAATCAGAAATACCTCCTGAGTTTTTGCCCCACAAAGATCGTGCAATTGGATCTTCGTGCCATGGTTTTCAAAAAGAGGTATGTATGGTGTCTTACGTTCAAAAAAAGTCAACATCTGTAGTATTACTTTCTACTATGCATGATGATGGAAAAATTGACGAGAAAACTGGAAAGCCCGAGATAATTCTTGACTACAATAAGACCAAGGGTGGCGTCGATACAGTCGACCAATTATGTGGGGGATATTCTGTTTCACGAAACACCAGCAGGTAGCCCTTAGCATTATTTTATGCTCTTTTCAATGCTGCTGGAATAAATGCCCAGGTTTTATATAACAGTAACCAAAACAACGCAAAGAGGCCAAGAAGAATTTTTCTTAAAAATTTATCATTTCAACTTATGAAATCTCACCTAGAGAAAAGGTCTAAAATGTCGTCGTTACCTTCAGATATTCAGTTATTTTTAACGACTTACAAACCTAAAGAAGATGCACAAAAACATGATGTACCAAGAAAAAAGCGGGGACGTTGCGCCATATGTGGAAGACAGAAAAATAAATTTACGTCACAATTGTGTGACAAATGTGATAATTTTGTCTGTCAATTTAATGGAAACTGATGAAAGTGACTAACTTTTTATGTTTACAGTGTTTGTTATGTAAAATATACGTTTAATAAATATTTAAAACAATTTCCTAAAACTTTATTTACTTATAAGCCATTTAAACAGTTCTAGAACTTTAATTTGCTGCTGGTAGCATATTTGCACCACGCGTCCACTCACGCGATAATTATAGGCGCGTCCGCTCGAGGGTTAAGTAAAAAACAATGTATAGTTAACTGTAAAACACAACAACGGTTTACAAGACCATCCTTTCTTAAAAATTGCGAAACGTAATACTTATTCGTTCAAACTAAGTTGGCACCACTGGCGCCATGCGGTTAAATAAATTTTCTAGTATTACAAATGACTTCTTTCCTTTCCGTTTAAACCCTTTCTTTAGATAAAGAGAATAAATAAAATGAAATAAATGTGTTGGAAATTGAAAACAATACTTATTTATTTTAAGTAAATTTTCATCAAGTAACTAAAAAATTAAAGAATCCGTTTCCATTGATAATAAAAACTTTTAATCTGTTTTAGACTGCTGAAGAAGGTGCTCAAACTGCCATACATCTAGCATGTGCAAACGAAGTTGAAGGAGTAACAGGAAAATTTTTCGCTGAAACGGTGCCAAGATTTAAGCCGGGATTAGCGCATGATAAATCGCTTTGCAATGCTATTTGGCTGCATTCTGAGAGAGTTGTTGGACTTAAAGATGAAGAAAAACTGCTTTAAAACTTTTTCATATAATGCGAAGTTACATAAATGTAAATGTTATAACAATTTTTATGAGTTGTTGTTTTTATTATTTAACGTCCTTTTTTTTTCAACATGAATTTTTTTAAATAAAAACAGTGTCAATGGTCATTGCAGCCGAGACACACTAATTTAAATAAAAACATTTATTATTATTCATTTATCAATGTAGTGCCACTATAAACATATAGTTTCAAAAGTTACCTACGCATCGCCCAAAATTTTCGCTATTATTAACTATTTTCAGAAACTACTGTTATAGATCATTTATAGAAAAATATCATATATTTTTTTAAAGAGATACTGTTTTTTTAAATAAAAAAATTTTGAAACTAAAAAAATTTATTTCTAATTAAAATGTATTTAACAATTTTATTATCGTGTATTTCCACAACAGATGTCGATGCAAGCCAGGATTCGAGCTCTAATACTGCTAACAAGTCGATCAGTCATTTCCTGTGGCAGATTCTCCCATTCTTCTCTACAAACAATTGTAAGTTCATGACGGGTTATAGGAGGTTTCTTTGGTCATGATCAGTTCTGGAGAGCACATCTCAAGCATGTTCAATGGTAGTCATTCTGTCATTCTGTCTCAAGGTAGTCAATAACTGCTTGGGTTTTATGTAGGCGGGCGTTATCATCCATAAATATAAAATTTTCACTCACAGCTCCTCGCAATATTCTCATATGAGGTTCTAAAATCCTTGTGATGTACCTTTGTCCTGTTAAAGTTCCGTCAATAACCACTAATTCCGTGGGTCTACCTGCCAAAACGAAATATCACTGCCACCAGCGAAAGAATGTATGGGATCGGCATGTGCTAGTTCTGCAGCCCTTGTTGACTCTCGCCAAACACAAATTTGCCAGCTATCGCTATAAGCAAATTCTGGTGTCGTCTGAAAAAAACACAAAATTTCAAAACCGTTGAGGGAGCTATATGTGTTCTTGAGGCCACATGTTCTTGGATGCGGTGCAAAACATGTCTAAGTTGTAGCTGAGGAACTCTTATTGGTCGACGACTCCTCAAACCTTACTCTAAAATTCTTCTTGTTATAACCAACGATACTCTAACTCCTGTTGCATGCCTAAGGTCTCTTTGGAGGGCTTGTACAGACAGAAGAATTTTTCCGAATAGAACTTTTGATATATCTATTCTGTTGTTCATTGGTAACTCTGAGTGTACCAGAGCGAGCTCTATTTGTATCGAATTTGCCTTCAGAAACCTATTCCATATCCGTGAGACATCACTCAATCACTCTGAGAAACACCCACTCTTTTCGCCACGAACCACTGTGAATGGCATTCTTTAACTAAACCGATAATTCTTGCACGGTCCAACTCAGAAATTAAATTACGCTTCATTATAAATCACGTTTTCACAAATAAATGTTTACAGCTTGTCAAAACCAGACCAATTAAATGAGTATTTAAATAAAATAAAAAACCAAAAAAGGTGTATTTTATATAAAAAAAGGCCTATTAAATATATGTGATAAGGGTACAGATTTGTAAAAGTGAAAAAGTCGTAAATACGAAGGGTGACGCATAACTTTTAAAACTATGTGAATGTAGATATATATATATATATATATATATATATATATATATATATATATATATATATATATATATATATGCTTTTGATGTTAACACCGGAGCTATTTGTGGTTTCTATGGTTTTGACTCCGCATTGAATAACTTTGGTTTTCTTGCCGAAGTTTCTGCAAGATTACATTTGCCATTGTCAACTCAGATTAGTTCCGCTTCTTCTAGATGTTCGAAGGAAACTCATCAGTTCGATGTTCATTAGTATAGAGATGGTCAATAAGCATGAAAATTTATGCAGAAGCTTGTGGATATTACCTGGTCTAAATTTTGTGTTGCTGAACCCAAAAAATCCGCGAATATATAATGCGATCAAGGAAACCATTTTCCGTTGAATTACTCTAATATACTATTTAGAATATTATCATTAAGCAAGTTTGTTCTGTCGTCGCCTAGTTCTTATAACAAACTTCCTTAGATTTTCAATCCATTTAATCTCTTTGTCGATACTCCATAAATATCGAACTCTTGAAGTGAATTCTTCAATATTTATCAACTTTGTCTTAGTCTAGGATACTTATGGAAACTAATTATTTGGCGTATAATCAGGAACATTAACACTACTTACGTATGAATAATACTTAAATGATTTGGTGCTCCATTTTGAGATATTGAGAAAATGTCTTATTCAGTGGGGATAATATTTATTAAACAAAAATACTTTTTTACGTGCATATTTCATAAAAACGTAATATTTTGATAAATATTTCACTCTAGCTCAAAGAACGCGCAACTTGTACACTGTTATTTACAAACGACATTCTATTCAGCTTTAACGTCAGATCAGAACTATGGAGCAAAATAAGTAGCAAGCAAGTAAAAAGCCTGAGAGACTTTCACACACCTTAAGTAATGACATTAGGGTGATACAATTCATTAGAGCGTGGAGGATTAACACGTGTAAACAGAAATCACTTCACCCCGCCCCAATACTCCAGATCACCCACTTACCTCCCGATAGCACACGTCATCTGTATTGCTTAGTCGGGCCTCGTATCCCCGCTCTGAGTTACGCCCAGTTCGGTGACTTGGCGCTTAAGGATGTGGGCCCCTCTTGCCGTTTTTTGGGTTTTGTTAGTATTTTTGTGGCTTGCACCTTTTGTTAGTGCTTTATTATTTTTAAGCCGTTTTTTGTAATTTTTATAGATTTTTTTAAAGGCTGTCTGCAACATATAAAATCAACATTAGTAAATACACTGTCATGATAAAGGTGAGCGTGTTTTCTTCTTCTGATATAGCTATGGTTATCAAACTTTATTATATGTTTGCTAATGTTTACTTTTTGGGTCTTCTGTACTTCCATCTATGGTACACATCATACCCTAATATTACCCGTAGGATCTGGTTTGGCTAGTCTTCTAACTCAGCGAATTTTGTTCTGGATTTTTTCTCCATAATATCCAGTACACTTATATGTTTTAGACCTCTGAATAGAAATAGTTCAGCGACGTATCTGGGCAAGTTTGCAGCTTCTTTAAGACAGTTGTGTGCTGTTTGAATCTTCTTTTTGTTGCTGTGACTTGTGTGTCCCCATGCAAGAGATGCATATGTAATTATAGGTAGTATGATGCTGTTTATCAGTCTTAATTTTGTTTTGCTGATTTGCTTCTTCTTCCTGTGAGTCCTCTTATTGTAGCTCTGGCCGTTGCTGTTCTCTCAACTGTCACGTTAGCATGTAGTGTGAATGTTAGATCTTGGTCCATTGTGACTTCTAGCTATTTCGCTTCATTTTGCCACTAAATAGGTCTGTCTTGCAGTGTTAGCTGTTCTTCTTGGTTATCTCTTCTCTTTTTAAAGATAACCGCTTGGTTCTGGATTTATTGCTATCTTTAATTGGATAGTTCATTCTTCTATCGTATCCAGTGCAATCTGTAGATTTTGTACTGCCCTATCCAGGTTTTCATGTTTTGCCGCGATTGCTGGGGCGTCTGCATAAAGGCTGATTAGTGTACCGGGTGTTCTTGGAACGTCGCCAAAAATAAGTGGAACGAGCCAGTGTACACTACTTATAAAATCTGATTAACTTGAGTTACTCATTTATGCCCCTACTAGCAGAGTACGGCCACTAGTTTGGCGACAAGAAACGCACTTTTACAATATTGAAGAAAAGTATTTCAGAGTGCGGAACTAACCACTACATGGTAAGATCAAAATTTTACCTACCGTATCGTCCGCAACCGCTACATCGAAATGACAACCAACCAGCACAATCAAAACCACTGAAAATAAATCCACCCAAATACAATATTGATGCACTGCAAAACGACTCAACATCATTTTTATATTAAGTTACGGCTTAACCAAAAATTAACAAACCTTATCCACTCTTCAGC
Organism: Diabrotica undecimpunctata; assembly: GCF_040954645.1. Taxonomy (NCBI): domain Eukaryota; kingdom Metazoa; phylum Arthropoda; class Insecta; order Coleoptera; family Chrysomelidae; genus Diabrotica; species Diabrotica undecimpunctata. The sequence goes on from NC_092803.1 coordinate 150,270,656, forward strand.
TCAGAATACCTATTAAGAGATAATAACTAAAGTCAATGAAGCAACTTATGAAGCACTCGGCACGATCGAAAGGAACAACAAGGATGCTCCGATGTGGTGGACAAATGACATCGCTAATGCAGTACACAACAAGAAATAAGCATATCAGAAGTGGCAGCAAACAAACGACCCAGATGATAGACGAATATACGCAAGATCAAACAGAAAAGTAAAAAATCTAGTAACTAAAGCAAAAACTGTTTCCTGGGAAAGTAAATGCAAAGAGCTCAACAAATATCAACAAGATCAAGAGAAGCATGAAAAACGGTAAAAAGCTAGAGAACAAACAGAAAAGAAGTGAGTAAAATAGATTTAATAGAAGAAAGATCTTGGATCGAACATTACTCACAACTTCTGCTTAAAACAAGACCGCAATTCACGAACACCATTACAATAACATATAGTGATATACAATGAAGACGTTGAAATAACAGTGCAGGAAGTCGAAAATGCAACACAAAGTCTAAAAAATCAAAAAGCATGCGGACCACAAGGTATCCTGAACGAATTATTAAAACACAGCCCACAAGTCATGCGGTATTTACTGGCCTATGTCTTCACATTACTCTATAAAGGACATTGACCACCGGAGTAGACAAAAGCACATATTAACAACATCTACGAAAAATGAGATAGAAAGAATTGTTCAAATTACAGGGGGCTAAGTGTCATAAATTCACTCTCAAGACTTTATGGAAAAATAATAAAAAATAAAGTTAAAAAAGAGATGACAGATGTAGAAGAACAAAATGACTTTCGTGCAGGCAGATCCTGTATAGATAGCATATTTTCTCTAAAGCAGGTTATTTAGAAAAGATTAGCCCACAATCTTTTAACTGATGTAGTCTTTATAGATCTGACTAAAGCATACGATAGTGTACCACTTTTAATGTTCTGGGTAGCAATGGAAAAACAGGGAATAAATAAAAAAATATAAAAGCAGTACAACAGCTTTACAAAAATATGACGGTAAACATTAAAACTGAAAACAAATTAACTAGAGAAATTCCTATTAGTAAGGGTCTAAAGCAAGGCTGTTGCATAGCACCTACACTTTTCAAAGTATATCTGAATAAGGCGCTCTCATTGTGGAAAAGAAAATGCTGTAATATGGGTATTCCAATCGAAGACGAGATATTGTACACGATACACTTTGCTGACGACCAAGCCATTCTAGCTGAAGACGAGAGCGATATAGACTATATGCTTAGAAAACTGGAGGAGGAATACACCAAGTGGGGCCTTAGAATTATTAATATACAAAAAACCGAGTATTTAGTTATAGGAGAAAAATCAAAAAGCCTATAAATTGAAATGGGAACTATAAAATCAACTAACACCTTCAAATACTTAGGGTTCAAATAACATCAACTTTAGGTATCAACACAAGAAAATAAAAGAAGAGTTTATAAAACATTAATAGAAAGTATTGGATTTTACGGCGCAGAACTTTGGAAAATTAATTAAAAAAACATATCAAAAATTAAGGCAATGGAAATGGACTATTAAAGACAATATTGACATAATACTAGACTTGATAGGGTGAGCAACGTAGACATTAGGAGAGAAATGGAAATTGACCCAGACATAATAGATACTGTCGAAGCCAAAAGACTAAACTGGTATGGACACCTGCACATAATGTCTAAAAATAGATGGCAAAAAAGATAGAAAAATGGACTCCGCCTACTAGAAGAAAACAATGACCAATAAATGCACATATATTTTGCTGAATTTCAAATTAGTTTCAGTTGAGTTTCATCAGCAGGTAGTTAGCGATCCTTTGAAGTAAGTGGACATTTTAACCAGTGCAGTCATCAGTTCACAGTGAAGAAATTCCAGGACTAACGTTGTATGAATCCCAGGACGACACTGTGGGAATCCCATGACCAACTCAGCAGAAGTAGTCAATTCTTCTCAGTTATGGTTTCGGTGCATACATTTCGACATGGGTACCCAATTTTTTATGGACGGCCATGCCTCCTGAGGTCGTAATTACGACTGTGTGCGTGTAAGAATTTCAAATCAAAAGTCTATTCATTTTCCAATAGACGTTAGTTTATTTACTCTAAAACATAAAGATACATTATTGTATATTTCATTGCAAGAAAAAAGTTTTTTATTGCCGTTGTTCTGTTTGATGTAGCGACTCTAAAGATGGTTAAATAACCGATGCTAAAAAATTACATTTCCCTCGTATATAGTCAAACACAGAACAAAAACTCGATAAACAAGTCGTTATGAGAATATTTGTATTGTTTACAAATCTTATCAACTTATAAAATTTATTTGTTCATGACCTTCATTTTATTTAAAGAAAGTTTGGTATGTTTAGTAATAAACAAAATGTTATACAGAACAGCTAGAAGTATAACGTTTGTAACAAACAATTTTATTAACAATGAACGCTCGTATTTATTCAAGAGAAATTTTGCATCTAAGTTAATTTTTAATGAATACGGTAATCCAGTTGATGTAGTGAAAAAAATAACGGTGACAGTGCCAGAACCATCATCAGATGAAGTACTAGTAGAAGTCCTCTCGTCGCCTGTCAATCCTGTGGATATTAATATTATACAAGGCAAGTATCCAGTGAAAAAAATCTTCCCAGCAGTTCCAGGATCGGAAGCTGTAGGAAAAGTTATAAAAGTTGGAAAATACGTAAAAGACTTTAAAGAAGGTGATCATGTGGTACCTTTAGAATATAACTTAGGTACGTGGACGACGCATATGGTGTTATCTAAAAGTATAATTAAAATGGTACCAAATAGTCTACCTGTGGCTGAAGCTGCTATTCTTATAACAAATCCCCCTACGGCGTACAGAATGTTAAAAGATTTTGTTAAGCTAAAAAAAGGTGATACAGTGATTCAGAATGCAGCAAATTCTTCTTGTGGGCAATTAATCTTACAACTTTGCAAAATGTGGGGTATTAATTCAGTAAATGTAATTAGAGATAGACCAAATATTAGTGAGTTAAAACAACAATTGAAAACACTTGGTGCTACACATGTTTTAACAGAAGAAGAATTTCGCACTACTGATATTTTCAAATCAGGAACAGTACCAAAACCAAAGTTAGCTCTAAACTGTGTTGGTGGTCAAAGTTCCACCGAATTACTAAGAAAGTTAGATCAAAATGGTACTCTAGTGACTTATGGTGGGATGTCCATGCAACCCGTAAAAATACCTGTGTCCGCTTTAATATTTAAAAATATTAGTTTCGTAGGGTTTAGTGTTAATATCTGGAATAGCAAGACGGACATTAAAGAAAGGAATAGAATGTTGGATGAACTGATATGTATGTTTATGAATGGTGATTTGAAAATACCACCTTTTCGTGCTGTGGGTTTAGATAATTTCCAAGAAGCGCTGGAAGCAGGACTATTAAACAAATCTGGTAAAAAATATCTTTTAGAAATTAATAAATAATAACACAACTAGTATGTGTTTTTTATAGTTAATTTAATTTTATTTATATTATATAAACTTACTTATCAACTTGCTTTGCATTTTTTGTTGATTTTGCGCTACCACAACGTAGGTACAGGCTATCAATAAGAATTCTGTGTCAGGGACAACTTCACTAATTGTCTTCATACTAATTATTTATAGTTATTATATTCAGGCACTGCATTTATTTACGAAAATAAATTCTAGCGTCAAGGTGTTTTAAGATGTCCAATTACATCATTTTCTTATAGTAGTTGTACAGAATATTAAAGTTTCTAGGTATTGTATTAAAAAAAATACAAGGATTTTTTTTTAAATTTATTCATGCCCCAAACCCAAAGGGTCATTATTGGCGTAGTACAATTTAAAGTTTTACAATTATTTACAAGTTATTTAGTACATTTATGGAATATTTATAAGTATGATGACAAATTTTTCGTATCAGTTACGTCACTTAATAATGCTTGTAAGGTATCTTGTAATTTATATTCAAGTTTCTAAATGGAATATAAAGGACATTATAGTAAAATATGGTGAGCACTGAGTACAGTATCTTATAGGTGGCATTGCGGTTTTAATTCACTCTCCAGCAGATGTTTATGGGTGATGGTGGTGTGGCCTTTTCACATAGGAGATAAAATGTAAACACTTATTTGAGGTTGATTTCCTAGGTAATATCGAATGTTTTACTTCTCATAGTTTGGATGTTGAATAATTCCGCTTGGTCTGCCAAGCATTGATTGTTAAGTTCTTGATTATAGATTTTACATCTATATGTAGAATCGTTTTTTGTTTCTACAGCTTCTGGACTCAAGACTGCTAGTTTTCCCAAGGAATCTTCTTCTTCATTACCAACAATTTAGATATATGAAGGAATCCACACAAAGTTGACATGTATGTTCATAGTTTACAGTTGGTTTAATGCTGATTTAAGAGTTGATAAGTAGTAGACTTACTTAGTATTTACTAGGTAAGGGCATTTTGCACATCTTAACGAGGGTACCCTTTGTTGCATTGAGGATAGCAATTAACCAGCTCTGTAAATAGTTGTTAATTTGGGAAGTTTAATTAATATTTTTCTGCTATTTAACATAAACGCTTCTCCCACTTCCTCTATAGTTTTAGAGCCACCGGAAAATACAAAGATTTGAATTTAACCGTTTACTTAATTTATTTTGACAACTACAATATTTAATGTCAATCAAATATGAAATAATTTAATCATCATCTAAACATTATAATTCAACATAGTCAGCATTACAACACAGTCATTTAAAAATCTTGTTCAGACATATCGGTACCAACGTACCACGGTAAAATATGATATATAACCATCGATTTTAATCATAGACGTATATGTCTATGATTTTAATGAAGTTTTGGAATTAAGTGGTGTTGGATATTCTGTAACCACCGTACAACAGCCTATCGAACTCTATAAAATTTCTCCTTGGTGTAGTATCCACACTGGTGAATTACTAGCTATCTCACGTGCTTTCAAACATGCAGAACAATATCCAAATAGACACATAGTCATATGCACTGATTCACTTTCCTCTATACACTCCATTAATGGATACTCCACCAACCACCCTCTCGTCCAAGATATTTATGACACATATCAGCTTCTTATAAACCAAAACACTCTGATATGGTTTCCATCCTATGTCGGGATTAGTGGTAACGAAAAAGCCGATTGCTTTACCAAAAAAGCTGCATCATCCATGGACACCATTAACAATATACATATTTGCAACGATCTAAAAACTAGACTGAACAAGCTTAAACTATCCACCTCGCAGATTCACTGGAATAAAGTTACTTCAGCGCTACATGAAATTAAACCCTCATTGAATGCACTTATTTGTCCCAGTTTATCTCGGAAAAATATGGTAATCACATGGAGATTGCATATAGGACATATCCGTCTAAGACATGGCTATCTTATGACATCATTTCAAAATATCAGCACTGTAATACGACTCTCAACAGCTCTGTAACAGCTCGGTATCAATCATCATCATTGGTGCTACAGCCCTATAAAAGAGCCTCGACCTTCCCAAGTCTACTACGCCAATCAGTTCTATCCATTGCCAACTGTTGCCAGTTTGCTGCGCCTATTTGTCTACCATCCTCATCTACACCATCCCTCCATCTGAGTTTTGGTCTACCCCTTTTTCTACTTCCCACAGGTTGTGACATAAGGATTCTTCTAGGAGGGTTGTTCTGCTGTGATCTTGCCAGATGTCCTGCCCATCTTAGTCTTCCTATTTTTATAAAGGATACTACGTCTTTACCACCAAATATCATCAATACTATCTTCAAAGAGGTCCTAAGCAGCACCGAACAAATGAACAAGGTGATCAAATTCCTCGAGAAAAGTCAATTGATAACATAAGATAAATGTTATGTTAAATGTTTTTATTTTTTTTCTTTAAGTTAAATGTTAACTATATCATTTTGTTATTTATATCATATTATCATGTAAACCGTAAATTGTAACTCATGCTAATGACCATGGATGTCACATGCACGTTAATTTAAATAAAAAAAAATAGATTATGCTTCAAGTGAGGACATTCAAATCCATGAAAATGATCAAAGAAATCCTTAACAAGAAATATATTGCTGTACCAAACAAGCAAGACCAGCTTTTGTAAAATATAAACCGCTACCACGTAACTGCAATCTTTCTTTTAATCTCCATCTACGGGATGATTAAATGCTATGTGTCTTCTATACTGTTATACGCTACGAGAGATAAACATTTAAAATACTTATCCGCCATTAATAAGTTTTCGAGAAGAAGAGGTTTTCGAAATGTGAACCCTGCGAAGAATATTCCGTATACCATGGACATGGACTAGGATGACAAACGAGGAAGTCTTAGAAGCTCAAATACTAAAAGAATTGTTCAACTTGATTAACGTATGATAAATTGGATACCTAGACAATATCCTGAGAGGGAAAAGATATGCAATCGCAAACTAATTTTTCCAGCGAAATTTTAAGGGTAAGAAAGAAGTGGGTCGCAAACAAATGTCATGGTTATGGAATATAAAGAACTGGACAGGCATAAATCACACTAGCGAGCACTGTCATATCGTAAAGGATAGACGTCTGGCCTTAAGATAATTGCAAAGCACTCAACTGTAAGAAGATAAAAAGCAAATTACAGTAATCTCTTTCTGAAAGATTCAAGGTATATCAAATTTAAGCGGTCAGTACGTAGTTCAAGACACACATTAGTTGCTAATTTCTGCTACTCATGGTAGATGGCACCTACATACTATGGGTGAGAATCATGTCTTTCAGTCTTCTAATAAGAGCTTAGTGTGGCAGAAGTAATAACTTTTAAACAGCTTTTCCTCATTACAAAAATTTGTTGCTTACAGATTGGAGGTATGGCATTTAATAAGGCATGTAATAATTACAGTAAAAAGAAAAAACTGGTTTAGGTATTTATTTCTTAGTCCTTACAAATCACAAATCATTTTAAGTTAACTTTTGGAACTTTTGTTATTACAGTTTTATTTTTATAAAATAGTTTTAAATATTTTAAGGTAATATTTAAATATACGACGTTATTTATTGCAGCTAAATTATACACAATGTTATTCTTTTTACGCTCTGCCACCATCTTCGTTGGCTGAATATCACATTTATCAATATCCTAATTCATGGACAAAGCAACTCAGAGAATATTTTTTGATATTATATCATAATATCATAAGGTAGTGAAACTAAAGACAATAAAAAATGGTAAAATAAAGCTAATGATGGATACATAGTGTACATGGAGGTGTTGATTGATGAAATATATTGTTAATTCGCTAAACATAAATATTGATAATCCAACATACTTTATTTGTATTTATTTATATTTGTAGCTTGTGGTTAAATAGATATATTTATTTGATTTTTCTTTTAGTATCTTTATCTTTGGATACACATAAAGCCGTCGGTCCCCCTGGTCTAGGGTGCATCGACACTAGTCACTTAAAACATGGTTAAAGATGTAATTGGCTCCAGAAACCAGAAAGCACCTACCCCAAAGTATCTCTTCGGCAAAAATATCATACGACATTATTATTATTAAAACTAATAAAGGATGTTAGTGGTCTAATAACTAATGTGTAGGAAATACTGATAAATTTCATTTAAGAGTGGAACTGCAAAAAGGTCAACTTTGGATCATCTTAACCACTTAAAAAAATATACTTTTAGGTTTTTAAGTACGATGAGTTTAAGAAAGTAATATGGAAATGTTTGAAAATGCTTTCAGTAGCTAGATAAGCAATATGGAAAATAGTAATGGAAGAAAGTGTTGTGTGACAAAACTAAAAATCTTAAACGGTAAACTCTAAAATATCAAATACAATGTACTGCACTACATATTCGCAAATTAAAAAAGAAATAAAACAACGAATTATTACTTGTGTGATCCAGGATAGAAACATGTAAAAAACTTTGTATGGGCTTGTGTGGGCTTCCAGGCGATGAGATCGAAGGTATGTATGGCCAGAATCAGAATTAACGAATAGTCTTCCACATTTGGACAGTCTCTTGTATAGACTACTTGTATGTGGATCGATCTCAATGTTTTTCTATCCTTGTAAGTAATTTCTTTAGAGTAGTGTAAAGCTGTTAGTGACGGTAAATCTAATGTCCATTTATCGATGTGTCTGGTCATTCGTATGTTGAATAATTGATTAGATCAGAAAACAGACTCACACAAAGCATTACGTACACGCTTCAAACCATCGCTAATCAGCCCAACACAATTCCGTTATTTTTCTTATTTATTGCACTATTTTTATTTTTGATTCAGCCAACATTAGAGACCAACTATCTTAACTTTAAAATACCCTTATTTCGAACTCAAGGTATTTCATCGCCTATTCGATGAAGAAACTGCTCAATTTGACAAAACCCGAATCAAAGAGCATCAAAGATGCATCAGATCTGGTATTTTCTCCCTATTGTTTAAAACATACTCTCTTTTTCTAAAAATTTCTTTCTGTTTAAAAATATCTACTTCTTTTTCAGCAAAATTCTTTTATCCTAACTTTGCACTAAAGCCGGTATCTCACAGAACGTGGAAAGGTGCTGTTGGCTGGTTCACGTCGGCAAAGAGAAATAGAAAAAAATAACAGTGAAAAGGAAAGAGAACATGGTTGGCACTCCATGTTGGTGCGATATTAATAAATCTTTACTTTTTGATAACTACTCCAATGGAGTAGTTAACCTCGAGATCGATGGTTTATTCCACCAGTGTTGCTGGTAAAAATTTTAGTAAATTTGTAAGGTAAGACCCGTTGATTTGAATTAACTAATAACATGTGATGACAAGCCTACATATGAGAATAAATGTATGAAATCATCATTACAAAATAAAAAAAAATTTCTACATCTTATAAGCGAAGGTAAGCGTGGATTTGTGCTTATTATCTAACGCATCCAATAGTGGATGTGTAAAATAAAAAGAAAAATCAATAAATAGAATAGAAGTAGGACCATGAATTAGGATTGTGAATTTAAATATTGTTGACAATGTCCAATTATTTATGAGACTGGTTTTCTAAACTCTAGAGAAAGATTGGTGGCTATCTGCACGCAGGACCATAGCCTTTGTCCCAAAATGTACGGTAGAACTTTGGCAACCTGAATAGATCCCTGAAAAATAAAAAAATTATTTACATTATGTAACATAATTAATTGAATATGATTATTATTTAATATTATATATGGGTTTTATATTGTTATTCAACATGTTTATACTAATCTCCACTTCACCTTAATTGGTCATTCCTTAAGTTCTCTTAGTTCTCCTTTAGGTCCCTCTCTTATGATTTTACCAATTCCTTCCCTATAGCTCATTCTAGACTTTTCTGGTCTTTCGTTATTTTCTCTATTTTATATATTCCTGTTTACTCCTATAAAGTCAATTTCTGTAGCTTTGGGCATCTTCTCCACCTTTGATTATATTGATTTTAAAAGAACGGCATTGCCATCTTCACAGATAGTCAGACAGCGCTTAAGGCACTCAGTTCTGAAGAGGACAATTTTAAGCTAGTATGAGATTATTTAGGTACCCTAAATAAACTAGGAGACCGTAGCAAGGTTAGGGTAACCTGGACACGAGGGTCATAAGGGTAATGAAAAAGCAGATAAAATGGCCAAAAGAGGCTCATTCATTGGATCGGAACCTTTCTGCAGCGTTGCAAAGGTAGTAACAAGAACAGCTACAAGAAAGTGGGTAGCACAAAAATCCCTGGAATGGTGGAGGAATTCACCAAGACAACGACGGGCGAAACAGTTCATTATACAACATTCGTGAAAATTTACAGCAGACCAAATAGCAGACCAGCAAAGGCAGGAAAACCCGTCAAAGCCATACTAGGTCTGTTAACAGGGCACTGTAAGCTGAATAAGCAGTTAAGGAAGAAACAGTAGAGCACATTTTGTGTCAATGAGACAGCCTGGCAAAGTGAACTACAGTTAAACCATTCTCTAAGGTTCTTCAGCCAGGAGATGCGTCTTCTTCCTATGCTTCTTCTTCCTTGGATCCTTCCTTGCATAATAATTCTCAGTAGCTCATATTTTTCTCCTCTGGTTATGTGACCCAAATATTCTAGTTTTCTTCTTTTTATGCTGTTCATAATTTCTAACTCCTTATTTAGACGTCGTAGTACCTCAGCATTGGTAATCCTTTGAACCCACTGAATTTTTAATATTCTTCTGTAACACCACATTTCGAACGCTTCTATTTTCCTTATGTGTTGTTTCTTCAATGTCCAAGCTTCCATTCCGTATAGTAAGATAGAAAATATGTAACATCTTAGAGCCCTCAATTTGAGATGCAACTGAAGGTCTCTGTTGGTAAGCATTGTCTTCATTTTCACAAATGCTTGCCTTGCAGTTTCAATTCGGACTTTGATTTCTCTGCTTTGGTCATTTTTGTCATCAACCCAGGTTCCCAGATATTTATATGTCTCTACTTTTTCTATTTTTTCTATTTTTTTTTAATAAGATTAAGATTTTTTTAATAAGATTAGTAGACCACAATATATCTGAAAAGTTGGAGATAGATGCAGTGGAATAGACGAAAAGTAACCTGATTGAATCTATCTATCTACTGTAGACCATAATATTTTTAACTACAGTATATATTATATATTTTTTTATTTACTGGTCACATAACACGTTATTTAAAAGACTTTTAAGTCTTTGCCAAGCTTTTATTTTTGATTCATTTTTCTCCAAGTTTTCTTGCTGTCAGATGCATAAGTATTTTGATTTGTTTCCTTTTTTCTTAAACTCTGTTCAATATATGCCTCTATCAATTTCTTTTGTTACTTGGTCATGTTATATTTGCTTTTTGATTTCTACCGTTGAATTCCAGCTCTTATTAAATTTTTGTTTCTCTGAAAGTGGTTTGTTATACACCATTCGTACTGCAGCGAATTAAAATATTGTACATTTTATTAACTATTATACAAGTACTCAAGACTTTAGCAGCTATTATCCATGTATACACTTTCCATTAACATCTGATATACTTTTTATTTGGACCTGCTATAACCAGGGTTCTTGTATTAAGGCGATATCAAACCTATATGTTACAGATATTACTTTGAATGTATCTATATTTATTTTTTTTTATTACATATAAATAAAATTTTATAACTTTGAATTAAAATTAGGTTTGTTCCAACACTACGAAAATCCGCCACGTAACTTTTTACTATACTCTTTTTCTGCCCAAAAATTTACGAAACATTTTAAAAAAATTTCAAAATATATTCAACCAAAAATTTTATTTTCTCAAGACTTTTCATTTAACTTTTTAGACCATTTTCGAAATTATTTCATTGAACAATTGTAATGTTGTCAGATGATAGGCATTAGTATCATAGCCAATGATTAATTTCAGTTCATTTTTCATGTAATCTCTCACTAACTATTCCAATTCCCTTGATGGTTGTTCGGTAACATCATATGGGAGGTATGCTGATCTGAGAACTATCTCCTTCATAATTTCTCTCTCTATGTCCTTTATCTTTACTGTCCTTTAGTCTGTGGAACAGAAACCATACCCAGTCTTCTGTGTTAAGGTCTTGATTTTGCCTCTTTAGACGGTTCCTGATGGTTTTTTTTATCAAGATCTTTCTCGGACGCGAGTGAGGACCATGGGGCGCTCGGGAATATTATTTGGATCAATTATATTTAAGTTTGCTTTCTCCCACAGACCCTCAATAGTCTTTATTATTTCACTTCGAAGATTTTTTTATATACTTGTTAATACAGTTCACCCACAGGGCTCCTTCGCTAAACGATGTTTGATGGAACTGCAGAAGTTCATTTTGACCTCCGATAGGAGCCTCATCAAGTGCTTGCTCCAGTTTGTTAATGATCAAATTTGCTTGAGCCCGATCTAGTTGAGTATCAGGATGGTATCTGTGTGCTACCACCATTCTGAATACTTTTGTCACGGTGCTTTATGACCTAGTCTGCTCGTTAGAGCATCTTGGTTTCTTAGCAACTCTACGAGGGGGGTGATGGTATTCTCCATAAGTCTCTTTTATCCTCGGGTGTTGCTGATTTGGTTTTCTTGGGATTTACTATTTTCCATGCCCCAGCAGCCATTTTTGCCTTTTTTTCTCATCTTTCGTTGTTGAGCTCTAGTGGGTGTTATCTTTTTTTTTTATTATTTAAAGGCAGCCGCATCAACCATATTGGTTATTAGCGGATGAATTTAAGGAAAACAATAATGAATTACAAATAACAAATAAATAATATACTTATATGTGGTTCAATATGTTACAGTCTCTTAAAAAATTCACAATATTTTCACTGGTACACTCACTAAAAATATCCCTTACAACTGATAGAATTTTATTAGTTAGTCTTTCAGCACTATATTTGCGACACTCCGTTAATACGTGTTTTACTGTTAACGGCACGTCACAACTCGTAAATTTTGGTTGAGGTTCCTTCTTCATGAGATATTCATGTGTGAGTTTGCTGTGTCCTAATCGGAGTCTGGTTAATATAACCTGAAGGAACCGGCTAGGGGCGTTGTTAGTCCATCGTCCAAAATTTGGTTTAATTTCTTTTAACATTGAGGATTTTTCTTCCCAACATTTAGTCCAATTACATATCAGCTTTTGTTTAAAGTACGGATTGAGATCTTCTGTTATTGGTTTTATTGTCGGTCTGATATTTGGGGAATTTGCTATTTCTCGAGCATTTTTATCAGCTAGTTCGTTTCCTTTAATGCCTATATGTGATGATACCCACACAAAGACTAATGTTTTGTTTTCCAGCTGCTGCATCGTGTTTTTAATTAATTTAGCAATCGGATTGCAAGTGTACATTTTTGACAGTATATGGAGGGAATTGATTGAGTCAGTAATAATAAGGAATTTATCTGGTTTGAATGTTTGTATGTGAATTAGAGCTCTGTATATTGCATACAATTCTCCAGTTATCACAGTGGATTCTGTGGGCAATTTGAAACTTTTTATTATGTCTCTTATAACAAATGATGACCCTACACCAGAAGTTGTTTTAGATGCATCTGTGTAAACTTGGATATATTCAGGGAAAGAAGAAAGTATTCTATTATAATTGCTTATAAATATGTGTGGGTAAGTTTCAGATTTATGATATGATGATAGTTCTAAATTTAAAGTAGGCTAAGGTATTAACCAGGGAGGTGGCGTGTTTACGTTTGCTGAATGTGTTGAGGGAAAGTTAAAAATTTCAATAGAGTTTAAAATGTTTTTGATCCTTAATTAAAATGGTAAATGTGTTCTTATATTTATATTTGATAACGATGACTGAGTAAGAAAATGGTTGTCAGGTTGTAGTGATGATTGTTTTGAAGCGTAAGATAGACTAAGTAATTTCCGTCGTTCATGTAATGATGGCTCTCCAAGTTCCTACTCGAGGCTTGCAACAGGAGTTGTTCTATAAGCTCCAGAGATTATGCGTAATGCATTGTTGTTTATAATGTCTAAGATTTTTAAATTTGACCTCGACGCTGAAGAATATGAAAATTTTAGAAAATTCAAAAATTTAATGTTATTCTACGACCACGCGGCATCTACATACAAAAATATCTAAAGTTGCATTTGTTACTCCACTATTTCTTATTTTAGAAGCAGTAATAGCGCTGACATGACCGCTACCTAGTGGTACAAATAAGGAACTAAAATCATGATCAACTGATTGTTTTGTGTATAACCTTTGCCGACAGTAAAAAATGACAGTGAAAGATTCTTCTATATGCGTTTGGTTCCACTAAGCGTTCTACTAGGTGTTCTGTTACAATCTGACTAGATGTTTGCTTTAAGCTATTAGTTTTTTAAATTTTACTGGGAGTAAAAATCATTCTTCTAGTTATTCTTCTATAATTTAAACCGTTTTTCAAATTATGCATTTTTGTTATTCTTCAGTGCGTTTCTTGCGTTTAACTTAAAATTTTTCGGAACTATGAGTATTCGTTCTAAACAGCTAAAACACTTTTCATTATATGTTTTTTTTTTTAAATTACAATCGTTGTATTTTCTATTAGGCCAAATTAAAACTTTATTTGATTTTTACTGCGCAATACTTACCAAAAACTTTTTCTTTCGTCCTGGTTCTTGTCCAAAATAAACAAGTGAATCAAAAGGAACACTGAAGTTGCCCAAATGCTTTTTCTGCTTTATTGTTTCGAATCTACTCGGATCGCAGTCCAAATCTAATCGGATAATGCCGTCCTTGGGATCAAAGGAGATTGAAAGCCAAGTCCATGCTAAAAAAGCCAAGATAAATATTAAATTTTATTTCTTTTTAAAACTATAGTTTTAAAATTTTAGACAATATGTTTTCAGAACACCGAAATTACTAGAACATACTAAATTAAAATCAAGATCAAGATCAAATGACTTAAAATCATTTAAATCAAAATCATTTTGAGAATCGCATTAGCTACACTTTACGCTGATTTGTATACAAGTAGTTATTACCTGCCATAGGAGACTTCCGATGATGCTTAGGCAACCCCCAATCAATTTGCTTGATCTTACTCATTCCCTTCAGTCTATACTTCACTGTAAGCACACCTATTCTCGAGTTTGAAATTACTTGAAACCAAGGACTTAGTCTTCCAGGAGAATTCACCGACATGAGAGTTCCCAAATTATTTTTTTGCTGTCTTATTAGAAAAATTGCTGTGAACCCTTTGGGGTTGTTCATGGATAAAGTGACGTTAGTGGCATTGGATAGAAGAACGTTTCCGTATGGTAGCCTAAATTTATATGCCGGAAAATTTCGGATTGGACCTTCTACTGAAGAAACACCTTGATCCTTTGATGAGATATTGAGCAGCTGAAGAATATCGACTTCATCTAAAACAAAAATAGTAACATAATTATTTAAAAAGTGTTTCAAATATTGAACATGGGATTGCCTAGAAATTTTGTCTCCAACGTTTTATGTAAAAATGTGATTAATAAACTTAAATTTTACTATATACCTATACCTTAAGTGAGAAGCATATAATACGCGGTTCAATAAGTTTTGCGGTTCGATAAGGAAAACACAATTTTATGGTTTAAAACGCTTTCCACGCATGAATTTTTTTAGGTATTGGAATAGATGGAAGTCACTAGGGACCAAATCTGGTGAATACGGTGAATGCAAACTTTAATTCATGGATTTTAGCCATTGTCAAAATGCTCATATGGCACGGCGATGACATTGTCCTGATAAAAAAGATTTTTTTTCTTTTGCAATCCGGATCTTTTATCACGAATTTTTTCTTTCAGCTGGTCTAAAAGGTTACAATAATTTTCAGAATTTACTCTTTTACCAGCTAATAAGTAATGCACAAACAAAATGTCATTTCGTATCCCAAAAAACTAATGCGTACACATTCTTGGCTGATTTCTGGACACAAACTCGTTTCGGAGCCTAAGAACCAGATTTACATCACCCTTTAGCCTTTGATTCAGCTTCATGTTTATAGACCCAAGTCTAATTTATAGTGATGAATCAATGTACAAAATCCACTTCATCTTTTCGAAAACGCTCTAAATATTGCTGAAAAAGTCGCATTCGAATGTTACTCTAGACACTCGGGCTATTTACCTCCCAATTTTATCGGACCAATTAAAAATTAAATTTTTTGCTCAAAATAATTACGGGAATATATAGAGAATTAAATTCAAAGTAACTTTTGTTTTATAAAATTTTTTTAGAAATTCAATAGTTTCTAGTTCTGTTTCTAGTTCTGTTTGAGCTACTTATGGCTAAAAACATCTTGAAAAAGTAAGGTTTTACCGGGTTTTCATAAATAACTCAAAAAATGTGTCTTTGATCGAAAAAGTATGCAATAACAAGTAACAAAAATGAAGCCCATAAAAAAATAATGAGATTAATTTTTTATAAGATATTCTGTACATAATACAAAGTGAGATATGGTCGTTTAAAGAAGACATTTTTTGCAAATATTTGGATCAATGTATTTAACGTTAAATTGTAAGAAAAAAATTGATTTTTT
The DNA here is from genome assembly GCF_040954645.1 of Diabrotica undecimpunctata. Classification (NCBI taxonomy): domain Eukaryota; kingdom Metazoa; phylum Arthropoda; class Insecta; order Coleoptera; family Chrysomelidae; genus Diabrotica; species Diabrotica undecimpunctata. The sequence goes on from NC_092803.1 coordinate 150,286,701, forward strand.
GGGAGTAAAGATATAAAAGTTTTTTATAGTATATGAAAAGACCTTTAAAATGAGCATTACAAAAAGCCATTTGCATGTGAACTGAGTAAGTTACAGCTCGTTAAAGATGGATTTTTTCAATATTTTACCGAAAAAAGGGCAGTATAATTAACCTAATATCCACTGGAACCAAAATTAATTGTTTTTATTTTACATTACATTTTATTTGTGTTTTTCGTCATTATATCCAGGAGTCTGACTGATATAAAATGCACTATTTGGAAATAAATTATATCGTCTATTTTCAAAATTACTAAAAATTTTTCTTTTTTCCAAAATAATTTAAAAACTGTAATGTATACGTAAAAAATGATACAGCACAAAAATGTAGTTCTTTTTTCAATAAATATTCTCGTTTTTATATCGTTTAAATAAAGATATCACCGATTAAAATGTATGTCTTGGTGTGAACACCCACTGTTTTGAGTGCTTCAAACCTTAATTTTTCAATATTGAAAGGTAGTTTGGCTTTCCAATAAACCTAGCTTTGTAGCCCTTAAAATTGCCTTTCGAATGACTATGTAAACATACATCAAAGCTTGAAAATTAATTGACTTATTGAAGAAAAATCAATGATATTTTTGGGAGATAATTTTGGAGAGTGAAAAATATATGTATTTTGGAGCTCTCACATATCTAAAATAAGTATAATAGTTTTGTAGATGAATATCTCGTTATATTGAGTGCTTTCTACTGTTATTAGTTCAAGGGGTAGTTTCTAAGGGTTAAAAAAGTTGCAACGAAAGAAATAATGTTAGGTAAATAAGTTTAGGATTTTAATGTGTACAGAACTATTTTTAAGAAATATCGTTTCATAAGCAAAGAATGAATTTTTAGTTATCTAAATGGAAAATTAAAACATTTTAAACTATAAATAGGTTTTTAAGTATTTTTTTCCAAAAAAATTTTAAACTAATAAAACATCATTTCACAAGCGACGAATGAATTGTTGTGAATGATCTTATTGATTTTAATTCATATGTTAAGCATTTTACATCGTAAAAAATTATTTTTTAACTTTACTGGCGTCATAAGCGGTGGTTTTTTTTGATTCGTTCATTTTTAATCGGTAAACATTTCTATTAAAGTACAAATTTTCATTGAATATGTTTATTTTACTTAATTCAATTAGATTTTAATGCATAAAACATGCATGCATTTTATTTTCATGTGAGAAAATACCAATATTCCACCCAAGATTAAACATACGCAGAGGGCACTTCAAATGGACTGGTCGAAGTTCCTTTGTAAGGCACCATGGGAATGAATAAAAGGCCATAGTTTTCCAGGCCCTTCCTTCCTATATGGTGATATGGCGACCAACAAATAACACGAGCATGCGATCCAGGCTCCCATTGAGATACGCTACAAGCTCCACACCAGCAGCTAACGGTATGGTCGAACTATTCTGCAGTTCCTAACACTGTCCAGTGCCGGAGGTTTCAGCTATCGAGAAGTCACCGAAGCCACCAGTCCCAGAAGCCACTGAGGCTAACGGAGTAGCCGCGGAGTCACTCCTTGCCCTACTGCATGTGGTACGTACACCACGTAGGCGCAGGCATTTAACAGATAAGCGTAACGAGGCGACGAACTCTGGACAAAAGAACTAGGTTAAGAACATCATTGCGGTTTATAAAGAAAAGCAATATTATAAATGAAGTTCGTAAAACTGCTGATAGAAAAATTTGGAGACCTTGGTGGAGGTTGTAAGACAGAGTAATAGTGAAATATTAGTAAAATTTATGCTTAATAGAAAACTATTTATTGATCATAAAAAGAAATGCTTTCTAGAATCAATTTGGAGAATTGCTTATTATTCCAACATAGACAAAAGTAATAATTCGATACTTAAAGGTCTAGGTTTTGAAACGAGAATGATGCTAAAGCAGAACTAGCAATAGCATCGATTTGGCAATTAATAACACATTTTTTCAAAATAAAGAAAGTGCCACACAAAATGACATAGGTACATAGCGACTGTAAGATACTTATGTTTGATTTCCAATATTATTCGAAATACCCGAAAAGACCTAGTTTCTCGCTACCCAAACTACTTATCCTTAATGATTGAGTAATTTACCCCAAACACTAAATAGTTTACCTGGTTTACATCAATTACCGAAATCATTTTGTTTATTCAACTGAATAAATCATTTAGTTTTAAGTATGCTTATGTAATTTCAAGCGAGATTTTTTGATTATAAAAGAAACCGCTGAGATCTCACTATGGTTTAATGCACATTGCACATTAGCTATAAATTTTATAACTCTCATACTGAGTATTTACATTTCTGTAAAAGTTATTAGGTCAAATTTACTATTTACGATTAAGTTTATAACAAATTGATATCGAAAATCATTTTTAAAATATTACTTCTCCTAAAACTGACCTTTCACTGATTAATAGGATATTCTATTTTTTTTTTATCAGTGATGTGGCACACTTTTAATTTATTCTACCTGCGGCGATACAAGTATATTTGTTACAGTGATTACACCCTCTCAAACCTGTTCGTACAGATCATAGGAAGCAAAGAACTTTTCTAGTACAGAACAAACTTGTTCTGCTTGCTCTGAAGGTCCAGTATTTATCTAAGCAACTCCTGGATGTATAGCATATATCTGATTGTTTACCTTTGGCTTTTACTATAACTTCAGCAATGCTTCCGTGTTAAAATTAGCGCTATATCGACTTAACTCAAACAGCTTTTTTCATGTTTTTTTAAATTTCAGTTTTTCATTATTTTCCTTTCTTTTTTGGCTTTCGTGAGAAGTCAGCCTTTATTCTTTTTATTTAATTGTTTGATATTTTTAACTATAACCATTTATATTAACTGATTAACTGATTTGATTTTGGTATAACAAGGAAATTGATAAAGCTAGTTCAAGCCACTATGACTCACATGGAAGCGCAACTTCTAGTCCAAAACCAATCGATAGATCCCATCCAGATAACTATAATGTTTAATATAGTTTAACAATTTAATATATGTATGGAATATGGAATTGGTGATTATCAAAATGGATTCAGACCAAATAGAGCCACTACAGATAACATATTCATACTAAGAACGATACAAGAAAAAGCTTATGAATACGACATAGACCTATATAATATGTATATAGACTTTAAACAAGCTTTTGATAGTGTGAAAAGAGACAGAATGCTGGAAGACCTTTGTAATCTAGGTATACCTAAGAAATACATCAGCCTCATAAAAATGACGTTGCAGAGTTCAAAAGCCGCAGTAAGAGTAGATGGAGAACTGACTCCCCTGTTTAACATCAACATGGGAGTAAGACAGGGAGATGCCCTATCAACCATGCTATTCAACCTAGTTCTTGAGGCAGTCATCAGAACAACCAATATAACCGGCCATATAAACACCAAATCAGTACAAATTACTGCATATGCAGACGATGTAGCCATCATTAGTAGGAATAAGCCACGACTAATGGAAGTGTTCAAACAAATTGATCCTGAAGCAAGAAAAAGAGGTCTCAAAATAAACGAAGCAAAAACGAAGTATATGACAGTCAAAAGAATAACTGACAATGAAAATAATATCACAATAGACAACTATACTATCGAACGAGTGGATGCCTTTACATATCTCGGCACAGAAATCAATCAGAAGAACTCCGTAAGTAGCGAAATTAATGCACGTATTTCCAGCGGGAATCGTACATACTATACTAATAAAAGATTGATGACATCGAAATTATTAGACAAAAGAACCAAAATGACTATCTACAGAACACTGATTAGACCCGTAGTAACCTATGGATGTGAAACTTGGGTAATGACGAAAAAAGATGAAGCCCAACTCAGGACATTCGAGAGAAAAATATTGAGGAAAGTATATGGCCCGGTACAAGAGGAAGATGGCACATGGAGAATCAGGAGAAACGACGAGGTTAATGAGTTAAATGAAGGTTATGACATTGTAAGATTTGTGAAAAGTCAAAGACTGTCATGGCTGAGACATGTGCAGAGACAAAACGATGCAAAAACAACAAAGAAAATGTTACAATGGAAGCCCATAGAGAGGCGAAAAAAAGGAAGGCCCAGAACGGGATGGTTGGATGACGTGGAAGACGACCTGAAAACAATGAACATAAGACAATGGAGAAGAAGGGCACAAGAGAGATCTGAATGGAAGGACATAGCCAGACAGGCAAAGACCCATCCAGGGTTATGATGCCAAAAGAAGAAGAATGGAATATGGTATAAGAAAAATATCTGTAAACCCAAAAAATATATTGTTTAATAAGTCCAAGTAGACTGTGACGTACACAGATGATGTAAAGTAATAGGACAAACCGTAATAAACATCACAGAACTTTATATGTAGCTTGAAAAAAATGGGAAACAGGGCTAGCCGTCAACTTAAATAAAACTTAAGCCCTAATACAAGCAAGGAAACAACCAAATTTGCAAAACTTGACAATAGACGACGCAAATTAATATTAAAGTAGTTATAATAGAAATATGCTTTATAGTCACTGAAAATTTTTAGTTTAATAGTTTTTGTTTCAAAATATAATATAGATTTCTTTTTAAGTTAGTGGAAGGGATCGGTAAATAAACATCAAAGGGAGAATTTTTGCTGGAGTAGTCAAGACTAGGTCTTGCCATAAAAACATTGAGGTCTTCAGGCGATACTGGTATCAATAGTAAAAAAAATTTTTTAAAAAAGGAAAAGTAGATGACTCAAAAGTAGATGACTTATGGTACTCCACATATCTATTTTGACTATAATATTATAGGGTCCGTATCGTTCGCTCTAACCAGTTGTTTCTTATTCTTCAAGTAAGACTGGAACCATAAAGAATTACCACAAATTCCGTAGAGATTTAGTTTTCTTTATTAAAATGTCATGATTTACACAATCAAAAGCTTTGATATAGTCACAAAAAACAGTGGCAGTGTAAAGATTATTGATCAGTGCTTGGTAAACCCGATGTAGCACGGAAAACATAGCATCACTGGTACATTTATTAGATAAGAAGACGAACTCATTTTGTAATAAATTTTGTTTTTATCGAGAAAGGACATTAGTCTGGCTTTTATCAGTTTCTCAATAATTTTGAATAGTACCGGTAAGGAAATAGGTCTATAGTTGCATACATTACATCTTTGACCACCCTTATGAAGAGAAATAATAATGGCTGTCTTTAAGCATACTGGAGATGTACCTTTTTTTAGAGGAATTATTAATTATTTAGACCAGGACTTCCTACGCATTTTTGGGAGATTTGAGAACATTTTTATGGATAGTTTATTAGCGCTGCAGGAAGATTTGCTCTTGATACCATTGATTGTTTGGATTAGTTCAGATTTATTAACTGGTCTTATAAAAAATGAATTCGAGACCTTTTTGAAATTGGGGAGATAGAAAATGGGATTTTGTTGGCAAAATAGTTGATGTTATATTTTTACTCACATCAACGAAGTATTCATTTAGATTTTCAGGGTTTGGAAGGGAAAATGTTTGAGCTGTGTTAGTTTTATTTCGAAGAGATGGTTTAATATTGAGTAAGTTTCCTTTGCAACACTTTTAGCACTTTCCAGACCATTTTGATAGTATGCTTTTTCAGTTATTTTGATTAATTTTAGACAGGTTACTCTATATTTAGTGATATATTCAGTGACAGAGATGTTGCTAAATAATCACTGGAATTATAGTCCACGTTTACAGAAGAAAAGTACTACCCAGAAGTCAATCATAAATTTTGAAATTTACAAAAGTTCTGAGCGGAAAAGATCCTACTTCAACATCGGGTTTTCGAGGAGGGTTTGCTGAGAGTGTTAAACTTGGTGGATAATGCTTCATGATCAGATAGTTCCACATTAATAATTGTAGAGCGAACATAAAGTGAGAAATCTGACAATATAATCAATTATGGTAGTTGTTGTTTTAATTGTTCTTGTAGGAGAATTAACGTGTATTGTGAGACCATGCAATTCAAATATATTATTAACCAAAAACGTATTTTTTTTAATGGCCTTGGAATAGCCAATTGACCAGAGTATTTTGTAATTTGTATTCACAGAACAACAATCAGAGTTCGAGTTAGTACTAAATGTGAGTTAAAAGTAAATTAAATAATTGACTTGTTTTGACTGTTCTTTTTTTTGTTTGTTTGTGATTTTTTTTTTATTTTTATTTTGATTTTTATTTTGTTTTTATTATTTCCTTATATTACTTTTTTATATTGTATATAATATTTATATATATTTTTATTTTGTTTTGGTCATCTTTTATAATAATTTTGTTTTACATATTTTTTTTATTTATTTATTTTTTTTGTTTCTTTTTTTTCCATTTTTTTCATTTTTTCGTATTAAAAGGTTTATTACATGATTGGTGTGTTCGCAAATTGCTTACAAGTTTCATCTTAATTCTATGGTTAGTACATTATATTGTTTAAAGTTTATATTTACAATTTCGTATTAACTGATAAATACAATTAAAGATTTCTATGTTTCCAGAGAAAATTAATTCATTTACGTGAAATGGGAAACAGCCATTTAGTTTTCGTAAGTTTTCATAAAAACATGTAATATTTCCTTGTTGGTTTACACATTCTAATAGGATATGTGTTAAATCTCCATATTTATTACAAGTACAGTTTGAAGTGTCTGCTAGATTCATTTTGTACATTCTTGAAGGTGTTAGAGCATGATTTGACCTTAGCCTATTAATAGTTTTAATAAAACTTCTGTTGGACTCTGAATAAAACCACCTTTTTTTAAGAAGTGTGGGTTGCCAATATTTAAATGTTGACTGTCTTTCGGATTCCGTATAATTGGCTTGCCATTTTAATTCGAGGCGATGTTTGCGACATACATCTATATCTATGTAGAATATTGTTGTATATGGTTTCTCCGCTTGATAATGCTTCTTTTGTCAAAGCATCTACTATTATATTACCCTTTATCCCAGAAGGGCGTTTGATCCATGCGATAATAACTTCTCCTCCGAGCTTTGAAACCTCGTAGTACAATTTTAAAATCTCTATATCAAGATGAGTCAATTGCTTGGATTTATTTGTTACACATAATCTTTCTACTGCACTTTTACTGTCTGTAAATATTACACAGTTCTTCATTTCCTTTGTCAAAGCGTGAGAAAGAGCAAACTTTAAACCAAGGACGTAATTAATATTAAAAGCACCGAATAAAATTTTTCTGCTTTTTTGGGCAGGTTGTCTAACAAATTTAGCAGGTTCTGAAAACATAGTTCTTTGAAAAAGTCAAGTGATCTATAAATGCAAAGAATGTAAAGATTATGATTCTTATTATAAACTAAGGAAAACTCAAAGAAGGTTTCACTCAACAGAAAGTCTATAAGGGATGCTTATAAAAGGGATGCTTGGAGGCGGATGCTGGGCTGTAGCGCCATAGGAGAGAGATTTGATTTTTACATAAGCATAAAGAATATATACTTTAGTAATACTTTTAACAAATCTGTATTTGGTTATTTATATTAATTATTTCTACATATTTCTGAGTGAGGATTCCTCGTAACTCAGTTTCGTAACTAACTTTTCGTTTCAATTCTATAAAATTTTTTCGTCGGTGTCTGATGTATCTGTGTAATTTAAAATATATTCTATTATTTATTATATTCTAGGCTGAATTGCTAAGTCTCAGTCGCGTGTCATTTTGAACTATGTAATATACATCAATTTCCTATTAATTTGCCGATTTGATCGGAGCACACTTTTAACACAATTTTCGCATCTATTAGGACCGTACTTTCGCTTCAATAATTAAATAGTTAGTCTTTAAGTCATACTAAAAAAATTATTACATACATGGATATAACTCACCTTGAATTGCACTTGCTGGATACTTTGCATGCTTTTGATAAACATGACCATCATCAATTTCATTTTCTGAGGTATCAATAGCAAAAACAAAATTCAGATAAATGAGACAGAGCAATGGCGTGTATTTTATTATAGACGACATCTTGGGTAGCTAAAATCAAAGAAGAGACCATACTAAATATGTAACAGAGATAAATGATATATTTATCTTTAAATCTTAATGTGTTAATGGCCCTTAAATAAATAAATAAAATATCTAAATATATTTATTTATTCAAAAAGCAATAAAACATACTACAGTTTTAGCAAATATGACGCATCATTTATTTAACTACATTATCCTCTATTTTAATTAGACTACAAATTTAATATACGATTTTGGCTGTCCTATTAAACCTGAAAAACAAAACAACTCGAGCAATAAACTCGTAAGATTTACTGGAAAAAGATTTTCGCAATCTTTCAATATCTTGCTCCAAATATCTTACTCTCTCATCTAACATCGCCAAGAGTTTCTAATTTACGCTCTTTGATTGTGGTAATAATCTAGCAGTCCTTGCCTATTCTACGTTAGTCACACGATCCACCCATAAAATTGTTAAAATGCTTCTGTAAAACCATATCTTGACGGCCTCGAGCTTTCCTAAAGAAGCTTCATAAAGTATCTAAGCCTCTACTGCGTATAATAACAGAAAATATTTAGTAGGTATCTGATGATTGAGATTTATGTACCAAATGATAAGTCATCACTTCTAAAAAGAGACTTCATATTTACGAACGCTAACCTTGGTTTTTCTATGCGTTACTTTATTTCAGTAGAGTGGTTCCACTAGCTGTTTATATTGGCACTAAGGTATGTGTAGCTCTTTAACCTATCAATTGGCTCTTGGTTAAATGAAAGCCATGTACATAATATTTCGCGGGTACTGACTACCACGCACTTTATTTTTTTCGTATTAAGATCCAGTCCATATTCTCTACTTATATCGGTTATGAAAACCGTTTTTTAAGCTATCTGAAAAAATTACTGCGTCGTCTATGAATCTGCATAGCTAATGTTGTTAAGAAGCACTTCGTTGACTTTTAGGCCCTCCTGAAGTTCTTCTAATGCTTGATTGAAGATATGTTCAGAGTTCATGTTAAATAAGACCGGAGACAGAATGCATCCTTGTCTCACTCCTTTATCTATGGAGATTGCCTCCGTTAACTAGTCAACTACTTTAATGTTGACAGTTTGGTTGAAATATACATTTTATATACTATTTAAATGGGAATAAGCCACAATTAAAGGTTAAATAGCTTCAGAACAACATTGTATATGATTCTCTTCGCTTCTTTGAAGATGGTTATGAGCTTATTTTACCTTATCAAATGCTAGTCGATAAGAAAAATGTATGCGCACAGTTGACGTCTTTGCACCTCTGCGTAAGACATAGGCGTGGACACAGCGGGTGCCGTGGAACCCTCGATAACTTTCGAGAGGTGCAAAAATTGGGATTGTACACTTCTACAAACAACTAATATTTGAACATTTTGAGTAATATTAAATAAACGAGATCTTTTTCTTCATATGCTAATGGCAATATAAGCCTTTGTGGGTCTTGGCATGCTTAACAACGTTCTTCCATTCTGTCCTGTCGGATACTATCCTTCGCCACTGCCTGATGTTCATGGTTTTAATATCTTCCTGTACATCGTCTATTCAACTTTTAGAGGCCTTCCTCTTGTTCTATTTTCTTGGAGTTTCCAACTCTGGATTACTTTTATGTGGCGATTATCTGGCATTCTTTCTAAGTGGCTAAGTTAAGTCTTTGTGAGTTTACAAATCTAACGATATCTGCGCTCTGCATTCATTCATCCAGCTCATGGTTAATTTTTATTCTCTACGAACTATCGCTACAATAGGTTAGTGCAAATATCTTTTGATTTTCATCAGTGGTTAAAAGGGTCCACGTTTCACATGCATATGTGACTACTGATCTAATTACTTTTTTGTAATTACTAAGTAATTACTAAAGACTGTAGACTCTATAGACTGTATTACTAATTACTGTAGACTCTTCTAAGCTTAGACTCACGATTCACCAAATTACTTTTCATGAAGTCTATGTGTCCATGAAAGCACTTATTATCGATAGGAATCCATGCTTGTATCTCTTGACTGATGTTGTTGCTGTGATTTACTATTGAGGCTGTCTACCGTTAGATTTTCATGTCGATTCGACTTTGCGCACTCCATATATTTTGTTTTCCTTTCATTTATTTTTAGATCAAACGCAGAGGCTTCCTATTTCAAATCTATAGCTTTTTCAGTTAATACTCTTCTAGTGCAGCTTATTATGACAACATCATCCTTCATGTGGGCATATTTGAGTGGAACTTCTAGTCGTTACAGCCGTTCATATTTAGTTTTCTCATAATAGTTTCCAAAATTAGATTAAAAAGTTTTGTTGATAAAACATTAGCTTATCCAACTCCATTTTCAATATGAAATGCCTCTGTCATATCTTCATCTATTCTCACCATGGCATTGGAACCACAAAGTCATTTGTATAAGTTTCCTAACATGGATAGTTGTTTTAACATTTTTTGTCTACCTACTACATCAAACCCCTGTTTGAATATGTATTTGGTCTATAGTTGACCTTTTTGGTGTGAAACCAAATTAGTATTGACCAATTATTTGTTCGGAAAATTATTCAAGACGGCTATAGATAATTCCTGATGCTGTTCCTGCACTGTTATATCCCTATAATTTTCGCAGACTGGTTTGTCTTCCACCTTGTACATAGAAAATATGATTCTTACTTTCTAATCCTCTGGGATAACTTCTAGTGTCCATATGCGGCAGATTAGTTTTTGGATACGCTTCCATAGCACACATTACAGAATGTCCATAATTTTTTATCAGTTCTGCAGTTATTCCATCTGTGCCAGGCGCTTTGTTATTTTTCGGATGTTTTTTGACCTATGTATATAGTTTCTTTCAATGTTGGTAACTCAAGTATTTGTTCTGCTGTGTGATGAATTATTTCTGTTTCTTGGTTTTGTTCTTTTTCTGGGTGTGAGAGCTCTTGAAAATGCTCCTTCCACCTTTTCATAAGTTCCTCTTTCTAGTTGATAATTGCCCCGTTTTTGTTCTTGCATACTGTTCGTTATGTGTATTGCTTGGTTTCCTTGTAAAATTTCCTATTTTTTCTTTTTCTTCTGTTATTATAATCTTATTTTATTGTACTTTTCTATTTAATATAATGGTGTTAAGCGGAAGGCAATAGAAGATTTGTGTGAAAAACCATAGAAGTTGATACACAGCAAAATTAAACGAACTAGCACTGAAAGTCTTGCTGTAAAAGATAAAAAAAAATAATTCTTTGATAAAAAATTGATAAAAAAAATAATTCTAATTGCAAAAAACAAGTTATTCCCAAAATTCCAAAGCGCGTGCAGAAAGTGCATGACTCAATAAACTCCGTGGAAGTGACAACCGATCAAAAAGAACAATTTTTATTAAAAAGTGATCCGGTACAAGAGTTTGTTGGTTTTCTTGTGTATACAATTTAACATTTTTAAGTAAATTAGAAGCAATTTATGTTAATGGAACTTTTAAACACTGCATACATTTTTTACTTAACTGCTTACAGTTCACGGATTCACAAATGGACACATTTGTGTGTCGTTTACATTCTTTTTGGTTTCAAATAAGTTAGCAAATTGATATGTGACCTTAAATTGTTTAAAGACGGCGTATCAAAAATTGAACCTAAATTTTAGTCCCAAAATTGTGTATCCTGTAAGTGAAGTGTTTCCATCTGCGAAAACAAAAGGGTGTAGATTTTATCTACGACACTCATAGTGGAGAAAAATTTACAAAGTTGGACTGGATACTAAGTATTCAGGGAACAATGACGTCGGACTATCTAATTTCACTAGGCATCTAATTTCACTAGATATATGTTTGGTCTACCTTTCTTAGATCCATTAGACGTAGGTGTTTTGCTTTAGACTTTAGTAAGATATTACCAGCACATCACCAAGCTGTACAACAATTTACTGACTACTTGGTGGACAACTATTTTTCTGAAGAGGCATAATATAGTTCAGTTTTGTAGAAGTTTTAAAAGATATTCAAATTGACACATATAAAAATACGAAGATTTGTGAAACCAAAAAAAGTGTACCGAAAATTACATCAAGAGCGTCAAAAATTTGTTGTCACAAAATAGTGCAATTAAAGCAAAATAAAATTAGTAGACCTAATTTGTCTTATTTATAGCAAAATAAATTCCTTGTTTTTATATTTGTTTAATTTCATAAAAGTAGAGGATATCCTGGATGTTTTAACACTTGTATTGCTTTGTCTCATATATTTTCAAATTAGCACAAATCATTTCAGTAATTTAAAAAAATAAAATTAATAACTACAAGTGGGTTGTTGCCACTCAGTAATGTCAATTGTAAGAAAATAATTACATATATCACAATAATTTTGCTGATCACAATTTCTAATAAAATTTCTAAATCAATCACTAACATTTTTTAAAATAGGGACAAAAATGAAGCGAATATAATCTAATCTAAATAATCTAATTCCACTGTCTCGTGTATAAATATGTAACAATCAATATTTTATATAATTTCTATATACAATACAAGTACAAAAGTCCCAATTTTGCCGAGATCAATTTTCCTAGAACTTAGATAAATACTTAATTAGCTTTACCATGGGAGCTAACTAGTATACCGTCTTCGGAGTAAACTAGTATACAATTAAAAGGGTTTTTTGACATCGGGAGCGAACTAATGTGCTGCGAAATTTTTAAGACGTTTGAAAGAAATTACGAATATAGGAATCTTCTACATTTAATTGTTCTTCTATGTTATTTACCAAACTCTCGGTATACATACGTTTATGTTCTCGTCTAATATAAATAGATTTGTGTTATTCAAATCATTTTAAATGTAATGTATCCACAATTTAATGGTGGAAGTTTTAAAACTTGTTCATATTTTTAAGGAAGCTCTACAAATCTTGTCTACTCTACATCTTCTAGATTTTCTTTCAAGAGGTGCTCCCGCAACTACTCAAATCTTGTCCATAAAAACTAATCTCGTGGATAGAGCACGTTATTCTCTATAAATTTTCTTCAAAGCTCAGTTGCTTAGGACTAAGGATATACGGCTTCGACTGTCTTCTCTTTTAAATTTAAATTACAAAAATATGAAATTCGATCAGATTTGGGATAAATTTTGCTTTTAAATTATAGTTTAATAATTTTATTTCATACATTGTGTTTAAAATACTAAGTAGAGATGTTCAAATTTGCAAAATATATTATTTTTTATTTTAATTAATTAATT